>NC_068277.1:42897841-43208195 GCF_025860055.1 Xyrauchen texanus
TGTCTACTGATATCTTACCTCAGTTTCTTAAACTTGTTTCTACTGAAGTAATATTTGCGCCACTGAATGTAATGCTGCTGCAATAAAGAGTAACATAACACGCTCACACTTAGAATTAGCAAATTCTAAAAAACAAATTACATGTATAGGAAGATTGCTTTGTGATGCTGTATATGCAGATTTAAAAAACTTTTTTTAAAGTGACCGGATGGGTGAAAATTACTCACCAAAACAGATGATTTCCCATTGAGACAAATAGGAATACAGAATGTTAGAGTATAGACAGATGGTGGCGCAGTAGCTTCACTGTTGTGACGTCATGAGCAATCCAGTTATATATATAGATCAGTGATTGAAACACCCTTACGAGTTAAGGCGACAGTTTAAGATGGACGGCATCCCACAGCAGCACCCCTGGTTGACCAAGCAGCATCCTACAACCACAGTGAAAGGGTAAACATCCCTACGAACCCCGAAGCAGCATGTGGAATGGATTTTAGAGACCTTGACAAGCTGGAAAGGAACATTGATATGTTCACACCAGATCCTGCTGAGGGTCACAAGATCCATACTTACCTACCTGACATAGATTTCCACCTGAATATGAGGCCTCAGATGACCAACAGAGACACTTCATACCTACTATGGATACCATCCTGCCATGAGGTAAAAAGTTTTCTTGACAGACAATCAAACACAAAATCTGACTACCAATGAGAGAGGCCCTGGTTAAAGAATTTTAAGACCCAGAGTCTGGACAAGAACTGTTTACTGCCCTGAACACCAAACATGCCTTCTACCGTAGATTACTTCCAATCTCGGAACAAACCTGAGATGGAAGAAGAATTTTACTTCAAAACCATCTTCCTCCGAAACCTGCATTCCAAGGTGAGAAATCATCTAGGAGTCACGGCCTGTCCTCGCATGATGACAGCTCAACAACTGCGTGACTTAGCATACAAGGCTTATGTTAAACAAAGAATGGCCTCGAGAAAGGCCCACAAGGCATTGTAAGTCTCAAGCCTTACCTCTCAAGACCAAGAGCTGGCATCACAAGATATGTGGCATCACAGCAAAGCTAGTTTCTTCAGCATAGAGCGAAGTAAAACACATGGCGGTCAATAGCATGATCCCCACATCAGTGCCAGACACATATGCACGTCCAACCACTGGGAGAAACCGTGGAACAGACCACGTCCCTCCAGCAGTCCAAAAGAAAGGACGACATGGGAACCCAGGTGGACACTTAAAGGCAACTGACGACAAAAGCCATTGCAACCCCGTGCAGACAGACACAGAACTGAGCCTTCACATGAACACAAAACTAAGCCTGCTCATGAACCAGATGAGCCACCTGAGCTACTCAGATCATCCTTTAAGCAGAATCCACACAAGTCCAGCCATTAAGACATTTCTTACTCCTCCTGTCACACTCAATGACAGGAGGAGTCATTGGCATACAGGCGCCAGGCATAGCAGTGACCGACACGGCACTGACCGAAAACTCAGCCATTAGCCTCAAACACATCCTAATCCAACATGACAGAAACTCTGTCATAGAACAGCTCACGATGAGTTATATACATACCTCAAGAACTGTGCGAAAGACTTCAATGAACTGTGGCTTCATCAGCACCCAGTCACCAAGAGGATCCAGATTAGCCAAGACACAAAGCGCCAATCTTCAAATGTCTCCACCGAAACCAAGTCGACAGAACAGAGCTCCAAGACCAGAAAAGGGTGAGCTTGAAACAGTCTGACACTTGTTGACAAAGTCTGACACAGTTTACAACAGTCCCTTAAAGCACTCAAACACTATAGGTGGATCTTTTGTGACATCATTGTTTATGTTTGTCGCGTTGCATCATGGGAATCGTGTGGCAGGAAACACTGCTAGATACCTGTAATTTGATTGTTTTGCACGTTTGGAGGAGGATTTAGAGAAGAGGATGGTTCACTCTTGCTGTGTGGTCGATTGTACGGCGAATTCGAATTCCCTCCGAAAAGGATCGCGAAAAACAAAAGAAATGGTTGTGTGCAATTACATTCTGTAGCTGTGATTTGATACCTGCAAGCCTCACTAGTACATGCAGCATTTGTAAGTCCTATCCTGACAGCTGCTTCTACTTTAAACATTAAAGCTGCTACATGACTGCATGTTTCTCCAAGACTGGATTTGAAAGAAGGAGAAATGTGTAAGCTGTGATATACAATTTTTCACCATAGTACAGACGCCATTGAAAGTCTCACACTGAACACAATTGAATTGGTACAACAGTCACTACATTTTCAATAAATAAATAAGAACACTGATCAATGAAGACTTACCCGGCTTTGCAGTCGCAGTGAGCAGTGATTATTTCGCCGTTCTCTTTGGCGATCACCCACGGGAGATGCGAATCACGCTGTGACTCTGCTTGGCCAGGTCTAACCTCTGCTTTTAGCACGATCACTGCTTTCTGTTTGGCAGAAAAGATCGGCCCAACTTTTCGAGAAACAAAATAATCATAGGCCTCCAGACTTTTGAAAGCCTTTAATCTTTCATGAGTGAAGGGTCCAGGGGTTTCTATTAAATAAGAATAAATGTCTCACCAGCAGATTGGTGGCCAAGACACGGGCGAGTCGGACCAACGTTTTTTGTCATCCCAGATCTCATATGGGCTTTGAATAACTTCGATTTTGTCACCAATACAAATTTTGAGCTTCTCTCCAAACCTCCTCCGGTCTTCAGATGTTAAAGTGCTTATATATTGTGGATTCCGCCGCTAACTCTCTTGAAAGTGCTCGTCGCGTCTTTACAGCCCGCCATACTGTTTGTTTTTTTGCCACACAACCACTCGCGCATGCGTACAAAGATGTCAACAAAGATCCTCCTATAGGGAAATATCAAACTAGTTTCGTCATAGACAAGGCACCCAACATTATACAAAGTCACAATAACCCCTCAACACTGGTTATGTTACCCACACATTATGATAAGAAACACACTCAAATAGGCAAAATGCTGAAGCTAATTCCATTTAGTTAGCAAGAAAGTCAAGGGCTTTATATCAGGATTGAATCCTTATGCTTTTCGTTCACGAGCCACCATGAATTCAGAGAGCAATGAGAAAGCATTGTGCGAATAAGACATTTATCCATGATATGCCATGATATTGCGGACAAAGAAACCATCCCAATTAAATTGATGGAACTTAACACGTTACACTACACAATTGAACCATGTGGATCAATTTCCAAAAGAACGCAAGCCTTCATGTTATGACTTAGCCTTCGGTACTTCCCTAGTGAAGAGTGTCAAACGAAATTCAATCCTCCTGGTTTTAAATGGGTACTCCTTCACCTTTGGTTCTGAATCGTGACAGATACAAGGTGGAAGGGATTCACCTAACGGAACTGACTCTTATTGGTTTAAGATCACAAACAATCGCTCATTTTCACAATGATTCACACCAATAAAAACCAAATGACCCTTACAGGTTTCTGAACCACTTAAGATAATTAAGGATGACTCTAAAACACGAACAATCATAAAAGAGGCCAAGAATACTGAAACATCCCAAGAATCCCAAGATGGAGGTGTTGTGTTATTGTTGTTTGTGTTTGTCCTCTTCTGCTTGTTTTCCAGCGATTGCAGATGTTTGCTTCCACTTCAAATGTCTTCAATCGAAAGGGGATATATATTGTATTATACATGCAGAAGAATTGATACAACATGATTTGAATCTAGGAAAAACCCAACCTTTTTAATCCTGGAATTATTCAACATCATAAATTAACGGACCAAGCATCAACAATCCTACTGAAGTCCTGTCTTTGGACAATAAAATGGTCAAGACATTCTAAACACCATAATTCAAAGCAAAAAGGGTAATTGGTCAGAAAGGCCCCTCAGCATGACCTTTTGAACTTCCACACAGGGTTAAAGCAGACTTTCCTTTGAAAGGTTTACAAAAGACCAACAAACAACAAAGTCACCGTACTTTACCGATTTAACCTTCTAAAATTTACAGAATGCATTTAAATCCATGATTTATACAATACCTAGACTTGCTAGGTAATCCTGAAAATTGCTTTGAACTGTGGTAACTTGTATAACTGACAAATTAATGATTATAGCCTGATGTACCTCTTGTACATGTGTAATGTTTTATACATGTTGTATAACCAAGGAATTAACCAGTATGATTTGTAACCAGGGATTGTCAGTTTTGTTACCTACACGTATAATATCCATGAAAGAATGTAATGTTTAGTATGCAAACGTTTGCTAGCGTATGCAGAGAAAGCTGATGACAACGAATGTCATGCTTCTTGTACCATTAGCAATATATAAAGTTAATGATTAACATGCACTATTTTAAGCGGGAATTTTGTAAAGGAATCTGAAACAAAAGACCATAAAATCAGTCAGAAAAGACAGCCCAGTTGACCATTTGATTCTGAAAAGTCACTTCTGATTGGCACAGGACACCTTTGGGGATGCAGGCATTTTCAGTTCAAATGTTTCCAAACAGAAAGAACACGCTCTCTTCTCTGTCATCTCTTGTCTCTTCCCTTCTGCACTCTCTGCTCTGGCTCTTCTCTCATGGTCTTCTCTGGATCTCTTCAGAACCAGATCCATGCCATGTGAGGCCCAAGAAAGCTTGAGACTCAAAGTCCCGAGGAACCTCATCACTCTATATGGTTCACACACCCATGAGAAGGCCTCGCTTCATAGCCAACCTCATCATTCATACAGACACAAACTATCCGATCTTACAGAGGTCCAAACCATTGACGGAACGAACTGACAACCAAGAACCAAGCAACACAAAGAACGCAAGGAAACACCACAACACGCAAGTACATCTAAAATATTGTGCTCAAAGTGCTGGTGTATTAGTTAAATACTTTGGGTAATCCGATAGCAAATCGATGTAGACTCCATAAAGTTCATTTTCAGTGTATTGATCCTTTATTTCACATTCTGTCACTCTTCTCACCAACCTGTCACATGTATATATGTGTTAGATTAGAATTATATTTAGAATAGCAATAAAGTTTGTCTGTATTCAAAGATGATTTGACTGGTATATTTTTATATATGTTTGATAAACCTATATATGTGTGATATTATTTTCAATAAGCCATGAGAATAATATCACTCCAATAAGTTAATTAATCATAATTCACTAATTAAAGCTAATTCACTACAGTAGAAATTGTGAGCAGATACAACAAGACGTTGTATTACAATTTTAATGGTGGAGAATTTTATTCAGACAAATAATATATTTATTTGTCATTTATCTCATTTATAATGAAGTTGAACGCGACTGATTCCATTATAAATTGCCTTACACAGTAATGTAGAATCAGGACAGTTGAATTTAGTTCATTGCTCACACATTTCGAGACCCTAAATTCCCTTACATATAATGGTGTGAGAATGACGGCACTTTAACGGTTCCCTTCTAAATTCATCAGTACCAAATGTCCTACAAGTGAGCTCACAGGGACCCGGCTCAGCGATCCACTGAGGGAGACAGGCCCCAATCAATTCTGGCCAAATTTCTGTGATCATCCGATAAAGATCTTATGTTATGTGAGGCGTGGAGTAAAGGGAGGCTTTCTTGGAAGAACCACAGCATTTTCTTATTCCCAGACTTTGCAAATTCGACAAGAGAGAAACGTGATCAATTCAAGGAATGCAAGAAATGCTTACATAAATGGAAGGTCGCTTTTGCACTGATGTTCCTGGCCAAATTGAGAATAGATATGAAGGATGGCCATAAAGTATTTACATGTCCCCAGCAAGCAATGTCCTTCATAAAGTCAATGGACTGAGTAAGTTATTTTGTGGTTCTCACATTGCAATTAAGTGAACCAACTCACTGAACATCCACTTGATCCTCAGAGGAAGCTTTGTACCTTTTTTTGTTTCTTTTTGTGCTGGTTCTTCCTAGCTGCTGGAGTATGTTTTATATAGCAGCACTCTTTCGGGACAGTGTTGTGGCTTAATCTGTATGTTCTTTGTGCTTACGCCTTCCTAATGGTTGGAGTGATTGGGTCATTTTTGCACTCATATAGTAGTTGAATGGGCTGGCTCACTGAACATTCGTTTGACTGTCCGAGGAAACTGAACACATTTTTAATTTTTTTTATTATTTTTTGTTTTTTTTGTGTGTTTTTACTGGTTCCACTAGAGGCTAGAGTTTGTTTTGTAGAGGTACACATCTTCAGGACAGTTATGCGGATGAATCTACATGTTCTTTGTGTTAATCCCACCTATTGGCTGGAGTTTGTTTTATAGATTATCTTCTGTTGTGTATTTCTGTTTTACGAAATTTGTGTAGAAATACCGGACTTGAGCAATCTGAAGGCAAAGACGTCACGGGGGCTCTCGTAGGCGTACATTGACTGTTTGAGTTTAGAGGGATGGACGCCGGTTGGATCTGTCATGCGTGGGGTTAATTCGCGATCATTTTTCTTCTCTTTTGTTTTGGTTTGTGGGGAAGTTTGGGGTTTCATTGATGCACTAATGTGGAATGTGGTCTCTCATTTTACTTTTGACACACAATCTATTTTTCTAATATGTCAAAATGACATATTTTAGTATGAGTGAATTTTCTCTCTCCACGTGGAATGTGGATGGGTTGGGGCACCCCATAAAATTAAGGAAAGTTATTTATATTCTTAAACATAAGACATATGATATAGTGTTTCTTAAAGGAATGCATCTTTCCCCACAGGAAGATGAACAATTTGGGAAGATATGGGGTGGACATGTTTTCTTTGGTGCTGGCTCAAGTAAGAGCAGGGGACTCATTACACTGATAAGTAAACATCTACAATTTTAATGTCTCAAACAGATTAAAGATAAATTAGAAAGATTCATTATGGTTGTAGTAGAAAGTTTGATTTTGGCAAATTTTTACACACCTAATGCTGATGATTAGGACTTTTTATAGATCCTGAAGGGATGTTGCAAGGCACTGGCACCTCTCATGATATCATATTGGGAAGAGACTTTAATCTATTCATGGACTCAGTCCTTGATCATAGTGAAGCAAAAGTGTGTATGCTCCCTAGAGCAACATTGTAGCTTCACAGGATGTGTAAATATCTTGGTCGTTCAGATATTTTAAGACTTTTGAACCCATCCGGTAGGGACTATACATTTTTTCATCAGTCCATAATATTTATTCTAGAATAGTTTTTTTTATATCTAAGTCCCTCATTTCATTTGTTGTTGATTGATCAAATGGAAACATCTTAGTCTCAGAACACGCCCTGGTCGGTTTGGAGGTGTTGCCACATGCAGAGAAAATTAAATCATATAGTATATATTTAATGTATCCCTTTTGCAAAATCCTGAATTCCAAATGTTAAAGACTGAAATCAATGTTTATATGGAGACCAACTGGTCCTCAGTATCCTCAGCATCACATCAGAGTGAAGAAATGGCGTGCCAAAAAGATGTTTAATCCAGGTGTACAATGTGCAAATGAATACATTTAAAAGCGAACATAAAACCAAGGTTATATACTGAATGGTGAAAAGCAAAAACTGACGAAAAAAGGCTACTTTGCCCATCTGAAAGACACAATCTTCAGTAGACTACATTAGCAGATCGGCTTTGACATTTCCTGTGCATTTATTTATACATAAGCCTTTAGTAAATGAGGGCCTTAGTTTGTTTTCACTGAAAGAAATTGAGTACACCCCTCACATTTTTTAAATATTTGATTATATATTTTTATGTGACAACACTGAAGAAATTGCACTTTGCTACAATGTAATGTAGTGAGTGTACAGCTTGTATAACAGAGTAAATTTGCTGTCCCCTCAAAATAACTCAACACACAGCCATTAATGTCAGCCCAAGTAGCCATTTTCCCTCCCCGGTGTCATGTGACTCGTTAGTGTTACAAGGTCTCAGGTGTGAATGGGGAGCAGGTGTGTTAAATTTGGTGTCATCACTCTCACACTCCCTCATACTGGTCACTGGAAGTTCAACATGGCACCTCATGGCAAAGAACTCTCTGAGGATCTGAAAAAAAGAATTGTTGCTCTACATAAAGATGGCCTAGGCTATAAGAAGATTTCCAAGACCCTGACACTGAGCTGCAGCACGGTGGCCAAGACCATACAGCGGTTTAACAGGACAGGTTCTACTCAGAACAGGCCTCGCCATGGTCGTCCAAAGAAGTTGAGAGCATGTGCTCAGCGTCACATCCAGAGGTTGTCTTTGGGAAATAGACGTTTGAGTGCTGCAAGGATTGCTGTAGAGGTTGAAGGGGTGGGGGGTCAGCCTGTCAGTGCTCAGACCATACGCCACACACTGCATCAAATTGGTCTGCATGGCTGTCGTTCCAGAAGGAAGCCACTTCTAAATATGATCCACAAACAAACAGTTTGCTGGACACAAGCAGACTAAGGACATGGATTACTGGAACCATGTCCTGTGGTCTGATGAGACCAAGATAAACGTATTTAGTTCAGATGGTGTTAAACGTGTGTGGCGGAAACCAGGTGAGGAGTACAAAGACAAGTGTGTCTTGCCTACAGTCAAGCATGGTGGTGGGAGTGTCATGGTCTGGGGCTGCATGAGTGCTGCCGGCACTGGGGAGCTACAGTTCACTGAGGGAACCATAAATGCCAACATGTACTGTGACATACTGAAGCAGAGCATGATCCCCTCCCTTTAGAGACTGGGCCACAGGGCAGTATTCCTGCATGATAACGACCCCAAAAGCACCTACAAGACAACCACTGCCTTGCTAAAGAAGCTGAGGGTGAAGGTGATGGACTGGCCAAGCATGTCTCCAGACCTATTGAGCATCTGTCGGGCATCCTCAAACGGAAGGTGGAGGAGCACAAGTTCTCCAACATCCACCAGCTCCGTGATGTCGTCATGGAGGAGTGGAAGAGGACTCCAGTGGCAACCTGTGAAGCTCTGGTGAACTCCATGCCCAAGAGGGTTAAAGCAGTGCTGGAAAATAATGGTGGCCACACAAAATATTGACACTTTGGGCCCAATTTGGATATTTTCACCTAGGGAGGTACTCACTTTTGTTGCCAGCGGTTTAGACATTAATGCTGTGAGTTGAGTTATTTTGAGGGGACAGCAAATGTACACTGTTATACAAGCTGAACACTCACTACTTTACATTGTAGCAAAGTGTCATTTCTTCAGTGTTGTCACATGAAAAGTTATAATCAAATATTTACAAAAATGTGAGGGGTGTACTCACTTTTGTGAGATACTGTATGTCTGGGTTGTGTTTACACTCAGCATTCTGCTGAAGAAAATATACACTGCTGTGTTTCTGGGTTAACATTGTGGGGAGTTTTAATTTACTAAGAAAAGTAAAAAACATCACTATGCCTATACCTGTGTAAAATAATGTGCATTTCTCAGCAGAGCTCAAATTGGATGACCTGGTTTCAGTTGCTATTGATCCTTTATACTTAAAAAAAAAACTAATTTGTGGATCATATTTCCAGTATTAGCATTTAATGGAGGCATGTGTGCCCATCTCCTCTAGAAATAAAGTGCACGTTTGGGAACGGGCTATATAGTGACATTTGCCACAGACACAAGCTATACAAATGCAAATGTAATCTTCATGTCCTCCTTGAGATCCTAATTGTCTGCAGCTGCACTCCAATCTTTAGGATAAAAGCAGTATTTGCTTCTATTCGAGCCTGCTCAGACTGGAGACCACTCTCTCACAGAAGCCGTATCATTTAACCATTTCTGTCGTGGAGGAAAACAGATCAGTGTCAACACCAGACGACTGCACGTTAATCCAAGGATTAGATTGAAGGTCATCTGGCTAACATTACTAAAATAAATAGCTTTAAAGTTCAGGTTTTTGGTGTCACAGGATTAAAGAATGTCTCAGATGGAATGAAGTGAATTGTAAATATAAACATTGAGCCAGCACTAATAGAAAAATTATGATGTTAGTGTTTTTTCTTTTTCTATTTTGTTTTTTTTATATGTATGCTAATATCATGGTATTTGTTTTAAGTACCTTGGAGTATGATTTTTTATGTAATTTATAATTGACTCTGGACTGTTAAATTGTTGAAAATTAATGCACAACCTAAAATGGGAATACATAATTTTTTCCCACATATCCTATGGCTACCAAATGTACATTTATTTATTTCAATATTTAATTAACTCTGGTTTTTGCATCATCAGTGGCATCGTATTTTTAATGAGCAGAAGTTGAAAGATACTGTTTGGTGTAGGGTGCCCTGGTTATTTAGATCAGTTTTACTATCAGATAAAACTAATAATTCATGTTTATTAATTATTACTTAATAATTCAATTAAATAATAGAATTTAACTAGTTAAATTCTATCCTCGGGGCACCACTCTTTGACAAGAGAAAAATTATAGTAAGTGACTGAGCAAGTCTCATACAATTCTACCCTTAAGATTGAGTATTTTGATTAATAATCAAAATAACCAAAAAGGGAAGAAGCTAGTCAAATTATTGCCATACGAATCCAACAGTAATCTGGTTACAGTTGGCTTCTAACAACAACAATTTAACAATACTGAAGTAATACTGGAGTTCTTGACGTGGCAGAGGCTGGCTTCAACACAATATTCAAACAAACAACTAGGAGTACTTATTATAATATAACAAGATGTATTTTAATCAAATAGTACTGAACACCGCCAATACTATATGAATATAATGAAAAAACATAACATGGAAATCTAAATTGTGGAGCTATATGCTAGTGTATGTGTGTGTGTGTGGGTGTGTGTCTAGATTCAGTAAAAAAGACACAAAATGGCGGATTAAACTCCACGTGTGGAACCAGTTTCAAAATAGAGGATCGGTTTCAACATTGAGAACTAGGTTCAAAATGGCGAACTGAATTCAAAATGGAAACTAATTTCAAAACGGAGGATTAGATCGTAAAGTGCGGAGCCAACGATTATTTGAATGTGTGGGAAAGAAAGATGGCTGGATCAGATCCAGAGCAACGGAGCTAATACCACATGTGGGTGGTAATGAGCAGACACACAAAGGAACTGAACAAAACAGGTGGGAGAATTTGAACATAAAATTCAGACATAAACCACGGTGCTGCTCACTCCGTGAATTTCAGTGAGTGTGAGAGAACAAACAGGGGTCAATGCAGTTTAACAGAGGATACACGCTGGTAACAGGCGATTGAATCGTTAGTTCAGATCCCTTAATAAAATAACATTTCACCCAAAAATGATGATCTCACAAATCAAAACAGCAATCAGCGATCGTAGCTAAACATACAAATGTAAACAAAACATCAAACATTCAGCAATCAAATATATATGATTTAGTTTTATAAGAAAAGTCACAGTTTCAAAACTAAATCTGCCCAGATATTAAGCCTTACTTGGGAAATCCTGTGTGATTTCAGCAGGGTTGTCCGTTTGAATTCCTGTTGCGTTGAGCGGTTAGGAGGAAACGATCTGTATTCGGTCCTTTGTCTTACGCTCGGCAGCGAGCATTTCTCGGGTCCGGTGATGAGAGAAATGCAGGAGATGGTCAACTTGATAGAAAACGATTGAGAAGGGAAGCTGGTCGCCTTTTCCGTTTTCTAAATAAATTCACTGTTGTCTCGCAGTGAAAATGAAATGAACCGGTTGTAAAAAAGTATACTACATGACTGGAACAAAGCTAAGTTAATCTTACTCTACCGTGGCCAATGGTGAGGTTAGAAAAACGTGTTCTCTCTTTGTCCAGAAGGACGGAAATTCGTTTGTGTGTAGATATGCGTCTCTTTAGACCGCAGCTTGTGCAGCTGTAGGCAGAGAGAACGAAATCAAATCTGACCGCTGATTTTGTTAAGAAGATGTCGTCATCGGTCATAGGCCGCTTTTGACCAATGACGTTTGAGATTGAGTCCATGGGCGGGACTTCCCGTCCGGCTGTGAAGCATTCTGGGAAACAGAGTTCAATGTCTCACCTTTGATCATAGAACAAAGGGCCATGCTGTCTCTGCTGCCATTTTGAGTGGGGCAAGGCCCTACATTGGCTATAGAACACTTGGAAAATAGCACGCAAGTCGAAAACTGTGGTTCGCACAGAAAAATCAGATCAAGCTACTAGAATAGCACTTAATTTACAGTGAGAGGGGCAGGAGGTACATTGATAGAAATTGATTTGCCCTTTTTGGAGCTTGACAGCTGCAGCCCAGATATTATGCTAAACGTCTCCTTTTGTGGCAAGAGTGTGAGTAAATAATGAAAGAGTTTTCATATTTGGGTAGGGCTGCAAAGGCAAATGTTTACTTTATTGAAGAGGTCACATCACAGGGGATCACATTTCCCTTCATATTTTGAAATAAAAGAGTACATTGTACTATAAAAACCTACTGTATGTTTCAGAATTGAAAACTCCCTCTCCAGTCTGAAAAGTGCGTGTATTGTTTCCACCCTGCAAAAGTGACTCATTTTGAAATTGACCATATAGTGACATATGAATGGGGTGTTCATTTGAATAGCCCCACCTCCACAACATATGTAATTGTCGCTGTGAACTGATTGAGAAGCTGAGATACTTCAAATCTGAAAGTGTCACTCTAGTTTTTTAAACAATAAGATTAAGATGCCCAGACTTTATTGTGTTCCTGGTTGTGGAAAAACTGCATCTCTGCATAGCCCTTTAAATGTATTTTTATTTTATTTAACCTTTGTTTAACCAGGAAGTCCCTTGAGACTAAAGTCTCTTTTTCGAGGGAGACCTGGCCAAGACGGCACACCAGTTACAATTTAAATACAAAATACAACATGGTCAACAAACAAACAAGCATCACACATTGAAAGGAACAGGTCACATATGGCAGTTACATTTTTGAGTTATATGGCATTTTAACATGGTCTTAAAATCATTTAATGGGACTAGATCAGTTAGATGTAGCAAATTTTGCAAGTTATTCCAAGACCATGGCGCAAAGTAAGAGAAGGCTTTTTTCCCCAGCTCAGTAAAAACCCTTTAAAGGATCCAAACATTAGGAATGAGAGGCTTCTGGTTGTGGAAAAACTGCATCTGTCTCTGCATAGCCTTTTAAAGGAAGTCAATGTGGGATTATATGTTTTGTTTGGCACATTTATTTTAGGATTCCTTTGAGAACTATTATGATTCAAAATATTTTTGAAAGATGGAGCAGTGCCAACTGTATTAGACACAACAGTAATGCAGGTGAGTAACAAGTTTAATACTACATTTTCTGTCTGTTTATTTGACATGTAAGGAATTGCACTGTATAGTCAGACATGTTATCACAAAATAAACCATGATCATAATCCAAAGAGGAGAAGATTGTGTTTATTACTTGGTAACTTACTAAATCATCATTTCTCACAAAATATTGATGTGTGATTAAATGTTTTTTATACAAGAAGAACATGTATCTGGGTATGCATCTAAGGACAGTGGTGTAGTATACGCTAGTGCCTGCTGTATCTTCTGTCTCTTATTAGCCAGGATGTCCTGTATTTTGGCCGAAATGAACACATGGGGATAGTCATGTGTGACTCCATCCAGCAAACATCCTGTATTTCCCATTACAAGTGATGTGTATTGAAGTGGCCACTGATGAGATCATTTTCATTTTCAGGTGAACTCTCCCTTTAATGGGGAAAGCACAGAAAACCAAGCATTTCAGACATGGGGATAGAGACAGAGTGGAAAAAGATAATTTAATACTACATTATGATTGTTTATGCAAAAAACTCTACTGGCTATATACAAGAGCCTCAAGGACTGTAAAAATACATAAATAAATAAAATATGTGAACTTAAACTGGCTCAGTTCAAATAAAGTCCAAGATAGCAAGTGAGCAAAAAATAAACGAATGAACAAATAAATAAATAAAAATGTACTGTATTGATTTGAAATTGACTTGGTTTGTGTTAGTAGAAGGTCTACCCCACTTTATGCAGCGAAACAACCAATGAAAGTTAACATAGGTATTTTGTGAATTACGTAAAATTTATTATTATACTGTAATTAGAACACAGAATGAAAATTTGAAATTATGGTATAGATACTGAATGCAAAGAGATTGGGTTTTACAACCACACTATTTATTTATTTAATGGAGAGTATTTTCCTTTCCCCTTCTGTCACTCACTTGACATTGTGTAGATGTAGTGACACAAGGGGTCGCTCCTGGGAGCCCCAAATAGCTCTGATGTTTGAGAAAAGGCCAATGAAAATTGGCACGCCAAATTTGCATGCCACTCCCCCGGACATACGGGTATATAAGGAGCTGGAATGCAACCACTCATTCAGACTTCTTCTTTGGAGCCGAACGGTTGTATTCACTGAGCTGAATTACTCTGCAAATCCAATCATCTCTGAGTCCAGTGAAGCTGTTGCATTTAAGGCGCATTACAGCGGCTTCTCCCCCTCTTGCACCAGTTGAGTGCAGAGAATGCCCCTGGGCGCTTCAGCAGCCTAAAAGAGTATATTCTTCCTCTAAAAGAGTATATAAAGATGCCTTTTCCATTTGTGTACATTTTCTAGTTGCGATCGTTACCTCTCCGCTTCCCATGGGCACTATCGCTGCCACACGTTTTGGCCACTGCCCACGTGGGGACAGCGTTCGTGGACGGGTCATATTCTCACTGCGAGAGCATGATATGGCAATGTTGCAGTCGTGGCTTTCCCTAGGGAAATCCTTCGCAGCGGCTCCCCACCGTGGTCCTTCTACTTACGGGTTTGAGTACTGGAAGCGATTTGTGGATTTCAATGGGAGCCGCTCTGCCGGGAAACCCCCAGCGGACTCCCATGTGGGCTCAACCGCTTTCACTTCCCTAGACGGTGGTGCTGCAGGGGGTGTTAGGCGACTCCCCAGGTTGTTAGCATGATTGCGATGTAGCTGTGCCCACAGAGAGCCACCACCTGGCAGAGCCGTCCGAGACTTCCGTCCAGGGCTTGAATGTTTACGTCGACACTGATGACTAAGGTTGGCTTCACTGCGGTGAGAGACAAGAATGCCGCTGCCTTGCGGGTAGAGCCTGTTCCTCCAGGCCGAGAAGAAGGGCTTTTTTCAAGCCTCACTTCATCATATCCCAAAAAAAAAGGCGCTGGGTAGTGGTCAATCTTGGACCTTTGAGTTCTGAACCGGGCTTTGCACAGACTCCCGTTCAAGTTGCTGAAGCTAAAAAGAAATTTTAGCGAGTGTCCGGCATCAAGATTGGTTTGCGGTGATAGACCTGAAGGATGCATACTACCATGTCTCGGTTTGACGTTGGCACAGACCCTTTCCTGTGGTTTACTTTTGAGGGCTGGGCATACCAGTACAAGGTCCTCCCCTTCGGTCTGTCCCTGTCACCTCGCGCCTTCGCGAAGTTCGCATAGGCAGCCCTTGCCCCATTAAGGGAAGTGGGCATCATCATTCTCAACTATCTCAACGACTGGATGATCCTATCTCACTTGCAGGATTTGTTGTGTGCACAGATGGAACTGGGGCTTTGGATCAACTGGAAATAGAGCAAGCTCTCCCCAGTTCAGAGCATCACTTTTCTCCGTATGAAGTCAGACTCGGTCTCAATGAGGGTCCGTCTCACGAATGAGCATGTGCAATCGGTGCTGAACTGTCTGAATACATTAAGGCAAAAGATATCATCCCATAGAAATCCTGGGGCATATGGCATATTCACGTCGCTCAGGTTGATGCATATGAGACCGCATCAGCACTGTCTTCAGACTCGAATCGCGAGACGAGCATGGTGCCGTGGCACACACAGCATGCTCATCACGCAGGTCTGTCGCTGTCTCTTCAGCCCTTGGTCCGATCTAGCGTTCCTACAGGCAGGAGTACCCCTTGGCCATGTCTCAAGGCATGTCGTGGTTATGACGGACGCCTCCAAGCGTGGCTGGGGAGCCGTGTGCAACGGGCACGCAGCCGCCGAGTTGCTGGCAGTATTCCTTGCCCAGCAGAGGCTTTTGCCATTTATCCGTGGCAAGCAGGTGTTGGTCCGGACAGACAGCACAGCGACGGTTGCGTACAATACATCGACCACCAAAGTGGCCTACACTCTCATCAAATATCGCAACTCGCCCACTGTCTCCTCCTGTGGAGTCAGCAGTGACTAAAGTCGTGGCGAGCCACTCATATCCCAGGCAACATCAACAGCACTGCGGATGTGCTGTCGCAGCAGGTCACACTCAGGGAAGTGCGGAGACCCCACCCTCAGGTGAAGGTTTGCTTCCCAGGAATCCTCCCACTGCCCAATCTGGTACGCAGCTGTCCCCTCGGGCTCCTCAAGTATGCTTTTCCCCCAGTGAGCCTACTAATACAGATGTTGTGCAAGATCAGGGAGGCCAGGATCAGGTCATCCTAGTGGCACCTTATTGGCCCACCTAGACTGGGTTCTCGGACCTAATGCTCCTCCCGACAGCACCCCCTGGAAAATTCCCCTGAGGAAGGACCTTCTTTGTCAGGGACGGGGCACCATCTGGAACCCACGACCAGACCTCTGGAATCTCCAATTATGGCCCTTGGATGAAACACTTAAGTGGCCTACCACCGGCAGTGGTAGACACGATCACTCAGGCCAGGGTTCCCTCGACGAGGTGCATTTATGACCTGAAGTGGCATCTGCTCAGCGTTCTTATTCCCGATGCTAAGACCCCCAGAGATGCACAGTCAGGTCATTCCTTTCCTTTCTGCTGGAGAGGCAGGAGGGTCGACTGTCCCCCTGCACCTTGAAAGTGTTTGTTGAAGCTTTATCGGCACATCACAATAAGTATTCAGGGAAGCACGACTTGATCATCAGGTTGCTGAGAGACGCGAGGAGGTTAAACCCCCACCATACCGCACCTTGTTCTCTTGTTGGACCTCTCAGTGGTTGTTAAGGGTCTACGGGGAGCTCCATTTGAGCCTCTAGAATCAGTTGAGTTAAAGGTGCTCTCCTTGAAGACTAACTTCCTGACACCGCTCACCTCCATCAGTAGGGTAGGGGACCTGCAGGCATTCTCTGTCAGCAAACCATGCCTGGAGTTTGTCAGGGTTACTCTCACAACTACTGTGCCCAAGGTTCCCACGACTCCATAAAGGGAACAGATGTTGAACCTGCAAGCGCTGCCCCAGGAGGAGGCAGACCCAGCCTTGGCATTGCTGTGTCTGGTGCATGCTTTGCTCATCTACTAGGACTGCACGCAGAGCTTTAGAAGCTTCGAGCAGCTCTTTGTCTGCTTTGGTGGACAGCAGAAAGGAAGCGCTGTCTCCAAACAGACGATCACCCACTGGGTCATTGATGCCATCGCTATGGCATATCACACCATATCATATCAGTGCCGCCCCCTGGAGGGCTGTGCGCCAATTCTACCAGGGGTGTAGTGGCCTCATGGGCTCTGACCAACGGCGCCTCTTTAGCAGACATCTGCAGGGCAGCGGGCTGGGCAACACCTTTGCAAGGTTCAACAACATCCGGGTTGAGCTGGTTTCGTTCTGTGTGTTGTCAGGTTCAAACAGGTACATCTCGGGACATCTGGCTTGGTGTACCGTTGCGTATAGCGCCTTTCCCTTCCCTTGAGGCGAAGACATGCGCTCCTCCTCCCAGTCGCGTTCACAAACATGGGGACCCTGGATGTTGTTCCTCCTTAGCCCTGTGGCAGGTGAGTTTTCGGAAAAACTTGCCGCCGGCCCAGTACGTGTCAATTAAGCCCTGTACTGGGATAGGTGCTCCACATGCATTGGTTATCCCATTGAAAACCCTGTGTGATGTATTTCCTGCAAAAGGGATCCCCATTGGTAAACCATGTCTTCCATTGTAACTCCGTCTTTGTAGTAATTCCTCCCCCTTCATGTAGGATCTACTACTGGACCCTTCCACATGACGTGCTTCCGACCAGACTTGGTAAAGACCATGTGACATATTCCCACTCTATTGCAACCCCGATGTGGACCTTATATGGCCCTCACCTGAACGATTTCATTCCTTTTGGGGAGAAAAAAGAGAAGAGGCCCTGGCTGGGTCAGCCGGTCCTTATTTTTTGAGCAGTCGACTTGTCCCTGAGGACCAGGGGACCGTTTGACATCTACGAGTGCATTGGGGGTAGTTACGTGATGGCCTGGTTCGCTGGCTATGAGGCACACAGAGCTCTGCCTGTCTCGCACCACCAGTACACGTAACACAGTTCAGTAGTTTAGCCGTTCTCCATAGGGACTCCTAGTGTCATTACATCGACAAAACATTGAGTGAGTGACAAAAGGAAAACGTCAAGGTTACTAACGTAATATCCGTTCCCTGATGGAGGGAACAAATTGTTGTGTCCCTCCTGCCACAACTCTGAAATACCCGCTAAAATGGCCAGGATCTTGTCTCGCCTCCTCAGTGTGAAACCTGAATGAGTGGTTGCATTCCAGCTCCTCATACCCGTATGTCTGGGGGAGTGGCATGCAAATTCCACTGACCAATTTTCATTGGCCTTTTCTCAAAGATCAGAGAAGTCTGGGGCTCCCATGAGTGACCCCTAATGTCCCTACATCGACACAATGTCTCGTTCCCTCCTTCAGGGAATAGAGGTTAAGTTAGTAACCATAAGGTTATATATAATATAAACAAATAAAATACAAATAAATACTACTACTAATATATTCAAAAAAGATTACCCAGACATATGGGTAAAAATGCACCTGCAAAAATAGATTGAAAAAGTGATTGAGAGCAGACTGCAGTGACAGTAGTCTGCTTGTGGTCAGGCATAAGGCTCCATGTGGGAATAAGAGAGAGATAAATGAATAGGGGACAGTGACAAGGGCAAAGCTCAAAGAATTGCAGCATGAAACGAGTGGAGCGTTTCAGCATGGCCTGGTTCTCATTAACATTCCTCTACATTTAGAAGAGCAGAGAGAAAGCCACACTCACACACACACACACACATACACACACAATCACCCCTATCATTATCATATTTAACCCCGTTTTATACAACTTAGCTTGAAAAGCTTAGCCAGTTTGAGGCAAGAGAAAAAAAAAAAAGAAATCATAGCATAATCTGAAAGATCTTCCAATTTATTCCCTGACCTGATTCATTAACAATATGTCCATGTTTCTTAATTAATCCCTCAGATATGTCAGATTTAGATGTGTACACAAGCAAAATATCTCGAAGCAGAATGCCACAAATGAGTAGTTGGGTATTACTGGAAGAGCAAAGCCTCTTTCTATTTAATGAGAGCAATCATAATGCCAAACATTCGAGGGTTGTAATTTAAGTATTGCCTTTTTGTGTCCCTGGTTTGGTTGGAAAAGGATGAAACTTGGTAAGGTTTAATTTGTGTGTATGGTTTGGTGCATATAGGCAATTTATAACTTGTTCTCAAAGATGGGTGTTCTTAAACTTTTTTTGAGCATCCCTGAAAACAGATGACTGCCGTGTCCGTCGCAGAGGGTGTGCATCTTCATTAATGTCCAATCAAAATCCAATTACAGCCCCTATCGTTGCAAATTAAAGCCGTTTGCATTAAAATGCTACTACGGGCTGAAATATTTCCAATCACTGCAACGCTTGGTTATCACTCTGTCAGGATCAGATTTTGGAAAATTAAGTATGGCATGTTGGGAGTTTTAAAATTCCCCCTCCTGTTTTCCCAGTGGCCTATTTAAAATAAACTCTGTGAGAACACAAACCTTAGTGAGCATGGTAATTTTTTTTTATGAATAAATATATAAATGAAGAGTCCACCAGATGACAGAAGGACAGTGCCCATTAACCGGATGTACCCTGAGTGACTTCCAATGACCTTGGCACATTCATGGATTCCACAGAACAATGAGAGCCTTAAAATGTCCTTTGTTCAGGTCATGTCCGGGAGAATTAGGGGGAAAATGGATGGAACTTCCCTGAGCAGTTGAAATGAGTAATATCTGTGCCACTAGTGTCACCAAACGGAATTGTAACAGTCACTGTTTTCAAACAGATTCCAGAAAACTCCCTGTCTTTCATTGGTTCTAAAAATGTCTCAGTTATTGACGTACCCTCCATTCCCTGATGGAGGGAACAAGACGTTGTGTCGATGAGTTGACACTAGGGGTCGCTCCTGCGGAGCCCAGACATCTCTGATCTTGAGAAAAGGCCAATGAAAATTGCCGTGTGGAATTTACATGCCACTCCCCCAGACATACGGGTATAAAAGGAGTGACGCTGCAAACACACATCAGATTTCGCACTGAGGAGACGAGCCAAAGTCCCGGCCATTTCAGCGGTTGGTTCAGTGTTGTGGCAGGAGGGACTCGACGTTGTGTCGATGAGTTGACACTAGGAGTCCCAATGGAAAACGCCACAAGAGCGGAACTGAGTTATGCAGACTGGCGATGCGAGATGGGCAGACCTCTGTGTGCCTCGTAGCCAATGCAGCAAGCATCACATAACTATCCCCAACACACTGGCAGGCATGAAGCAGTTCCCTGCACCTACAGAAACGGCTAACTGCTCAGGAGTATAAGGAGTGGCTGGCTCAGCCGTGGCCTTCTCTCTATAGTTCTCCCCAAAAGGAACAAAATCATTCGGTCCAATATATGGTCCAAGCTGGGGGGTGTCCCTCCAAAGAGGAGGACACCGTGGAGACCACACATGGTCTTTACCGGTTAGGAGTGGAAGCACATCGTGCGGAGCGGCGTCGTGATCAGCTGGACCACCTGAGGGTGGAGGCTCCACTCTCTCCTGAGCATAACCTGTCGCGACAGCGCATCCGCTGTGCTGTTGAGGTGGCCTGGGATGTGGGTGGCTCGCAGCAACTTGAGCCGCTGCAGACTCCAAAGGAGGGGACGACAGGTGAGTTGTGAAATTCGACGAGAGTGTAGGTTGCCTTGGCGGCTGATGTACGCAATCATCGCTGTGTTGTCTGTCCGAATCAACACATGCTTGCCCCGGATCAATGGCAATAGCCTCCTCAGGGAAAGTAGTACTGCCAGCAACTCAAGGCAGTTGACTTGCCAACACAGTCACGGGTCGGTCCAAGGGCAGACGACTGAGTGCCCGTTGGATATGGCGCCCCAGCCCTGTTGGGAGGCATCTGTTTTAACCACAACGTGCCTGGGGACCTGTCCTAGCCTGTAGGAACGCTAGGTCTGACCAGGGGCTGAGAAAACGACAGCAAGCCTGCGTGACAAGGAGCGGTGTGTGCCGTGGCAGCATGATCGTCTCTCTGTTGCCAGTACTGAAGTGGTCTCATATGCATCAACCCAAGCGGCGTGACCGTCGCTGAGGATGCCATATGCCCCAGGAGCCTCTGAAAGTATTTCAGCGGGACCAACGTGTTCTGTCTGAACACATCCAGACAGTTCAGCACTGACTGCGTGCGATCGTTGGTGAGGTGCGCCGTCATTGAGACCGAGTCTACTCCATACCAAGAAAAGAGATGCTCTGAAATGGGGCGAGCTTGCTCTTTTCCCAGTTGATACAAAGCCCCAATCGGCTGAGGTGCCTGAGCACCAGGTCCCTGTGTACACACATGTCCCGCGAGTGAGCTAGGATTAGCCGGTCTTTGAGATAGTTGAGGATGCAGACACCCACTTCCCTTAGCGGGGCAAGGGCTGCCTCTGTGACTTTCATTAAGGCATGAAGGGACAAGGACAGGCCGAAGGGGGGGACTTTGTACTGATATGCCTGACCCTCGAAGGCAAACCGGAGAAAGGGTCTGTGTCGAGGAAGTATCAGACATGGAAGTACGCGTCCGCGCCACAAACCAATCCTGATGCCAGATGCTCGCTAAAATGCGTTTGTGCGTGAGCATCTCTGTGGGAGACTGTGCAGAGCCCGGTTCAGAACTCGCAGGTCTAGGATTGGAACCTGCCGCCTTTTTTAGGTACGATGAAGTAGGGGCTGTAAAACCCCTTTGAACCCCGTTGAACCTGGGCGGGGGCCTGGCGAACTTAATCACGTAGCCGAGTCGGACGGTCCTCATCAACCAACACGACGTGTTGGGGAGCGCGAGCCATGGCCCCAAGCTCCGTGCGAGAGGGACCAAGGGAATTACAGTGTTGGACGTACCAGCGGGCGGGGCAGAGCCCATCTCCGAAGCGCCATGCCTGCCAGAGAACACCGTCTGTGAGGCCCAGGAAATGAGAAGACTGCTTTTTTCTTAGAATGTGGGTACCGTGGCCCGTGGGGCATGCAGTGAGGAAAGGAAATAAAGGAAATAAAGACCCTCCACCCATACCTCCACTGGGGGAAGGAGTGGTGCTCTTACCAGCTCCTGTGCAGCGGGTCTCCTACTTCCTGGACTGCCCGTCTCGGGGAACGCTTTGAAGCCTTTCTTGGGTTCTTGGCGACCGGCCAGGAGACGGGTGGTGTCTGCTTTCTGCGGGTGGCTCGATGCCGGGGCCAGCCTACTGGGGTGGGCTGTGGCAGAGCCAGTGTTGCTCCTGCAGAGGGACGCCCTTGGCGACAAACAGACAGGGGTGTAAGACATTGCTTCGCGTCATGCCAAGGCAGGATGTGTTGAATGGTCACCTTTGCCTTTTAATTACTGAGGATTGCTAGGTGAATTCCTCTACGGTACCGCCAAATAGGCCAAACTGGTTCGAACAATTTGGGCAAACGTGGCGTTCCTGGACCACTAAGGTGGACATCGCCTGCCCGAGAGACCACGCCGTGACCATCATCGCTCGGAGGGCGAGTCCAGTCACTGAGCGCAGCTCCTGCAAAAATGGGGTCAGAACTACCCTTGTGCATTTCTTTGAGCTGTGGCGTGCAGGGCTGTCCAGTGGCACTGGACGACGTAAACCCATGGTCCCTGGACGGATATATATATATATATATATATATATATATATATATATATATATATATATGTATGTATGTATACGTAGGTATAAATAGATAAATATATATATATATAAACAAAGTTGTTCACTCCGTAGTTTTCTGCTGCTGAAGCGCCAAGGGGTATTTGCTCAGCACAACTATGGTGTGTGAGGGGGAGGACCGTAGATCAAACAGCGTAGAGAGATGAATGGAGGTGGCAGAGGAATTCATCTCTGTGAACTTGCTCGCTCGGCTCCGAAGAAGATATTTGATGTGTGTTTGCAGCATCACTCCTTTTATACCCGTATGTCCGGGGGAGTGGCATGCAAATTCCACACGCCAATTTCCATTGGCCTTTTCTCAATATCAGAGATGTCTGGGCTCCACAGGAGCGACCCCTTGTGTCAACTCATCGACACAACATCGAGTGAGTGACAGATAAGGAACAGACTGTTTTCACCCCAAACCCATTGGTCAAGCCACAGTTGCTCTGTCGGGCTGCTCAAACAAACAGAGGAATGATTAAATAGTGTCATAGAGCCACAGTTTTACACTTTTAGGCAAAATCATCCTACAAATGGTATACTTATAGTTGACTGCATATTAATTGGGGATACAAAAAAAATCTATATATATCAGCACATTCAAATTTAAATAACTTTCACCAATACTGAATTTACACAATTTAATAATATAAAATACACACAATGAATCAAATGTTCCTGACTGAGTTATTACACAGTATACAGTAGTGAGTTTTTTGTGTTTGTTAAACACAAAGGCTGATTCATACTCTCACATTACATTTCTCTCTTGAGTTCCATGGGTTCACTCATTACCCAAAATACATTAACCTGGGAATGGGCCGTGGGGAGATGAGATCCCCCCAGCTATAGTAAAATTAGGTGCCTGGATCATTGCCTCTTACTTAATTCATCAATTTAATCAATGGAAATGGCATTAGAACTCCTTATACATCACCACAGGGGACACAACAAATTTTTCAAAATCAAAGGACTGGAGCAGGCATTGGTTTTCTGTTATTGGTCTGGAGCATTCAAGGTGGCTGGTGAGTTTTAACTGTGCTCTCTACGCTCCAGTGTTACTTCTGTCAAGTAATGATGGAGTGACAGTGAAACGCTAGTCCCACACGTTTGCCTCGGCCTCAGGAAGCCTTTCCTAACAGCTTCATCATCGGCAAGCCTCAATCATAATGCAAGAAAGGGTAACAAGAGCCCCTGAAAGGGTAAAAGCTAACTCTGATGCCCAGGCTGTCATTTAATCTGGTTAAGCTGTAGTTGACAACAATCATCAAAAGTCTCCTTGAAACAAGGCACAGAGAAGGTGAACTGTCTCTATTGCTTCTTTCACTCATTCATCAAGTGGGTTGGGGAGGGCCACAAGAACCCCCTAATCTCCTCCTATTCTCATTTGAAAAACCAAAAGCAGAGGGAAAAACATAACTTTTGTAAGAATGTGTTTATTACTGCCATCTTATATCAATTTGGGGCCACTAATTAAGAACACATGTCCTTGAGTTAATGCATGGGTTTGTGCGCAAATAAGAATCACCGACTTATTTGCTTGCAGATTAGATGGTTAATTTTGTACTTGTAAAGCTTATGTGTGTATTTCTTTATGTTGAAATTATTTATTGTACCCCATCTTAATATACAGATTACAAAGTGAACAATAAGTAAACCATTTGAAGGTTGATTTCACCGTAACAATGCGGCTCCTTGGCACTACCTTCCTCTCTTTGTTTAAGCATCTCATCCAACCCAACAAAGAAATCTGTTTGTGCAACCAATGGAAGACAGGTGGCGTTTTAGGGAATCTATTTTAAAGGGGTCATGTAAAAACATACTGTAAATTTCAGAACACCCCAATTCAACAAAAATGTCTCATTCTTTACATCCGGGACTTCCCTACGTCACTAGGGGACTCATTTATTCATGACTGCCTCAACAGAGACAACATCATTGCCTACATTACGTCAGCACACTCTTGGTCCCTCCCACTAGTGCTCCGTTCATATTCAGGGAGAGAGCAGGACAAACAGGTCTAGTGTGGCCTAACTATTCCTTGACACAGAGGAGACTCATCTGGAATATTTTATTTATGTGTGTATATAAACATGCACTAGACAGACATATTTGAATGTTGTCGTGTATCTTGCACCACTTTTAAAAGATGCAGTGTCAAGTTACAACTGTGAAAAGGAAAGCCCATTCGGTTTCATCAGCTGTCCTGCTTCTTGTTGTTTTGAACGCATCCTGGGTGTTTTTGTTTAAGCTCATCTGCACATTTTTTAATAAATGGTGTATGTAAACATGCACTAGATGGATGTTTTTGACCACTTTGATGCGTTCTCAGCTGCACGATGAGACTGTGCTTTGGACTATGTATATGTGAAAAATTATTTTGAGACAGTTCTTTTAAGTGAATTGGCAAAAAGGGCTTGCAAAACGGTCTGAATCGATTAATGAAAAAATAAACAGGCCTACTGATCTTGTTTCACGCACGAGCTCTCACTCACAGATACACAAATGGACGAGTTAGGGACCGTTTAGACTGAATGTGTTATGCGCAAACCTGTTCTGTTTTACCATTGTTTAAACACTTGCTGGACGAATATCTTAGACATTTGAACCTGTTTAAACACTACATCAAGTTAAAAATAACTTCACATTGTCAAAAACAAATGTTGAGACACCTGCGCTCTGTTTCATTCTTTGCGCTACGTCTCGATTTTATATAGCGCAGTCTCAACAAGTTCAATCTGCATAGAGTGCACTGTTGCATTGTTTCATATTATTCCAGATAGTTCTGCACCAGGTGAAGTTTCAGCACATAAACAGTAAGGCAATGCTTTTTTCCCTTCTGCTCTTATGTACTAAGGGGCTTCCATGCCTTGTTAAAACTGTGTATGTTTACTGTTTCAGTACTGTTAAGAATGTTGCATATATGCTTACATAAAATACAGTTATACTAGGAGAAGATACTAAGAGAAGAAATTAGATAGTAAGCAATTTTGGGTTCAGGCTTAAAATCTGACAGGTTTCATATTAAGGCTTGTGCAGACCTCTAGGCAGATTTATGTGCATACCCTTAGATTAAATCCTGCAAGCGCCCATGCATCCTGGTTTCAACATTATGTTCATATGCCAATCCTGACTAATGACCACAAACATAGGATGCATGTTCTGAGAAGGTCCATTAGCCCTTTTCTTTGTAAATCCATGAGAACACTTTTAACAAGTTGTGTGGCGATGTGTGGCATGCTAGAAATTATGTCAGAAATTTTGTTTACTGCTGTTTATGTGTGGCATGGTCTAACTTGTCACACTGTCTCCGGGGAGGATGATGTGCACCTACAGTATTTAATCTAGAATTGCATCATAGCATAGTTTTTCTCAGCACAGCAGAGAGTTGCTAAAAGCCCCTGAGCCACTACAAGGATGCTGTCTTCTGCTTTTTGAATATAGAAAAATATTGATTCAGAGAAAACATGTTTTTAACGAAAATATCAACGTGATATTTCAGAATATTTAGTGTTGTAGTTTTTCCTAGAAGTCCTTCTGTTGCTGTAGATGGTGCTCTTTCCAAATCATTAAAAATCTGGTTGTTAAAACAGATTGCAGGTTCATGTACTCCAGAAACTGGAAACTGGAGTTATGCTGGACATTGTGCCCTTGAGCAGGTCAGTTAACCTGAGGTTGTTCCACAGAGTCCTTCCCTGCAATTAGTGTACTCTAAACACTGTACGAAGAGTTCACTGTCAATGTTAAGCAGTTGACACATTTTAAATATTATTATTATTACAAAATAATTCTGTCTGGCATTTAAATAAAATAAAAAAGTTTCATCTTCTCACCATGAGTGTCACGTGGCTTTTGTATGGCGCGTGTTGTACCGTCAAAGCGAGGATATTTATTATGAGAAGATTGGAGTGCTAATGGACATCGGATTCTTCATGTTTGTCGCCCTCCCCTTGATCAAATTCGCAAGTATCATCAGACATGCTTTTAGGCCTAGCTTGGTGGCCATTTTCTGATGAACAAGTGTGCTAAAGTGTTACCATGTGTGTCTTGAGCCGTCGCTATTAAAAACGCTGTATGAGAGAATTAGTCTCGTATAGGTAAGGAAATAAATTGGCCACTTTGTCCATATTCTCATTTTCTGTGTCGTTCTGGGAGAATGCACATGAATAAGGCAATAGAGGAGCGGCCTCAGCCATTCTCTCTCTCCCCTCCCCATTCAAAGTGAATAGCTTGCAGCAGCGGGGCTCATGCCTGAGCCCTGTCGCAGAATGAGGGGGCCGGAAAAAGAGAATATTCCCCAACAGAGTGATGGCAAACCAACACGAGAGCGCTTTGTCGGTGTCATTATTATTTTCGGATGCTATCAAGAGATGTGAGGTATTTTAACTAGTTTTTTTTGTCCTTCGACCATTCGTGGAACACACACATGCGTTCTGATTAGACAAGAGATGCACTGCGATCTCTGCTCAAGTTTTTGGTGGCAGCATGGATGTCGCTCTTTTCAGTCAGCTGCTGGATCTAGACATGATGGTTTTGCAGTCCAACCAAATGCATCACGTTAAGGAATGACTTTGAGCTAATATCAGCTCTGTTTGGAATTTATCTAATTTTTTCCCCAGTGGCTAGCTCTGGGGAATTAATTGGTTAATGTGATGCTTTTGTTCATGTGGTTGTTTCGTGCCATATGTGTACTATCCGTTGTTCCCCATTATATGTTGGGACCAGTTTAGTTCTAACCCATTTTTTCAGTACACCAATTTAGCTCAGTCTCCCACATAATTTACGCTGGCGAATGAGCATTGAATATTTTCAGCTTGAGTTTTGCATCTGCCTCCATGACCAATGGTTTTGGGGCACGCGTAATATAACTCAATGTACAACAAAAATAAGTCTATTCACCAGCGTGACGGGCTTGCTGTGTAACGAAGGATGAGCCCATTTTCAGTTAATGAAATTGGACTGTATAAGCGTATCTGTTTCTCTTCTGTTTGCCCTTCGGTCAGTATTGGGATGAGTTCACCGTTAAACATGCCTCAAACGTCCGACAGCCAGAATATTGTTCTGTTTTTTCCCGCAGCTCGCTGGGAAGGGAACATTATAAAAAATATTTCAAACGCTGACAAAGGGTCTCGAGACATGCATAACATAATTTGTTGTTCATCAAGCACAAGTGTATATAAAACACACAGTGAACATAAACACCACATGTTGTCTCCCCATAAGAATGCTGGGGCCGATGTCGTGAACCTGCTTGGTCTCAATTCCCCTCCATGTTCGCACATTCTTCCCCATTCTGTGCTAGGGAAGATGGTTTATCTGGTGTCCTCTGCTGTAAATACATTCAGAGTGACTGCTTTTTATAACTGCCTTAACAAATGCAGCCTTTTTCACCATGACCAATGGTTTCGGGACATGCATAACAGAATTAGATGTTCATGTAGCACAAGTGTACACAAAACATACAGTGAAATAATTTTTTTATTTATTTCTATTTAGTTTTAAAAACAGGGGCAATAGGGTAAATTCCCTCTTCTCAGATAGAGTGCGGCTTTTACAGACATTATTTTCTGGTCCTGAAAAAAGACAGCAGCTTGCATCCATTTGAGATGGATTTGAGACATTTGAATTCCAAACTAGTGAATGTCAATTTGGAAAACTGACAGAAGCAAATAATGTCGCAAGTGTAGCCAAGAGACTGTTTTGTGACAACAGATTTGACAGATGCTCATTTCCATATTCAGACTGCTCCAAAGCACAGGTGCTTTCTCACTTTGATATAGGGGGCAAAGCGTAACAATTTTGCATCCTTCCATTCGGACTTGCTCTGGCACCGCGCACTTTCACAAAATGCATATATGCGGCTTTGATGGCACGAATGCAGCTTTTGAGGATTCAGGGCATCCATGTTTTGAATTACCTTGACATGTGGTTGGTCGTAATGTTATAACGACAGACGCCTCCTCCAAGGTTTGGGGCGCTGTATATGAGGATCATCCAGCCTGCAGTGTTTGGATGGGCCAGCGGCAAATTAGGTCACAGGATAATGTGCTGTCTCTACGAGCCAGGCAGTCTCCTGTCCAGACAGGGCTTGATGCCTGGAGAGTGGACATTACAACCTCAGATTATGGAACAAATCTGGAGATTGTTTGGCAGAGCAGAAGTGGATCTGTTCGCTTTGAGCGAGACGTCACACTGTCCCCTCTGGTTTTCCGTCTTGCCCCTGGCACCGCTGGATATTGATGTGTTGGAGCTTCAGTGGCTGACAACATGTCTTTATGCGTTCCCACTGATCAGTCTGCTGCACACAGTTCTGCAGAAAGTTTGGGATGTGGCTTCTGTTAGTGGCGCCATTTTTGGCCTTCTCGAGTATGGTTTTCGTCTCTGGTCTCTCTCCTGGAGAAAGTGCCTTGGGAGATTCCAGTCAGAACAGACATGTTGTCTCGGGGTCGGGGCAGCATTTGGCATACCTGGCCAGACTTGTGGAATTTATGGGTGTGGCCCCTCAACGGGGCACACTTTTGAATGATTGGTTATACCCCGCTATGGTTGATACCATTCAGAATGCTAGAGCTCCATCATCTAGGAAGCCTTATACGTTCAAGTGGAGTATTTTTACTTCTTGGTGAACAGCGCGAGGTGAAGATCCAGTTTACTGCCCTGTCGGTACAGTGCTGGATTCTTTTGCAAGATCATTTTTGGGCTGGGATTGCCCCATCAGCGCTTAAAGTCTATGTTGCCACTATAGCGGCTGAGCAGGCACTTATCAATGGAGTGTCTGTTAGAAGACATTCTCTTGTCTCTTTTAATGAGTCCTGTCCATGTTCCTTTATGGGATTTATCTGTTGTTTTTGAGGCATTCTTTGGTGTTCTGTTTGCGCTCTTGGCAACAGTCACTGAAAAGTTTCTGACTCTTAAAATGGCCCTGCTGGTGGCATTGGCGTCTTTTAAAAGGTTTGGTGATTTGCATTCCATGCCAATTAATTCCTTTTGTTTGGATTTTGTGACAGGGTGTTCAAGGGTGGTGTTAAGACCTCATTTGTCTATTTGCCCAAGGTCAGTTCTACATTGCTCACAGACTATTAATTTTCATGCTTTCTATCCCCACCCATTAGAGTCAGAGAAGCATGAAATATTGCATATGCTTTGACCAGTTCTGGTTCTGTGAGTTTATGATGACAGTACTAGCCACTAGCATGACTCAAAGCAGTTGATTGTGTGCTTTGGTGGCAGCAACAGTTGTGTTTCGGTGTCCAAGCAAAGACTGTCCCATTGGCTAGTTGATGCAATTTCAAGTGCTTACGAAGTGTGCAGTTTACCTTCACATTTGGGTAATCGAACTGATTATATGCAGAGCATGGCATCCTCATGGGGTTTGGCTAGAGATGCGTCCTTGGAGGACATTTGTATGGTAGTAGGATGATCCTCTACTCATACATTTGTTAGATTTTATAATCTAGATGAGGGTTTGACTCCTGCTTCCCAAATTATTTCTGTTAGAACAGGAATAAAATCATAATTCCCTCCGTTTTAGTCAGAAACTTTAGATCGCTTGTGTGGTGTTATATGCTTGCCACACAAGTCGTAGATAGTTGGCAGCTACTGTTCGGATTGCATGAATGTATAATGTTCTCGGTTATGTGAAGCATAACTCTGGTTTCCTGAGGGGGAACGAGATGCTGTGTCAGCTGGCCATACTCTGTAGCAGCTGCATAGTCTAGTGCCTTCATGCAGAAAATCTGACCCGATGGTGCGAAGCGAGCACCTTTTTTGAGCCCATGACATAGCTCCCTAGGGGTGTAGCTTAAGCACTACCAGCCAATAAATCGGCGTGATTGTATAAGAGCTTCTACCAGTGTTACGCTTCACGTAACCAATACAAATTAATGTTACTATAACAAAAATTTTGCTAGGGGTGTAACGGTTTAAATTTATCATGGTTTGATTTGTTTCACGGTTTTAGGGTTATGATTTTGGTACAGTTCGGTTATTTGCTTTTTTCAGAAAAATATATACATATATATATTTTTTTTTTTATTTTTTTTTTTTTGCTGGCGAATCCAAAGATAAAATACTCTATTTGGTAAACACTTCAACTGGTTTGCCTTTCCTAAAAGTCATGGTTTTACTACACTAACCATAGTTTGACCATGGTAGTTGTAGTAAAATCATACTATCCACAACATAAACATGTTTACTGACATGGTTACAACATATAGTAAAATCATAGTAACTATATGGAAACTACAGTATTGCTGTTATAAAAACATGGTTAATTATATCAAAACCATGATTTCTGCTAAGTAATCGCTTCTAATACGCGAAGGGATTTCGTAATGTGGCTCGAGTGTTTTAATCATATGCTAAAATCCAAAATATTTACAATGAAGTAGGGCAAAATAACTTTGGCAATTAAAACCCTCAAGCGCTCTAGTTATTGTTTCATGTTTCTCTGAATTAGCACTGAGTGCCTGCCTATAATCGGAAGTGAGAGTGTGCAGTTTCGGCTCACCTCTGGCTCTGGTTTAGAAAGTTAGCACCAGCCAGCTTTGCCGTCGCTCTTCTAATGAATTTCCCTCTCGCTCTGCCCCCACCCCCCATCCAGTGCATGCACAAGAACCACCCCCTGTTACTGATTGGCTGGAGTAGTGTTGTGGGGATCAGTATAATCCACTTTATTTTTTCAGCCCACCCACAGAATGGACAGCTAGCAGACTGTAAGGAGATATTTGCAAAATTTGACAAAAAGTATTTTGGATTAGAATTACTGAGTGCACTTTTAAATTAACACATTAAAATGCATGTTTCACTTATTCCAGAATAGGTGTGAGTAACTAAGCTAATTGGCACTTTAAAGAACTGTTAATGACACATAGAAAATTTAATAATTATTATTCTCACAAATTGACTTGCTTACTTTCTCATCCAGACAAAGAGGCCAATAATGGACAAAAGATCTGTGGGGTGAGAGATGGATCAGTGCCTTTGAGTGAGTCCCAGTAGTTCCCTAAACAGTAGGAAAAATGGCATGGGGAGAGTTGAAGACTTCCAGATCTCATTTCAAAGATGTGGAGGCCAGGTTTAAGGGTGTGTGTAAGACAAAGGAGTTAATGTGCTCACCCTGACTCCAAAGACTCCCAAGTAAAGAGGCCAGGAACTAACAACACTGACCATAATTATCATTGTGCTTTACTGAACCTCTGTACCATGCTTTACCATGAACACTGTGTGTCTGTGACTATTCAGGTAATTTCGCAACTATGTTAATGAGAGTCTCATTATGCATCACAGAGTACTTGCACAGTGATTGAGAGAAAGCTCTGCTAACTGTAATAGATTGTGATGGTCTGTTTGCAGACAACTTTGTGGGACAGAATCTCTAACAATTGACATTTAGCAATGGTAACAGTTTCCAACCACATGGATCAAAACAAGCTTCCATTTACAGCGAATCAATAACATCACATGTGTGATGGAAAAATGGTTTGTGTTTGGAGTTCTACTTATGTGCCCTTTGGGCTTTATCTGATGCCAATGGCTCATAACAAGTATGTATAACAAGCAAAGGTGGCCTGTGCATTTGAATTTTAGGCCTTCATTGTGCCATTCATGTCATTAAGAAAACACAGTTTCACAATGAAAAAGACACTGTATGCATTAATCAATCACGTAATTATACATTACGTGGCAGTCAACTAATAATACCAATTGACATTTTAAAAACACATCCATGCACGAAAGCCAGAACCAAGGAGGTCTAATAGGAAGAAATTGTGATCTGATATTTGCAATTTAAATGATTTTGTTTCATAAGGGTACACGGTTACTTTTCAAAACTTGATGTGACACTAAATGCTCCAAAATTTACACTTAGAAAACTCCTGATGTTGCTATAACAATGCAAAAAGCACTTACCATTTTGCTTGAAGTGAAAGTCAGCCCTCCTTTCCTGTTTAATTAATCAATCGCACAATCATGCTGAACATCTCAGATCTCTTTCTCAACGGCAATAACAGCAGTGATGACATCAGCATATCTTTGCTTATAAATTACGTTCATCACTTAAATCACTCAAGGCCAGCTAGAAAACCTGGACTGGGACATATCCTAAAGACTACACCCACCAAGAACAAATAAATCAATCTGATTGGCTGATGAATCTGACAATCTGTCTTTAGATGCCCATTCATTTGCACTGTTGAGGGATTCTGTGGAAATTCTGAAGGCCTGACTGGGTGGAGCTCAGTCTCAGCTGCTGCTTTGGCTAAGGAGCATAGCTTCATGCATGCGATTTGTGAAACAGTTTTCACACTTTGCTTGTAAGCATCTAGAAATAAATTCTGAATGGATAAACTTTTTGGTTTTGTAATTTGTTTGATGAATTAGGAGTGTAAAGCGATTGAAAATACATAGGCAAATAGGTCAATGAGAATGAAAGGATGAAACATTATTTATTTATATATTAGACATGCTACGCCAGCAGAGAAGGCTTTGCTGGCCCTGATAAATTGTCACTGATAACAAGTAACTACTCAATGATTGGCTCAAGTTGTTAAAACAAATACAAATGTCCAGTTACAGTTTTATTTTTTAATTTAGATGCAGAAACATGGCAAAGTTGTCAAACAAACAAATTATCTGTGAAATTATTTTCAAATGAAACAATAAAGAAAGTGTGCCAGTTTAATCTCTCACATAAAAGCTGAATCTTAGAGACATGGCACATTGACAGAGGAGGTCACACTTTGACATGTCACAACTGCACTTTCGATAATGAGGATCATTTTAGGCAGTTTTACTCATATGCAAAGGTGGGTAGAGTAGCCAAAAACTGTACTCAAGTAAAAGTACAATTACTTCAAAAACATAATTACTCAAGTAGAAGTAAAATTACTAACATAAATAATTACTTGAGTAAGAGTAAGAAAGTATCCAATTAAAAGAGTACTCAAGTAGTGAGTAACTCGTTACTTTCACAAATGACATAATAGACATTTACTCCCCTATATTCCATTACATAATACACATTGAACATGTATTATAGAATTATTATTATTATTATTATTGCAAATTCTGTCATCATTCACCATCATGTTTTTCCAAACCCTAAGACGTTCTTTCTCATCCACACCTATCACATTGATAGAAGTGAAGATACTGATTTTACCACTAAAGTCTTATGGATTACTTTTATGCTGACTTATATTTGTTTGTTTAGCTTTAATATGTTGCCACCCATTCACTTTGTATGGACCCACAGAGCTGAGAAATTCTTCTAAAAAAATCTTCATTTGAGTTCAGCAGATGAAAGAAAGTCATACACATCTGGGGTTGCATGAGGGTGAGTAAATAATGAGAATTGTATGAGAGGTGATATCCGAGCAATGGATTGATAGATTTTTCACATTGTTATTTCACAACAAGTTTTTTGTCTCCTATTTAGTTTTGTGTTTCCATTGAATAAGTGTTGTTATTTCAGCTCAAAATAGTGAGTAACATGCTTAAGTTCAGACAACAAAACAACAGGTATGTAAGCATGTGAGCTCTTACTGTACTGACTAATCCCCCAGAGTGAGGTATTTTTAATATGCGCCATATTTCAAAATAAATAAATGTTGCCTCACACTTTACTGTAGACATCTCAATAAGAAGAGAGGTTTGGAAAACATTTCTAGTAATTATTATAGTGAAAACATGAAAATTATAAATAATGCTGAAATACAATGCCTTCTTTTGCTATTTCATAGCTTTTAAAGTCCTGTGTGGATTCTTATTTCAGTGTAGTTACAGTTTTCAGTGTTGTAAGTATTTAGATAGATAGTTCTGTACAGCAGTACTGCCACTCTCTAAAGCAGAGTACACAACCTACGTAGGTCACCATCCCTGATAACTCACTGTGTCTGAAACTGCCCCTATCCACTATATAGTGCACTATTTCGAGTTTTCGCTATTTTGTAGGAGTGTCTGAATTCTGAGTGAGCCACTCGTTCCCTACTTTTGTTCACTCATACTTACCCACAATGCAGTAATTTCAAGTGTACATTTCAAGTACACTCGATGACTGTTCTCACAATCCACAAAGGGGAAGACTTATGAGCTAGGAATGAACTGCTTCCTTCACTCCTGTGATGTTTTATTTTATTCTGAATGTAGTAAATTACTTTTTGAAAAATCATTACTTGATTAAAATAACATAATAACATATAGAGACAAAACTTGCAGATACATTTTAAAATTGACTCTTTATTTGATCAAATGTGTTTACTCTTAATATTAACACACAGTATATATATTAAGAATGACAAACAGAATGAAGATGTATTGTATTAATATATTATTTAATAAGAATAACTAATAAGGCCCAAGTATTTAAAAATGTCATATGTGATTTTTCTGCACTAGCACCAGAGCTCCAACACTCACATCCGAATTCACTCATTTTGTTCACTTACTGCTAAGATATAGTGCACTAACTGCCATTTACTATATAGGAAATAGTGAATGAGTTAACGATAGCGGACACAGCCACTCTCGTCACCACGATCGCTTCATCCCCACACATCTCACACGCCCAGTTACAGAATCACCCTGAAAATGACCATCTAATTACACAGAAAAGCCCACGTTAGAATTAGAGCAAAAATGTACCTCAGTGTGCTGCCTGAAGTTGGAGCTGTGACTTTAATCTTGAAATATCAGCTTGTCTTAGTGTTAAATGAAGGCATTGCATGACCAAACAATGATTTTATTCACTGTGTGGAGTGAAGAAAGGGTTTTAATTTGAAGAATTTTATGCTGCTGCACTGATGACTTGAGTGACAGTCTCATCACGCGCAGCTGTGAACTTCCTCTCACGTAAAAGTCCCATTCAATAATCTCTCAATAAATTACACATGAATTCAAATTAAACCCAGTAATGTAACAACAGTAACACCACACATTGTAAAGAAGTAAAAGTAAAATTTCCCCCAAAACGTTACTCGAATAAATGTAAGATGTAAATATAACGGCTTACCACCTCTGCTCATATGATTCAAACAATTTAATGTGTCCTTACAGTAGAAGTTCATATTTTGTATTTGAGAAGTCAATCATTGGTAGACTTTCAAAAGTCTGTTACCGTATATAAAACACATAGATTTAAATACAGTATGGGATGAATGTACCTCTTCCGATAACTTTGGAGCATTCTAAAAAAAATGTCTTCAGCATAATCCCAGCAAATTAATAATGAGATATAAAGAGTGATGTAATGTTTAAGGACCAAATCAAATCTGTGTAGTGGGTTATCTCACTTAGGAACAAATTACCTCTCCATCCAAAGATGAATGAGTTTGAGAGAGGAGGCTGGATATGTGCTGTGGTTAGAGAAAGGCCTAACCTGATTAAGAAAGAACTCCTTTTCCTGCACACATCAACCCTGATGGATGAAATGGACCGCCGTGCCCGTTACGCTGCTCCTCGGATTGAACTTTCCCGGAATTTTCTTTTGATTGTTCCCGCTGATTGTAACACTTCTATCCCGGCAGGTCTTTAAAAAGAAACTCTATCTGCTTTGCTGAGGCTTTCTTCCTGATATTTAAGCCTTTTAACTACAATGTCTGTGTTTGTGTGGACTATGGAGCATACAGTGGTATTTCACTAAAAGGTGAACCAGATACAAGCTGGGAAAGTGCAGGGGTGATATCTGAGCAATGGATTGATAGATTTTTCACATTATTATTTCATAACAAGTTTTTTGTCTCCTATTTAGTTATTTTGTGTTTCCATTGAATAAGTGTTGTAAAAGTGTTATTTCAGCTCAAAATATGGAGTAACATGCTTTAGTTCAGACAACAAAACAACAGGTATGTAAGCATGTGAGCTCTTACTGTACTGACTAATCCCCCAATGTGAGGTATTTAATATGAGCCGTATTTACAGTCTACTTTACAGTAGACATCCAGGAATTTATTAATATTTAACATATAATGTGATTTTAGGATGTTTATAATGATTGATGATGATATATTTGATACGTGATTGCCAGTATGTGTGCCGCCATGTTGTTTACAGCAAAATAACAAATAAAAAAACTTTCCCATCCACTTTACTGCATTGGAAGTGGTGAGAATGAGTGACAGAAGAACTGGGAGAAGGCTCAACTAGACAAACTAGTTTAAAAGTTCCTTATAGATGCATGGAATATGTGGTGCATATTTTTATTTTGCTAGGAACTCTCTACCATTGTGAAGGACAGTTTTTTTTTCCAGTTTGGTGGTGAACTACTACCTGTTTGCTCTCTTTCTGCTCCTGCTCATCTGTCTCACCTGCAGATTTCACAATGTTATGGGACATTTGAAACATACTTTGCTCCACTCCCATTGTTCATTGTTTTGTAATGTATATTTGTAATATGTTTTTAATTTCTGTGTAGCATCATTGAGCTTTGGAAAGGCTTTATACAAAATACAATTATTATTATTATTATTAATAATAAACTTATTGATCTTCTGACACAAAAAATCATGGCTAGTGATTGTAGGGGACATAATTTAATGTTCCTCTCAATTTCAGAGTTTGGAAAAGGACTTTATTACCACCTGCTGGTGGAATCTCCAAACTGAGTTTAGACTTTTTGCTGGTAATAGACATTGTGCTCAGATGTCTTAGTGCAGGTACCTATTGTTAGGAAAATAGAAAATTGTGCTTTGCCTCACTTCATTAGCAAACAGTACACCCACATTTTGCACACATACAACGACAGATAGCACAAAACCTCATCACCCACTGCCACTTGCACTTGCACTTTGCGCTGGCATGAAAATTGCACTTAGAATTAGTGTTCACGGAATTTGGATAAGATTTTGTACTCGTTGCATGTAGCGTTCCGCCTAGTGCAGTCACAAAATTAGAGCCCTAGATCTGTTTGTACTCTGTGGGGTTACAGGTTACAGGCTACAACTTTAGATAAAGAAGATTAGAAAGTTTCCAGAAATATGCACAAACCAAATCATTCTCATAAAATGGCATGCATTACAGTCCCAGCTGGAGTTTTTTCTGGGTCACCTGGTCTGAGGAATTCCAATCTTGATAGTCATATGAAAAATCAATGCTGTGAATAAGACTGACAGATCCCTCCAGATTTAGGCCTCCCAATATCATCCTTCAGCCAACAAGAGACCATGACACTCAACAGTTATCTACCTAAAGTAATTTTAACATTGTTATTTCATGGTTTTCAACATTGGCTTTCACTTTTCCCAGCAACACAGCAAGAATCAATCACTTCTCAATGGTGTAAGCTAATTATGTAGAGTATAAGACAAGACCTTCCCAATGATTTGACTGTAAACAGGAATTTATTTGGTCCGGCATCATCAATCTCTCAGTCTTGATATATTACAGTATATGCTCCCTAATAGTCTTGATATATTATATATGCACTAATGACTACTGATGATTTATGATAATAGTGATCAGATTTAAAATTCTGTTTAAAGAACACGCTCTCTCTCCTTTTGTAAAATATTATTATATATTTTTTTTTAATTATGTGATCAAGCAGGTCTGTCTTTTGTTAAGCTAGTCTGGAAATGACATTTAAGAGACTGGCCTTCTCTGTGAATGAAATCTAGTTAGCACAGATTTACATATTTTCAAATGTAGTGCAGCTTTAATCAATAAACCCACCAGGATGCTGAGCGTTTACAAGACTCCCCAGGGTTATACATCATCCAGCTGAGACTATGACACAAACACGTGTCCAGTGATTTTATAAATTCTGTTAAACCTAGGCATGTTAATTACAGTTCTGTGTTAAGTGAAGAAAGCAATTGTTAGACCATCCTAACTTGAATATACATGGATGATGTAAATTCATCCTTCTCAGGACTCTCTAGAATATATACTTTTCCCTCCTTTTCCAATTACTTAACTCACTGTCAACAAGGTAATTATTTTAAAATGTTCTCTATGTACCATATTATGCAAATTGTCGCATACAAGCACAAAATACCTATCACAAAGTCCTCAAACTGTCAGTTCAGAATATTCAGGATTCAGAGCTGCATTTTTTTTCCTCATCACAATCCCCTAGACTATGAAGAGATGGGATTATTCGTTGAGTCTGTGGCGAGACTATTTGTGACCTACTTGAAGAGGGGATACAGGAAGCAGCCTCCCCGCATTAAACCAAAGTGAGGCTTATGTCCAACAACAAACCCACATTGAGGCAACTCACACCAGTTTCATGTCTTTAATAACACTTCTAACTTTGAAATGATATCTTGGATGACCGAATTGCAGACAATTGATTTTTACTAGTGAGACCAAAAAATAGAATATTATTTGTATTTCCACCTATTTTGTGGAAAGGTCCCACCCAGCTAAAACTTATTGAAAAGATACAACTTTGCCAGGCGTCTTGACAATGTTGAGATTTGGCTGAAAAGTTAAAGTTGAAAAGCTGTCTTTTTCAGGTTGTTGAAAAAACATCTATAAAAAGACACCCGTCTATGTCTAAATGTGGTTGCAATGTTAAAGTTGAAAAGATGTTTCAACGAATTCACATTATATAATATATTAATTACATTATCATATTATATTATATTCATAATTACTCTTAAAATAAGACAATTGACAAAAAAGTACCAATAAAACATGTATTGACACATGTCAGATTCATCCGGCAGACCATACAGGGGCATGTTATTGTATTTACAATAAAAAAAAAAACACTTCAACATTTTCTCTGAGCAATTCTTGATTAGTAAAACCTAGGAGATGAACCCAAGGGTGATTGAAGACGAGATGTGGAGCATCTTCCATCACTTCCATGGTTTGATCGGTGATGGGAAGATTTTAAGCTCTCCCTTATAGAGCTGTGTGACAGGGAAACAGGAAAATGCTTACATTAATTATGTACTGAACTATGAATAAAGTGCAATGCAGTTATGCGTACTGATTGCTGTTATTGTGTTGTAATCAATCACAGTCATCATTGTTGTTTACAACCCTCTATTTCAATCTATCTAAAGACAATCTGGCATATTTAGGTGCATGTCCTTTCAGATGCTATGGCATCTGCATGGAAAATGCTTACAAGTGGTGTGGTGGTGACATTGTGGGCTAAAGCACATACAGTCAGGTCCATAAATATTGGGACATCAACACAATTCTAATCTTTTTGGCTCTATACACCACCACAATGGATTTGAAATGAAACGAACAAGATGTGCTTTAACTGCAGACATACAGCTTTCATTTGAGGGTATTTACATCCAAATCAGGTGAACGGTGTAGGAATTACAACAGTTTGTATATGTGCCTCCCACTTTTTAAGGGACCAAAAGTAATTAACAATCATAAATCAAACTTTCACTTTTTAATACTTGGTTGCAAGTCCTTTGCAGTCAATTAGAGCCTGAAGTCTGGAACGCATAGACATCACCAGACGCTGGGTTTAATCCCTGGTGATGCTCTGCCAGGCCTCTACTGCAACTGTCTTAAGTTCCTGCTTGTTCTTGGGGCATTTTCCCTTCAGTTGTGTCTTCAGCAAGTGAAATGCATGCTCAATCGGATTCAGGTCAGGTGATTGACTTGGCCATTGCATAACATTCCACTTCTTTCCCTTAAAAAACTCTTTGGTTGCTTTCGCAGTATGCTTCGGGTCATTGTCCATCTGTACTGTGAAGCGCCGTCCAATGAGTTCTGAAGCATTTGGCTGAATATGAGCAGATAATATTGCCCGAAACACTTCAGAATTCATCCTGCTGCTTTTGTCAGCAGTCACATCATCAATAAATACAAGAGAACCAGTTCCATTGGCAGCCATACATGCCCACACCATGACACTACCACCACCATGCTTCACTGATGAGGTGGTATGCTTTGGATCATGAGCAGTTCCTTTCCTTCTCCATACTCTTCTCTTCCCATCACTCTGGTACAAGTTGATCTTTGTTCCAGAACTATGAAGGCTTTTTTAGATGTTGTTTGGCAAACCCTAATCTGGCCTTCCTGTTTTTGAGGCTCACCAATGGTTTACATCTTGTGGTGAACCCACTGTATTCACTCTGGTGAAGTCTTCTCTTGATTGTTGACTTTGACACACATACACCTACCTCCTGGAGAGTGTTCTTGATCTGGCCAACTGTTGTGAAGAGTGTTTTCTTCACCAGGGAAAGAATTCTTCAGTCATCCACCACAGTTTTTTTCTGTGGTCTTCCGGGTCTTTTGGTGTTGCTGAGCTCACCGGTGCGTTCTTTCTTTTTAAGAATGTTCCAAACAGTTGATTTGGCCACACCTAATGTTTTTGATATCTCTCTGACGGGTTTGTTTTGATTTGCTTCACTGATAGTGACAGCTCTTTGGATCTCATATTGAGAGTTGACAGCAACAGATTCCAAATGCAAATAGCACACTTGAAATGAACTCTGGACCTTTTATCTGCTCCTTGTAAATGGGATAATGAGGGAATAACACACATCTGGCCATGGAACAGCTGAGCAGCCAATTGTCCCATTACTTTTGGTCCCTTAAAAAGTGGGAGGCACATATACAAACTGTTGTAATTCCTACACCGTTCACCTGATTTGGATGTAAATACCCTCAAATTAAAGCTGAAAGTCTACAGTTAAAGCACATCTTGTTCGTTTCATTTCATATCCATTGTGGTGGTGTATAGAGCCAAAAAGATTAGAATTGTGTCGATGTCCCAATATTTATGGACCTGACTGTAACTGCTAATCAGAAGGTTGCTGGTTTGACCCCCACAGCCACCACCATTGTGTCCTTGAGCAAGGCACTTAACTCCATTTAGCTCTGGGAGTATTGTCCCTGTAATAAGTGCACTGTAAGTCGCTTTGGATAAAAGCGTCTGCCAAATACATAAAAATGTAAAATGCATAGGTATACACACACTAGGCAGCACTGCTTATAGGGAAATAAGTGTGTTTTACATGTACGGTCTTCCTGTGTCCCTTTTGGGATATAATTGAAGAAGAAAAACAAAAACAAAAATGAAACCAATTTCAACAAGTTTTCCAAAACTTTTTTGGATTTTATTATTTTCAAACTCCTTTCCATGCCTGGAAATATCTATTTACAAATTCCATGACCTTTCCAGGATTTCATGACTGTAGGAACCCTGTATTTGGGGTACTGGTTTTCTGCCTCTAAAACCACTATAATGGTTCTTTTTGAAAACAGGAAACTCACAGCACAGTACCTGATGTACTATTTGAAATTGTCCACCTCCCAAAATGCTGATATTCATTATAGCAGCACTCCCTCTCATGTGAGAGGGAACCACTTAAACCTCTTAAGTCACGACACAACACAGACACAGATGGACAGTTGATCCCAGTTGTGGGAGCTTTATTGAAGATGGTAAATACTCAGGCAAGTCAACAGTAGTTGGATGATTTGATAACTTAACTTGTAGTGACTGAGTTTGTGCTTCGAGGAAGACTGCCGATAGAGTGCCACTCAGCAGAGCCGTTGCAGGAAGAAGAGCACTTGGGGAGATTGTGGAGAAGGAATTTGAGGATTCGGATGAAGGCTAATGTGAGTATATCTACTGAGAGACAGCAGGTAAGTCCAAGTGTTCCTTGCAGAGACTAGACAAAGACTGAGTGGCAGGGGTCAGTATTTATAGAGGGAATGTGATTGCATGACAGATTAATATCAGGTATGAGTGATTAATAGTCCAGGGAGAGAGAACAGAATGTGGAATGAGAGGGGGAGTTCGGTGTGGATATGATATTACCCCCCACTCCACAGGCCGCTCCAGAGGCAACTTCTCAAATGTTTTCAGTCAGTGAAGGGGTTACTAATTTTTTAAACTTTAACTTGTAGTTATCCTGGCAAATAGAGAAATGTATTATATACAGTATGCAATGTGTTTATTTGCACTATAATATGCAATGATCTGTCATTCATACCAAAAATACTGCTCTATTTCTGCTGAACACTAGTCTATTAATGTAGCCCACTTGACTTACCTACAGGAGTGGTTTGAACAATGGAAGCAGGGGCTTTGTTCTTCAGGATTTCTTTGGAAATACCTGCATACCTGTATTCTTCTCTAGATATAAAACAATCAAAGGGTTATTCATACATCACTCTGCACAATATTTTGTGATAAATTGGTTATTTCCAAAAACCTTAGAAAAAAAATCTGATTTCTCATAGGTTCAAGGAATGTATTCCCACTCACTTGTCTTTTTCATAACCGTTGAGACATCATCTTCTGACAGAAATATTCCTTTTTGCAAGTAAAACATTGTGTAAAATATATAAAATGTGTTGAAAAGCAATTAATCTGCCAATACTTTTTACAATTAGTAGCCTATATTAAATGTCCTTAGTATATCCTTCCTTTGATGGGGAGGGCCAGACAGAGGCTACAAGAGTCCAAATTGAATTAAATTCCAGATGCGGTTTATGGTGCAACCAAAATACCAATAACTTGGGGAAAACATTTAAAAATATTTGATTCATAGCATGATACTTTTAACTTTAAAGGCTGAAATACACCGGGTACTCTTATTTTGAAATGTATGCGCTTCACTGCTTCAGCTTCTCATTCAAACATATAAGGGAAATAAAACATGCACTCCTACAATGATCTGCAGCGTATTACAATATAAACAATTAAAAGTAAACATAGTTATATTTCATCAACACTATATCATCATCATCAACAGTTGATCATTAGTAATCACTTTTCATACATTTCCGATATAGCCTAATTATTGCGAACTGCTCTTCAACAGCTTAAAACACTCACAAGCCATCCTTGTGCTTGGAGAAAATACAACAGTGCCGCGTTTTCCCTTTGAAGGATGCAGCACATGCATTTATTTAATTAAATCCTATTCTTTTGAAGTTTGATACTCACAATAGGCTGGATCCTATTCTCCCCTGCTGCTGCAGATACCGACTCCCCCGTGGGGGCTATTAAAATTTTACCCAATCTAGTCCAACTGGATGGAAATTAACATTTAAGAAAGCACAAACGGTCAGATGGTGCAGGCCCACCGGTGCCTTAAAAATGGGGCCACAAACAACACGCACCGCCTGCCTGCCAGTCTGTCTGTGCTCCATTTAATTGGACTAACTTCACACTACAAACCCAGCACCTCAGAAATCCAATTTAACTAACATGGCACTATAGCTGCTAACTGAAACATAGCTTCTTCAGCTTACCTTGGTTCGCATGATATTACCACGATGCGATCATCTGTGTTCTGCAACTGCTTTCAGGTCCTTGAATAACATAGCGTGTGAGTATGGGCAGCCAGTGGACTTTCTGGTGCCCTCCTAGGGTAAGATGGTGCCCCTATAAGGAGTTGGTGCCCTACGCAGACGGCATAGTCTGCTTATTGGGAGCGGTGTTACTGACTTAATACTTATCTAGTGTATCTCTAGTGTATCTCTGTCACTCTCGGTTTCGATCTAATGTCCGTTGGAGAGTCTTTTCTGTCTTTTTTCACTACCCCAGCCCTTCTTCTCCTCCATGCCCACCTGCAACTATTTTGAATTTTGAGTGACCAATCAGTCAAAACAATTAAATATAATTTGTATCCTGTGGTTTTGTGTGTGTGTGTGTGTGTGTGTGTGTGTGTGTGTGTGTGTGTGTGTCATGAAGCAGTGGAAAAATATATTCTTATATATACATTTTATTTTAAAGAGTAATAATGTCAAGTTATTTGTATGGCATATTTTAAACATATTTTACTTTATATAAATACATTGACATTTTTCAACACCAGTGAATATGTAAAAAAATGTTCAGAAAGACTCATTTTGGTGTAATGTGCACAACACACGTTTTCATTGAGATATAATTCCCCACTTGTTGCAATATGATCTCATATTCATGTCTGTATTAGGGCTATATGTGGTCTGAAATGGACATCCAACTTGGGATAAATTTTAACCAAAGCAGATGGACTAAACCATGCCCAATGTTCAACTACTATATTTGGGCTAAATAAAGGCCATGACGGGCCGACCAGATTTAGCCCCCCCTGAGTTCCTCAGTAGTGTGGACACCGTGGAACTTGAAGCTGCTGACTCTCTCCACCGGTGCTCCATTAATGGTGATCATCAAATGAATGCATAGGCAAACTGCAATGGGTCCAGAGAGTTGGGCAGCACAGAGCAGATGTGATCTCTGATTAGCCTCTTAAAGCATTTGTTGATGATGGGGGTCAGAGCAACAGGACACCAGTCATTAAAACAAGTTATTTTGATTGCTTTTGTACAGGCACAATGGTGGACATTTTGAAGCATGTGGGGACTACAGACAGGGAGAGGGACAGGTTGAAAATGTCCGTAAAAATACCAGCCAGTTGGCTCGCACACGCTCTGATGACACGGCCCGGAATGTCATCTGGACCCACGGCTTTACGGATGTTTATCGGAAAGGTTCGGGTTACATCCGCAACAGAGACGGAGAGTGAACCATCATCTGTAGCGTCGGCCGCGAGTGCTCTCTCCGCGAGGGTGGTGTTATTGTCCTCAAAATGCTCATAAAATGTATTAAGCTCATCCGGGAGAGAGGCATCGGTGTTCACGGCAAAGTTTTTATTCCTTTTGTAGTCCGTGATTATGTTAATTCCCTGCTACATACTTCTAGAGTCGGTGGTGTTGAACTGTCCTTCAAATTGGCTTTGTTAAAGTCCCAGGTAACAATGAACGAAGTCTAAGGGTACGCGGTTTCCTGCTCACTTATGCTCCCATACAGTTCCTTGAGTGCCCGGTCTGTGTCGGCTTGTGGGGGGGATGTACACAGCTGTGATAATGACCACTGTGAATTCCCTCGTTAGCCAGAATGGTCAACACAGAAGTATGAGATATTCCAGATCAGGAGAGCAGAAAGACTTGCTAAAATGTACGTTCCTCTGATCACACCATGATTTGTTGATCATAAAACATACACCACCACCTCTGCTTTTACCTGAGAGGTCTTTCACTCTGTCCGGTGCACAGAGAAACCCGCGGGTTCGATGACCGAGTCTGGAATCTCCGCAGACATCCAGGTTTCTGTAAGGCAGATAATGCAGCAATCCATTCTATCTCATTGGAAAGAGATCCGCGCTCTCAGCTCACAGAGCTTGTTGTCCAGAGACTCAACATTTGGCATTAGTATACTATTTGCGCGACTTCTTACTCTGATGAGTACGCCGGCTCTTTTTCCCCTTTTCCTTCTGCGTTTCTGCAGCCGGGCAGCCCAGACAAAGGGCTCCGCTGGCGTGTTTGTAAACAGCGGGTCAGCATTGAGGAATTTGAAGTCCGGTTTTCGGTGTGTAATTGCAGAACCAATGTCCAAAAGCGTTTGTCTGTCATATACAATAAGGCAGACAACATCCAAGACAAAAAAAACTAAAAACTTTAAACAAAACCAAAAATAAACTGCAGTGTTGTGTCGGAGCTCGCAACGCAGCAGCCATACTTGGCGCCATCTTGAGTCCAATCTTGGACTCATCACCCCCATCTTGAATATTGGGGGTGATGTGTCCCACTCAAAGTATATGGGGGTTCCCATGTGACCCTGTCAAAATATAATTTAGATCATTTTTTACTTCATTACATTTGTTTAATTCATTTTTGTGTGGCCCTTTTATGCAGCTGGTACAAATTCAGGAAAAAAGTGTAGTTAAAGCACCATAAAATAGTCAATATCCTGTTAACTGAGGTTATAATGAAATGAATGTAACATTAGTAACACTGATCCACCCATTTAACTGTGACTTCAAAGAAACATAAATACTTTATCATAGGTATGTGAATTTAAAAGCAAGTGGTCAACCCCAGAGACTAATTTTGTACATGAAAGTGGAACCAGATTAATGCCCTGGGAGCGCAGCCACCAAGAGCCAAGAAATATGAAATTATATATCATGTTGTAATTTAAGTAAAATGTGCTTTTAGAGCATGACTAAGACACAGAATGATCCGTGATAGACTGAAACTGTGCTATTACCCTTTTAATGAATGCCATCCCATGTACAGATCCAATATATGGAAGAGGATGCAACCTAGTTTCCCTCACTGACATTTATGGTCTGTCTCTTCTAGCCAGGCTTCCCAGGATTGCTAAATAAACACAGGCAAACAGCTGAGGATCATGTTCCACTCTCCATTTCAGCTCATACTTTGACTCTGTAACAGAAACTCTATCATTGTTGTCTTTTTGCCAGCAAATGGAAATTGGCAACTTTGCTATGATAACAGAGGATTGTCAAGTAAGACACAAATTACGTCTCACCTTAACCAATATCCGCCAAATGTCTGAGTTTCACAATTCAAAGCAATCCCACAGTTAAACCAAGGCCTTAAATACACAAACAATTCATCATTGCCATTTTACCTGGAGACCTGTATCTGAATAACCAGCATGCTGCCTCACTCAAGTGTGTTGCAGATTCCTGCTGGTGCCCACAACAATCATCAGAAAATAATATGTTTTGGGCTTTAAATAATACATGTATAATAGAAATAATCCTAATCTGTGGATATAATTCTAAAGTCCCAAAAAATTGGGGATGAGCCATAGTGAGAATTCCATGCATATTTTTTTTTAAATAGAGTAGAACTGCACAACTCAATATATAGGCTCTTCTATTTTTTTTTACCAATGTTTCTGCAGTCAGCATTTTTTAAGGTATAACAATGGTAAGAAAAATAAAAGAGCCTATAGTAAATTGAAGTTATATTCTCTTTATTAAAATAATTTTACAATTAACATACACAGAAATATCAGACCAATTTATTGTGCTTTTGTTTTTTGACTTAAACTGACAGATCATTTCTGCACTTAAGCAGTATACCTGTTTTTGCCCTTTCCTGTTTACAGGAAGAATATTGTGAGAATTAGAGCCCAAATGATTTATCATTTTCAATGGTTTTGAAAGAGTTAATATTTGTACATATTAGTGTTTGTACAAATATTATATGATAAAGGAAGCATCATTAGCCCACATCAGCTGTGGGCTAATTCAGCACATACTTATTCTCTGTATAACTGCCCACTAAGCAAAATGTGTAAACCTGAAATGCACCCAAAAAAGAGGAGCAGGAGAAAATTATACTCTGCACCTTGGTGACAGCCTGGTGGCAATGTAATATCTGTACTTTAAGTAAATGGTAAATGGTCTGCACTTATAGTGATTTTTTAACCTTAACGTTATCAACACGCTTTACACTGTGACTCATTCACCCATTCACACACACACACTCACACACCAATGACGGCAGAGCTGCCATGCAAAGCGCTAGCCTGCCATTGGGAGCGACTTTGGGTTCAGTGTCTTGACCAAGGATGTGGAGTCACGTTTACTATGAGAGATGTGCGGGCTAGAGGCGATCGTATGGTGAACAGAGTGGCTGTGTCTGAAATCCACTCGTTCACTCATCCACTCTTTCCTATATTGTGAATGGCAGTAAGTCACTATATCTCAGCAGTGAGTGAACGAAATGAGTGAGTGAATTCGGAAGCTGACATATACATAGAGCGTCGGGGCTGTAGCAGAAACAATGTCACATATGAACTTTTAAAATATTTGGGCCTTACTTGTTATTTTTACTAAATAATATAATAATATAATAAACCTTAATTCTGTTGGTCATTTTGGTCATATATATGTTAATATAAAGAGTAAACACATTTTATCATATGTAACTTATTGTATTTATTTGTTATACTTTAGTACCTTTAAACTCCAATATAAGATGGATAGCGTTTCTAGGCAAATCGCGCCCTCATCAGACCAAATTATCATAAACTACTGTACATGTTATAACTGAATGTTTAAATCATCCACAAAATTATAATTTTCACTGTGTGCAGTCTCCTGAGTTAAAATAATATCACCTCAATTAATTATTTAGTAAATATAGAATTATTCAGCTTAATGGCCACAATTATTCAGCTTAAATAAATAAAGCAGTGTTCACCTCAATACAGCTTATTTTCCCAGTCTGAGTTAATCGATTGGAGATGAACGATTTAATAAGACCTTAAAAAAAATATGAATATTAAGTTTGCACACGAAGATGTTCGGAATTGGGATAGGTGGCTCAAACCCTTGTTATTTGCAGTACAAGAGGTCCCGCAAGCCTCCATGGGATTTTCCCCATTTTAATTATTATAATATGGATTATAGAAATTTGATGCATATCCAGTGCTCGTATTGACGAGACCTTTTTGATCTTAGGACACAGGCAGGTCGCAATCGCCGCAGTTTTGTCAATTTGGGGAGGCACCTGCCCATGACCCAAGTGAAACTCCAGATACTGTACCTCCACCCACCCAATCGCGCACTTCTTGGTGTTTGCCTTGAGCCCTACCCGCTGCAACGATCTCAGGACTGCCCTCAGATGCTGTATTTGCCACTGCCAATCATTACTGTAAATGATGATTTCATCTAAATAGGCAGTGGCATAAGCTGTATGCGGTCTGTGGATTCGGTCCATGAGATGCTGAAACGTAGCCAGGGCCCCAAACAAACCGAACGGAAGCGTCACAAATTGGTGCAATCCAAACGATGTGGAGAAAGCTGTTTTTCCTTGGGAAATTGGTGTCAAGGGGATCTGCCAATAACCCTATGTCAAATCCAATGTCGAATAAAATCGAGCAGTATCTAAACGATCGCGCAACTCATCGACACGGGGCATCAGTTACGCATAAAATTTAGACATCGCTTTGACTTTTCTATAATCTACACAGAACCATATAGACCCGTCGTGTTTAGGAACTAGGTCTCAATGTTGTGTTGGATGAGGTTCGAATGACCCAGTAGAGGAGAGAACACATCTGCAAATTCTTGTTGCAACTTGGCAAACCCTGCGAGCTGATACAGTGAGAGGTGGTCTCTGCAAGCGACTGGAGTGTTATGATTAGGTTTTGTATTCACCTCCGGCCCGAGCTCTGCCCTTTCCGGAACTACCGTGGCTAATGTCACAGGGACTGCCTCCCTCCATAATTCAGGAGGATGAGTTGATATATTTGACACGTGCCCCATCTATCGGTTTGCTTAACCCCATAATTGAGATCCCCCAACTCGTTGTGTGACCTCAAAGGGCCCTTGCCACTTGGCGAGTAATTTGGAGCTCGATGCGGGGAGTAATACGAGTACCTTATGTACCGGTGCAAGTTCCCACAGCCGAGCTCCCCTGTTATACAGTCAGCTCTGTCGTTCTTGAGCTTGGAGAAAATTCTCCTGTGTTAGTTGCCCCAAAGTGTGGAGTTTTGCTCTACTATCAAGAACGTACTGAACCGCCCATATAGCAGCTCGAATGGGGAAAACCCAGTGGAGGCTTGCGGGACCTCTAGTACTGCAAATTTAAGGGGATCAAGCCATTTATCCCAATTTCCATCATCCTCGTGCACAAACTTACGAATCATGTTCATAAGGGTTTTATTAAATCGCTCCACCAGGCCATTTGTTTGTGGATGGTAAATGCTGGTGCGAATTGACTTAATGCCCAATAATTCATAAAGCTCGAATGGTGTCTGTGACATAAAGGTTGTTCCTGATCGGTGAAGATTTCTTTCGGAATTCCCACCCGGGAGATTATTTTGAAGAGTGCCTCCGCAATACTACATGCTGAGATGCTGCACAGAGGCACTGCTTCTGAATATGGCGTTGCACAGTCAGGGACTAATACAAAGCGATATCCACGTGCTGTCCACTCTAATGGCCCAATGAGGGCCATACCAATTCTCTCAAAGGGGACCTCGATTAGAGAAAGGGGGCACAAAGACGCTTTTGGTGGATTCACCAGCTGACATTCACGGTATGCCGCACACCACCTGCGGACCTCGCCGCCAATGCCCGGCCAAAACAAAAATGGGCTATTAAGCGGTTCAGTGTTTTCCTTTCCCCTAGGTGACCTGCTCATCAGATTATAGTGAGCCTCCTGGGACACCATTTCACTGCGGCTCCGCTGTATTAAAAGCTGGGTTGTATCTTCTTTTGTTTGAGCGTCCTGCATCACTCTATACAACCGCTCGTTTATAATTGTACAATAGGGATATGAAAGTATGACAGTTGTTGACCATAAATCACTCTCACTTGGTCGAAGGCATGCTTAAGGGTTTTGTCTCTCGACTGCTCCAAAGAGAAATCCCCTTTGGGAAATCCCCTGAGGATGGGAGGGGCCGCAGCCTCTCCCCCCTCACATCAACTTGATGTGGACCTGACAAATATGGCCTTGGCTCCGCCTCCCCTGCCAGAGCATCAACAAATCACCGCTTTTACGCAGGACCCATCCGCACATATTCCCTTTAATATATAAACATATTCCCTCTACTCTATGTTTTGTTCCCCGAAATGTAATCAGCATGGTCACCATAGGATATTTGTGAATATCCCCATACACACACTTCACCCTCACCGTTTCAGCTGTGCCCAATACCTCATGTTGAACCAAGCGTTGGTGGACTGTGGTTTGATTACAACCTGTGTCCAGAAATTCTTGGTGAGTACCATCCTTACCGATATCTGGTACGCTCCTGCCTGGTCAGAGGCAGCATGCGGGATGTCAGAGATCCAGACCACTTTCCCCAGCTCCATCACAGGGTATTGATGCCGGAAGTGCCCCGGATCCCCGCAACCCCAGCAGGCTGGCCCAGATGCCACGCCCACACCTGCGTCGACGAACACTTCCACCTGACCTGAGGGGGAGGGCACAGTAGAGGCAGGGGGCGCTATCCACCACCTCGCATGGGACTCGGAGGAACGGGATTGCATGCCGGTCCTCTACATGAGTTTGCAGGAGCTCAAAGAACCGCCGATCCTGGTTTTGGCACAGCTCAAGCAGAGTTTGTTGGCGGCTCTGATGTAGGCCGGCAAGAGACTGGAGGATCTCGGCCATCTGGGAGGATTCCATGGGGCATATGTCCAGATCCGGGTTTCGGCACCAGTTTAACATGCTCAAGCTTGGAGATGGAAGGGAGGAGACGGAGATCCGTCATGCAGTCAAGTAATGCTCTTTATTTCTCTGCCTTCAACACTCTGCATGCACTCATCTCTGAGCTTTTCTCAGCTCAGAATCTTTGCTCACTGGAATTAGAGACAGGTGTTAGACATAATTTAGCTCAGGTGCAAGTACCCTCACCGCTTTCTCTCTCTCCGGACGGGCACTCGACCATGCCCAGCTACCACACTGGTTTAAACCAAATGTGTCAACTTCATGGTGGGCTACTGAAGAATCTCTTGTTTCTCCTCACAATATAAAGCATGTTGTTATTGCTGGTGTCTCACTTAGACAATGTAATCTTCGTTTTGTCCCTATTATAACATGTTTTATTTCTACTTGGAGAATGGTGACCAGAAAGATAGAGCCAAATTTGATTTGGTACCGTCATTCACCTCTGTTCCATAATAATACATTTTTTATCAAGAAAGAACCCATTTCATTGTTCACATTTTTGATGACAAAAGCCTTAAAACATTTGAAGCTATAAAGGCTTTTTTTAATATACCAAGAATTTCCTTTTACATGTCTCTTCGCATTAGGTCTGAACTTCGTGCATATGGAGTTCTCTGGGATGCACAATTGCCTGTTCATCCCTTGAGAAAATTTATAGGAATGGTAAAGATAATTATGTTAATTCTGCCTCAGTTATTTACTCTTTTAAAACTCATACAAACCACTTTCCATAACATCTATTTGGTCTAAGGATTTCACCGGTGACATGCAAACTTTATTTACTGATCAAATTCTGGAGACAATCACATTATCCTCAAAAAAAACAAATCATCAGATGATCCATTGGATCCACTTTTAGCTGCTTTCACTGCCACAAAGAAAATGTTAGTCAGTCATTGGATTCCTCCACATACGATGAGCAGGCATGTATGGAGCTTGTCTTTGCTGGATACTATTTCTTTGGAGCTATCAATAGCTTGCATTCATGAAGCAAAGGCAAATACTTTAAAGACTTTGAGTGCTAATTTTGATATTGTTAAATCCTTTGTTTCTTCTTTTTGATGTAAAATACAGTTTGTATTTATGTATATTTTCTATTTATGTATATTTTCTATTTATCTATTGATTCAGTATTTTACTTTTTACTTTTTCCACTGCAATGTCTTACAATTCCTCAGCACAGTATAAGTCTATGTAGCGTCTGGAGGAATCAGTGAAGGATAATCATTAACTCAGCCGGTCCCGAACAATAAAGAACCCACTGTTAAAACTCCCCTAATTACTGCAATAGCGCCAAATAGTCTCCACAGCACAATGCGCTATTGACAAAGAGACAAGGAACTATTGACAGGAAATCCTCATGACTGCTAAGCCCCTCCTTTCCCATATGACTCGCCTCACACCGCATGCTTTACCATGTGAGATCTTGAACGTAAAAATGTGTGTATGTATGTTTTTCAGTTTTAAACTTAGAAATGTATGTCTAATGAAATATGTTTTAATCCCTGTGTGTTTATTTGTCTGATGATAGATCAAAACTAGTTGAAATTAGTTTAGTAGTGTAGTAAAACCTGTTATAGTTAATAAGGTGATCTTATATTTAATAGCCTAACAGTGTATATCCACGTCTAAGTGTACCAAGTACATCTTTCTTGGTATCAAATTAAACCTTACTATTTGTTGTAGCCGAAAATAAATATAAGATCACCTTAGAATGGTATTTCGGCTATGTTTACCATCTTTTGAGTCATTCAGCCCAAAATCTCTTACCGTCATAAACCCAGTCATAAACATGCAAATGAGCCTTGACGGGACAAAGGAATCATTCTCCTGCCCAAAGAAAGGAGAATTTTACGACCTCCAAAGGAATGTTAGAGAGGGCTGACGCTCAGTCCTTACTGAGAAGGAGAAATGAACCATTTTTAATCCCATATATCCTATATATATATCCCTGTGATAAATGTATTAACATGTATCTAATGTTCCATCTCAGGATTTTCCTAAATGTTGTTTGATCTATGTTTTCTTGCAAACTCTAATGGGTTAATGTTTCAGACTTTGCATACTATGGTTAACCAAAATCATATGTGTGTCATATTTGGTCTCTATAACTTGTTATTTTGAAGACTGAAATGACTGTGTAAGTGATATATCGATAAAAAACTTCATATTAGTATTACAAGAATATTTCCTAGTTCTAAGAGGAACACTCTTAGAACAAAGGGCAATAAACCAAATTCCCGCCTGGAACTTCCACTCTTCTTATTGGTCGAGCCAATGAGAGGTGGGACCTGTTTTCTAAGGGTATAACTTGCATCAACACTGGCCCTTCTCCCTCTTACTTCAACCCTCTTCTGCTGAACACTTCAACTCTTATCTTCTCGTCTTCTTGGCTGCTCCCAACTTCCCCACTTCACTTCTGGACCTCCCTTGGACTTCTCCCGGACCTCTTCAAGCCATCTTACATCTCTCTCTTCTCTTCTGAAGAACATTGCAACTTCTCGGAACAACCCTTCAACTCTCTCTCTTCAAGTGAGTTTCAACTCCACGCTCTGGAAACACCGAACCGAAATCCTCCGTCTCAAGAACGCCACAAGGACACGACATACACGCAGTCTTGCTCAGCCACACTAAGGTCCATTTTGCAAGTATTATTTCATCTGAAATCCAAACGCGTTAAAGTGTGTAATTCCATTTGCTGGCTCTTAAGGGTTAACTGTTGTAATAAGTTGCTATCCTTAATAATCTCTTTATTTTCCTTATTGCTTCTACTCTGTTTATTTTATGTTTATTTTATGTTACATGTTAAGTGTCTGTTTGTCAAGTGTAGTGATATATTCTAGTTCCTTGTATTAAACCCAATTATATGCTTGATTGTCTGTGCTTGTTGATCATAAAACAAAGCCTCTTTAATGTGCGATTTTAAGCTACGAGCTGATATTATCAAAGTAAGTTAACGTGCTTTGATGAGTAGGCTTATAACTAAGAATAAACCTTCAAGGGAATTGATCAGGAATATTTAGCAAAGCTGTTCGCTGGATGAACTGACTGGTTGCGGTAGCCTACGGGTCAATTCCATTGGGGGTTTAATTAAATTAATATAGCCTGTCTGCATATAATGTATATTCCTAATTAATTATAATTCGTTGGGTTTAATTATCTATATATATTTGAAGCAGACTCCTGGACTATATAAGCCCTTTTTGGGGCGTTTTTACATGTATTGGTATCCGGGTCAAATCGTATGATTAATCATTGATTACGATCATTGAAATTAATTATACATTTCCCCAAACCTGATCTGGATATCCTACATATAATGGTGGAGAATGCGGGCACATTTTAAGCTTTGTTTTGTGAACGAATGCATTGTCAATTTTGTGTATTTTTGTTGTTAATTTTGTACGCGAATGCGCCGAACTGAAAGGCACAAAAAGCCCGTTTCAGTTCAGCACGATTAACAAGTTGCTAAATAATGTCGAAACATTTGGTGCCACTGTTGAGTGATAAAGTAAACTGCACTTCATAATATTAAAATTGCTTCTGTGAAGAAGCGCTATATTTTAATATTACAAAACCCCCTGTTCAGAACGATGTTCTTCTGTCGGGGCGATAGAAGATTGAGGGAAGCGATGCTCCTTTTCTCATCTTAGTAAGGCCTGAGATTATAAACGTTATAAAATTACTCCTGGTTTACATTGACGTAGTTAATCATTCGAAAACCTAATTCATTTTGAATAAGTGCTATATTTCTAATGTGTATGGGAGCCGAACACAGACGTACAATTCCTGTTGTCCACATTTACTCGTAGTGCAGGAAAAAACTGCCACGCCGTGTATGTGAAGCATAGCACCAGAAAGAAAAAAAACAGACCCGCCGAGGTTTCAATTGAATAATTGTGATTTTGCAGAAAATCCAAGCATGAGAACTCTCTCCCTGATTTAACATCACACGGGAGTGTTATTCCGCAGACAAACACTAGAGGGCAGCCTGTAAGTGCTTGATTAGTTCTCAAGTTACTCCCACCCCATGACGTCATCTTGCGCCTGCGCAAGTACGCCATCGTGTGGACATTAGCAGACAGGTCATATATATATTTATTTGATTTAGTTCTCAAGTTACTCCCACCCCATGACGTCATCTTGCGCGTGCGCAAGTACGCCATCATGTGGACATTAGCAGACAGGTCATATATATTTATTTCATTTAGTTCTCAAATTACTCCCACCCCATGACGTCATTGTGCGTGAGCACAAGTACGCCATTGTGGGGACATTCATTGTAGGTCATCTCTTTTCTCAAACCCTATCTCCTTGTGAAGATTTACAGGGCGGTTTTGACTGTCAATCCATGTTTGCAGTTACAAGCTTTGCTTGTGCTAATATTATTGGATGTTAAACAATTCTTCTACCTCCGACTGTTACACTTAATTGGTTTCAAACAAGATTTGAATTTAAATTTAAAGTTAAGTCTCATTCCGGTGACTAATGCCCACTTAGAGGAAACGTGCCCCCTTTGGGACCTTCCCTGCTAAGTCGGTATCACTCCCTTCTTCCTTGCGTTCTGTTTTGAAGTGGTTAATTTCCAGTTGGTTTTATTTCAGATGCTATAACTGATATCTTACAGCAATCGTGATTATCATCGGATATAATTCTGATCTCTAACTTTTCGTACACTTATTCAAATTTGGTTTGAAACAAACAAATTTCGAATGTAAATTTGAATTAAGTCTCTCATTTCAATTATTATTAATTAATGTGATTAATTATTATTAATTATTTTTAATTTTTAATTATTAAATTATTATTATTTTTTTTATTTTTTTATTTTATTTCCTTTTTCTCTCCCTCTTTGATACGCTATTACGACTGTATCCTTACTATCTTAGATGCTACTTGACATCCTTTTACACGCTTATTTAAATTGAGTTTAACAAGTTTAAATTTAATTTAGATTAAGTTTGTCTGTCCATTGTTTACTTCTGTCTTTTCTGGTGGTTGGATTGGTTGGATAATTAACATCATTATCAAATTTCCTCTTCATTTATCATTATTTGGTAAAGCTTTTGCCTGTTATTTCTACGCACACAATTACTCAATTTGGTTTAAACAAGAAAGCCTTAATTCACTTTAAGACTTTCACTTGCTAAATCCTGTTCTGTATTTGCATGTAGAATTCCCTAGTGTGCTGTGGTGATTCAACAGTCATCTCTGGTGGTTCCCAGCAAGCTGGTTTGTCCGACCGGCGTTACCGACGCTGGCCGTGTGTGAATCTCGGACTCTTCTGTCTCTTTTCATTGGTGCGGCACTCAACGACATCAGCAATTTGGCACTCCAAAGGCAAGTCAACCCCGTCAGTCGACACACATGGCAAGTTTGGAATAATTACCTAAACCAGGGCCTAAAGAGGGGCCACTCTCACGAGGGTTCTAGGGAAAATCCAATCTTGTTGTGCCGTCTGACAGTTGACACCTTGGTGTTGCTGGTTGTGTTTAAAGTCAAGTTGTTTGAGAGGGTGCACCGTGATAGTAGCAGAGGGCCCGGGGACACTGTGGTCCAGTGTTTGGGACCGTTGGAAGGATTGACCATGCGCTGGTCCCCAGCAGAGTGACACCAATTCACCCCAGGCAAACTAAAAGAAGGTAAAATCCACCCACCAGTATAGGCCACATAATAGTAGACATTCCCCCGGTCATTTAAGCATTCGGCCCATTTATTTTCTTTCTCTCCCCTAAGCCACACCATCTTCCTAGGGTTTATACCTCGATAGCACCCCACCCTGTTGGTCCTATCATAAACCCTAGCAGTGGTGGTAGACTTAGGCCCCTTTTCTCCTGCCTATCTATTCCTAACATTAATTGTGTTCTATTTTATTCTGCTGTTCTGTTCTGTTGTAGTGTGTACTTCCAGTTCACAGAGCCTACAGGAGCCATCAAGGAAAACTGAATAAAGAGACAAAAAGGCAGCCCGCATCCTCAGATAACCCTTGTGGGCTGCCGCCTTGTCAAAAACCTTTATTCAGACCTGCACTGACCCGCGAAATTCGGCCCACCTAACTGTCTAACTTTCTACCCCAGTTAGTCAAAATTACGGCTTATAATAGCCATCTCATTGTAGCTCGCTAAACCTACGCGTACTTGCATTGGCCTCTTTGTGTGTGCTGTTCCTTTCTCTCGCCTACAGTAAGCCAGTATGTCCCGTTCGTCCAGTCCCGCAGCCCACTGGGATCACCTCAAGGCCTGGTTGAGTGCAATGACGGACACCGTCCTACCCAAGGACGCCAGGGACCTACAGCCCCTAGGTCGAGAGCAACTGGACGCCGAATTGGACAGCCTGATGGCCCATGATCCAACACAGAGCTACGACCACAAAGAATGGACCAAGATCTTCGGAAGTCTTGCCCACAATCTCATCGCCCAGGCACGGATAAATGAGCAAAGCAACCTCGACCTGTAGCAGGAGGCCGCAGCGCTAAAACTCCAAGCTGAGGAGGCCCGTAGGAACCAAGCCAAAACTCAGAATCATCTAGATCAGCTACGCCTCGAGACCAAGGAACAGCAAGAGGAAGTAGAGAGACTTCAAAATGCCCTGGAAAATCTTCTCCTGGATACAGGCCAAAGAGAACAGATGGAGAGAACAGCCAGAGAGGAACTTGACGAAAAGCTGCAACAAGGCGAGTCTCTCCTTGCAAGAGCAGAGACTGCACTAAAAGACAGAGATGCTAAAGCCAGGGCCTGTGAAAAGCACCTGAACATGGCCCGAGCTGAAATCCATGAACTTATTCAGCACAGAGACCATCTCCAATATGAACTTGACACTGTTCACAGAGAACTGAAACATTCTTATAGACTGCAGAGCAAACAGAAAAGGGAAACGCACACCAGTTTCCCCTGACCAGTAAGACCAAGCTTTTCAGCCAAGAGCTCAGAGCTGAAAAGGGGGGTGAAAGCCCACTGTTCAACATGTCACCAACCAGCCTCCAAGAACCCCCGTCAGCAACAAAAGGGTGGGAGCCCGCACACCAAGCCTGGTCACTAACCACGGCATGGCTCCCAAAGAACTTGACAAGCTGGCAAGAAACATCCCTACTTTCACCCCAAATCCTGCAGGAGGCCACGACGTGCACGCCTACCTGCAAGACATAGACTTTCACTTGCACACTGTTCCCCACGTGACCATGCGGGACAGATTGTACCTGCTCAGAATTATGTCTAGCCATGACGTATGCAGCTTCCTAGACCGTCAACCAGAGACTGTCAAAACAAACTACCAACAGCTGTGGCAGGCTTTCATCAGAGAATTCTCTGATCCAGAAACTGATCAAGGACTCATCGCCGCCATGAACCTCAAGCAGGCTCGGCGGGAAACGCCACAGGCCTACTACGGACGAATCCGACGAGCCTACTTCGGAGCACGAAATGAACCGGGCATGGAAGAAGATGTCAACTTCAGAACCTTGGTTCTCCGAAATCTGCATCCCATAGTGAGACATCCCTTAGGGGTCCTGGCCTGTCCTCACACCATGACTACCCAACAACAACTAACCTGTCACAGGGACTTTGAAGAAAATGCGTGCCAAGGTATGCCCACAGCCTACGTCGATGGATGTTCCTACAACCAAGAGGGCATTCGTCAAGCAGGAGCAGGTGTATTATGGGTAAATGACCTGCCGTGCCCACCACAACACTTCAAGCTGGGCCCGCAGTCATCACAGTATGCAGAGGTTGCAGCCATTCTCATAACTCTGCAAATCGCATCGACCTATAACATCAGAGAACTCCTGATCTGCACAGACTCCAACAACGCCAGACTCAGCTTCACATGTCACCTTCCGAACTGGAAACAAAATGGCTTTAAAACTTCGAACGGCAAGCCTATCAAACACCAACACCTGTTCAAAGAATGTGATGACATCACAAGAAACCACAACATGATTGTCTACTGGAAGAAGGTGAAAGGACACTCAAGGCAACCAGGCCTTGACAAAGACTTGAATGACCAAACCGATGCACTTGCCAAGACTGGCGCACTGCACGGTACTCTATGGTCACCTCCAACCCTCCCGCCCACCTTGAACGTTGCAGTGAGAACCCGTAGCAAAAGAACTTTTCCTGCAACAGTGCCACCCTCACAGCCTCTAACGCTGGCTCCGCAGATGTCAAACAATGACATAGCGGACATGCAAGCCTCTGACACATCCATAAAGACTTTCCTAAACCACCTCTCTGACCCCACCAACCACCCTCTACCGCCGTCTGACCTCACTGACAACCTGTGCCTCAGACGACTGCATGACATAAAGCACATGCTGCGTGTGATCAACAACATTTTGTGGTATGCACCTGATGACATCACAGCGCCAAGGCTCGTGGTGCCACAGTGCCTAAGGGGGGGTCATGCTAAGTTATGCCCACGACGCACCATGTGCACCACGGCACCAGAGCCACTTATGAGACACTAAAACAAGTGGCATACTGGCCCCGCATGCAGGAACATGTGACAGAATATGTCAGAGAATGCCTGGTTTGCTGCCAGTTTCAACCGGCAAACCCAAACCACAGAGCTCCACTGCAACGCAGGAGAGTCACATTCCCATGGTCAGACCTCCAAATCGACTGGGTAGGACCTCTGCCCAGGTCGACGAGGGGCAACAAATACTTCCTCACAGTTGTGTGCCAGTTCACAAAGTGGGTAGAGTGTCTTCCAGCACCCAACGACACTGCCCAGACCACGGCATACCTCCTGATGAACCACATCTTCTCCAGGTTCGGACTGCCCCTGAGAGTAAACTCAGACAGAGGCATTCACTTTACGGCCGAAATTCAGACTGAGAAACAACAGCTAAAAGAGCAACTCACCACACAAAGTGCATCCCTGCAGACCATCGGCAAGACCTTGAGAGGGACTCTGGTAATTCTCAACACTCACAGCGTTCTGCTGAACCAGACAGTGAACTCCATGAAACAGCTGTTTACTGTCTTCCAGAACGACTTTGCTCAAACGCAGCTGGTCACAGCCCTGATGACAGACATTCTGCAGGAAGTGAGCTCCTCCATTGACAGCCCAGCCATGGGTAGAATTTCACCGTACCCAATACCCTTAAGCCTTGTACAAACCGCGCTGGCTTCCGCCATCACAACGACAACTGACCCATTACAACTACACCTTGCCTACTCTCTGGGTAGCGCCATCCCACTCTACATCGACCCCGAGCAGAGGGAAGTGGGTTTTCTCCTGAACCTACCCATCATAGAGTCAAGCCAAATCTACCAGCTCAAGGACATTGTCAACATCGGGTTTTGGAAAAGTAACACACACATCAAGATCCACACCCCAGACGTGGTGGCCTACCACGACAGCGACCCACGGCTGTACCTGGCCCCAAAACTGCACATGTGCACGTTGACCAAAGACATTCACTACCTCTGCCCCAGTAAACCCTTCGTCAGAGACAACACTGACGGAATCTGTGGGCTGCAACACCTGGGCAGCGATACCCGCTGCCCCGCCGATGCCAAGCCTCGCACTCAAGTCACCGAGACCCAAGCCGAGATCATAGGCGACAGGTGGCTCGTTAACACTACTGTGCGCACAGCTACACTCACCTACAACCAGCATGACACTGCCACCCATCTCACCTTGCCCAACCAGAGCATGTGGATTCAATCCCGAAAGGTGCCATCCTCCACCTCGATGACCTGGCACTATACCATCTCCCAGGCAAAGAGTACGAAACAGAACTGGAAATCCTATTTTTTTTTTCCAGAATCAAAACCTCACCCTAGATCCAGAACTTGAACTATGGATCGAAAGGGGGGGGGGCTCCCAGTTAATTGAAATTGCTCCTATCGACACAGCCCTCCAAGCCTTGTCTCGAATGCCCATCTTGACCACCTCACCTGTTGTCCGAGCCTGGACCGCAGCGGACACTGCGCTGTGTATCTCTATGGGAATCAGCCACCTCCTGACACTAGGCATGGCCTTCCTCCTGTACAGGAGGCTCAACGAGATGCAAACATCCACAGCCAAGCTCACGAAAGCCATGTCTGTAGGTTTCCGACGGAACCCCTGGAAAGAGGGGACCATGACAGAGACCACTTTGAACCTCATCGAATTGAACCCGCCGTCCAAATAACCACCTGCTACAAAACCCTCATGATTCACCTGCCATCCGCCATTGTGACGATTGTTGCCCGATGATGTCTCCAACAGGGACATCACCTGGCGAAAAGGGGGACTGTAGCGTCTGGAGGAATCAGTGAAGGATAATCATTAACTCAGCCGGTCCCGAACAATAAAGAACCCACTGTTAAAACTCCCCTAATTACTGCAATAGCGCCGACTAGTCTCCACAGCACAATGCGCTATTGACAAAGAGACAAGGGACTATTGACAGGAAATCCTCGTGACTGCTAAGCCCCCCCTTTCCCATATGACTCGCCTCACACCGCATGCTTTACCATGTGAGATCTTGAACGTAAAAATGTGTGTGTGTGTGTTTTTCAGTTTTAAACTTAGAAATGTATGTCTAATGAAATATGTTTTAATCCCTGTGTGTTTATTTGTCTGATGATAGATCAAAACTAGTTGAAATTAGTTTAGTAGTGTAGTAAAACCTGTTATAGTTAATAAGGTGATCTTATATTTAAAAGCCTAACAGTGTATATCCACGTCTAAGTGTACCAAGTACATCTTTCTTGGTATCAAATTAAACCTTACGATTTGTTCTAGCCGAAAATAAATATAAGATCACCTTAGAATGGTATTTCGGCTATGTTTACCATCTTTTGAGTCATTCAGCCCAAAATCTCTTACCGTCATAAACCCGGTCATAAACATGCAAATGAGCCTTGACGGGACAAAGCAATCATTCTCCTGCCCAAAGAAAGAAGAATTTTACGACCTCCAAAGGAATGTTAGAGAGGGCTGACGCTCACTCAGTCCTTACTGAGAAGGAGAAATGAACCCTTTTTAATCCCATATATCCTATATATATATATCCCTGTGATAAATTTATTAACATGTATCTAATGTTCCATCTCAGGATTTTCCTAAATGTTGTTTGATCTATGTTTTCTTGCAAACTCTAATGGGTTAATGTTTCAGACTTTGCATACAATAAACCAAATTCCCGCCTGGAACTTCCACTCTTCTTATTGGTCGAGCCAATGAGAGGTGGGACCCGTTTTCTAAGGGTATAACTTGCATCAACACTGGCCCTTCTCCCTCTTACTTCAACCCTCTTCTGCTGAACACTTCAACTCTTATCTTCTCGTCTTCTTGGCTGCTCCCAACTTCCCCACTTCACTTCTGGACCTCCCTTGGACTTCTCCCGGACCTCTTCAAGCCATCTTACATCTCTCTCTTCTCTTCTGCTGAACATTGCAACTTCTCGGAACAACCCTTCAACTCTCTCTCTTCAAGTGAGTTTCAACTCCACGCTCTGGAAACACCGAACCGAAATCCTCCGTCTCAAGAACGCCACAAGGACACGACATACATGCAGTCTTGCTCAGCCACACTAAGGTCCATTTTGCAAGTATTATTTCATCTGAAATCCAAACGCGTTAAAGTGTGTAATTCCATTTGCTGGCTCTTAAGGGTTAACTGTTGTAATAAGTTGCTATCCTTAATAATCTCTTTATTTTCCTTATTGCTTCTACTCTGTTTATTTTATGTTTATTTTATGTTACATGTTAAGTGTCTGTTTGTCAAGTGTAGTGATATATTCTAGTTCCTTGTATTAAACCCAATTATATGCTTGATTGTCTGTGCTTGTTGATCATAAAACAAAGCCTCTTTAATGTGCGATTTTAAGCTACGAGCTGATATTATCAAAGTAAGTTAACGTGCTTTGATGAGTAGGCTTATAACTAAGAATAAACCTTCAAGGGAATTGATCAGAAATATTTAGCAAAGCTGTTCGCTGGATGAACTGACTGGTTGCGGTAGCCTACGGGTCAATTCCATTGGGGGTTTAATTAAATTAATATAGCCTGTCTGCATATAATGTATATTCCTAATTAATTATAATTTGTTGGGTTTAATTATCTATATATATTTGAAGCAGACTCTTGGACTATATAAGCCCTTTTTGGGGCGTTTTTACATGTATTGGTATCCGGGTCAAATCGTATGATTAATCATTGATTACGATCATTGAAATTAATTATACATTTCCCCAAACCTGATCTGGATACCCTACATCTACCTGGTGGTTGGGGGGTGGCTACACCCTAATATGTTGTATTTTGTATATTGAACTGTCTACTCAATACAAATTATGGTAACACTTTATTTTAAGGGTCCAGAATTATGCATTAGTTAAGCATGAACACACTAGTAATTAATGATTAACTTTACATATTGTAAAGGCATATTAGCCATTATTTACAATTTATTGAACATTTGAAAGATCCACATTTATAAGATAATTAAGCAAAATTAAGATGTTCTGAAGTGAAAGTTATATCCACATTAAGTATGACATTAATTGAGTGATGTTCAAGTTTATTTACCAGAATAAGCCAATAATTATGCTTATACTGCCACTAATACAGAATTAATAAAGACATTTTGACCCCCTGTTCTAGGTAATCACTAAAGAATAACAGTGTTTTTCAATTACTGCTTTATGCTGACTTAATTTTTAAAATAACAGATATAAATACAGATGAAGGTCACTGGATAACAAATACAGCAAGTTAAATGACCCATGTGTAGGTCCTAAAATAAGGATGCAAATACAGAAATAACTTTTATTTCAACTGCTGGTTGAACTCAAATTGCGTTGTTGTAACAAATTACAGTGCAAATAATATCCTGTAAAGGAAAATGCCATATATTGTTTTATACAATAGACACACAAAAAAATAAAATAATATATATATATATATATATATATATATATATATATATATATATATATATATATATATATATATACATACATACACATATTATAAAGATAGGGAGATTCCTCTCAGACAAATGTGAAACGAAAATGTTTGGAGCATATGTAGTGAGACAGACTAATGTCTTGTAGCAGTTTCCCCCTTCCTAATGTTGTAATTTGGGTGTAACCATGATTTTCCCGGTTATGCATAATAACTTTTTAATGCGATTTTGTATTATGCGGCGTGCATAAGAACAGCGCATCTGTTGGTTTTATTATATCCCGCCCCTTATTCGGTGGTTTCGTTTATAGCCTATCAGCGTGCATTCGTGGGGTATATTAGGGCGGCTATGTGCCGCCTAGATGCGCGTCATGGTCTAATGGCCCCCCCCTCTTCTCCGGTATTGGGCGTTTCCGCTCAATAGGTATGTGTTTTCGTCATTGATTGTTTTTTTTAGGTTCAACGTTAGGCTAACTGTGTGGCTCTGTTACCTTGTGTTAATGTTAGTTTTGTTATATGTGATTCAGCGTTTGGTTGCGCGAGGCTCGTATCGAGCTCCGCTGGCCAATTGCTGCCTTCATTCAGTCAGCTGTTCCATACAGCCGTGTGTATGCAGCTGTAATTATGGCTGTAGCTTCAACACTTTTGGTAAGTGAATGCCTTAAATATGATGGTGAGTGAAACTCGTGTGGGTTTCATGTTAATTGTTTGTTCTTTTATAGATGATCTAATCTGCTCACCAGAAGGTGTCTGTCTGGATTGAAGCTGCAGGGCTGAACTACGCTGCTGTTTTGTTTTTCGTTTTGTTATACATTTTGTTTTTGTATGTTTACATTTATAAACTCCGTCTCTGGCTTCAGAAGTGCTTTTTCCCCTCACAGAGAAGTGAGATTCGTCCTCTGTGTGTATCCTGAGCCACAGAGATTATCAGAGTTTGGAAATGGTGTTTTGTATTCATTGAAACCATTTTAATTTGTTATTGTTTGTGTGAAGTTGGTTCTGTTATGGTGATTTGTCATTATCTCTGCCCTTCACTGACATATGTGTTGTATGTTGAAAATCAGTTTGTCTTTTTGTTTTTAGGTGTATTTAGTTAATTTCCTCTTCTGTGTTTTCAGGAGCTGAAGGCCTAGTGCAGGGGGTTAGCTGTTCCGCGTGTTAAATGGTGGTAGTGCCCCTTTTCACCTGTGGAGTGCTGTGCATCTACAACTGACTCACCTGTGTTTGTGTGTGTGTATGTGCGTGTGAGAGAGTGTACACTTGGGGGTGACGTGTCTTTATCGGGGAATTGCTGCCCCCGGCTAGCCTTCCTGCTCCTGGTAAGCCTCAGCCTTTTGCGTCAGTGTATAGGTTTATGGGTGTGTGAAGCCTACTACAAACCACACAGCTGATTGTGGTACTCATAATTTTAATACACTTTTAAAGCACGAAATGAGCATTCAGTGCCCATTATGATTAATCTGTATAGATGAATAAAATATTTTGTACCTTGGTATTCACGTCTCTTGCCCTCTTGTTTTGAAACAACGAACCTGTGTGCCCTTTTCGATTTGGGTTATTATTTCCCTGTTAAATACAGGGTGGCGTAGTCTGCTCATTTTATTGTCGCTTTCGTGGCGGCATCGGCGGCGAGCATCCCCCCTCGGCCGGTGCCGCCGCCCTATCTATCCTCGACCGGTCGTACCCCGCTACATTTGGCGCAGTCGGCAGGACGTTTTCACAATTGGTCAGAGGTGTGGATCCATGAATATTATCTCTGTGCTTGAATATAGGCTAATGATATTATGTTGTATTTTTATTTTTTTTCAGAAAGCAAAACAGCAGTGTATGGTTCTGGATGGGAGTTAGTGGGTTGATAGCTCTTTCGGCCTTTCCTTCACCTGGTCTCCATGTTGCCTACCTGGTGGTGAGTGAATGTGCCTCTAGTTATGAAGGGGGGAGTTGCAAGGACTGGATTGGCTGATAGCACATTTTAATTAGGGGTTGCGTCAAGCATAAGCTCCAGTGATGCTACCAGATCCCAGTGTAGCTCCCCTAGGGTCAAGGAATTTGATGAGGAGGTTAATGCTGGTCGTTGGGCTCCTCATCTGTGGGTTGTTGACCATGCCCGTTTTGGCCACTTTATGAGGTGTGTGCAGGGGAGATCGGGTATGGGTTGGGTGTAGAGAAGGGGACCCAGGCGAGTTATTGCCTTTTACAGGTTTTCATTGACTGACATAGCTCTATAGGAGGGTTGTGAAAGTTTGCTCGAATTCAGTATTGTTCTCTCTTGGCATGAGTTCCAGTTAGGGTGGAAAGTCCATTAGACTGCAGTCGTTTATTGTTACCCACATTTTTTTATTGGGGGTGGTTCTCTAAGTGCCCTGTTTTGTAGACTTGTGATTCACTTGTTTCTACCATACAGAACTGATTTTCTTGAACACTGTGACATAGGGTCAGGATTGGTTCTGGCGTGAAGCAACCAATACCTTAGCTGCATCACAGTTGGGTCTTGAGATGTTCTGGGGGTGGGTTCAAGCTACTCCCAATGCTGATCATTGGTAATGGCGTTAAGCTGCCGGTGTTTAATTGTATGGTACTTTCTTGGAATGCGTTGATATGGGGTCAGGATTGGTTTTGGCGTCAAGTATCCAATGCCTTAGCTGTGTCCTAGCTGTTCCTTTTAAGTGTAACGTGGGTTTACGATATGATTCTGTGTGTGTGGTGTAGCATCAAGCAGCCACTGACAAAAAGAAAAACTGGGTTGTAATGTTGGCTTCCATGTACGAATCCCTTAAGTTGTGCATTTAGGTTAGTACCTAATGCTGTAACAACATTTGTTGGCCCTGGAATTGGGTGTAATGGCTGTCGGAGTGTTGCTCGTCGGGGCGACGATCCAAGAGCTAGGGGTAGATTGTAGTGAGACAGACTAATGTCTTGTAGCAGTTTCCCCCTTCCTAATGTTGTAATTTGGGTGTAACCATGATTTTCCCTGTTATGCATAATAACTTTTTAATGCGATTTTGTATTATGCGGCGTGCATAAGAACAGCGCATCTGTTGGTTTTATTATATCCGCCCCTTATTCGGTGGTTTCGTTTATAGCCTATCAGCGTGCATTCGTGGGGTATATTAGGGCGGCTATGTGCCGCCTAGATGCGCGTCATGGTCTAATGGCCCCCCTCTTCTCCGGTATTGGGCGTTTCGCTCAATAGGTATGTGTTTTCGTCATTGATTGTTTTTTTAGGTTCAACGTTAGGCTAACTGTGTGGCTCTGTTACCTTGTGTTAATGTTAGTTTTGTTATATGTGATTCAGCGTTTGGTTGCGCGAGGCTCGTGATCGAGCTCCGCTGGCCAATTGCTGCCTTCATTCAGTCAGCTGTTCCATACAGCCGTGTGTATGCAGCTGTAATTATGGCTGTAGCTTCAACACTTTTGGTAAGTGAATGCCTTAAATATGATGGTGAGTGAAACTCGTGTGGGTTTCATGTTAATTGTTTGTTCTTTTATAGATGATCTAATCTGCTCACCAGAAGGTGTCTGTCTGGATTGAAGCTGCAGGGCTGAACTACGCTGCTGTTTTGTTTTTCGTTTTGTTATACATTTTGTTTTTGTATGTTTACATTTATAAACTCCGTCTCTGGCTTCAGAAGTGCTTTTTCCCTCACAGAGAAGTGAGATTCGTCCTCTGTGTGTATCCTGAGCCACAGAGATTATCAGAGTTTGGAAATGGTGTTTTGTATTCATTGAAACCATTTTAATTTGTTATTGTTTGTGTGAAGTTGGTTCTGTTATGGTGATTTGTCATTATCTCTGCCCTTCACTGACATATGTGTTGTATGTTGAAAATCAGTTTGTCTTTTTGTTTTTAGGTGTATTTAGTTAATTTCCTCTTCTGTGTTTTCAGGAGCTGAAGGCCTAGTGCAGGGGGTTAGCTGTTCAGCGTGTTAAATGGTGGTAGTGCCCCTTTTCACCTGTGGAGTGCTGTGCATCTACAACTGACTCACCTGTGTTTGTGTGTGTGTATGTGCGTGTGAGAGAGTGTACACTTGGGGGTGACGTGTCTTTATCGGGAATTGCTGCCCCGGCTAGCCTTCCTGCTCCTGGTAAGCCTCAGCCTTTTAGCGTCAGTGTATAGGTTTATGGGTGTGTGAAGCCTACTACAAACCACACAGCTGATTGTGGTACTCATAATTTTAATACACTTTTAAAGCACGAAATGAGCATTCAGTGCCCATTATGATTAATCTGTATAGATGAATAAAATATTTTGTACCTTGGTATTCACGTCTCTTGCCCTCTTGTTTTGAAACAACGAACCTGTGTGCCCTTTTCGATTTGGGTTATTATTTCCCTGTTAAATACAGGGTGGCGTAGTCTGCTCATTTTATTGTCGCTTTCGTGGCGGCATCGGCGGCGAGCATCCCCCCTCGGCCGGTGCCGCCGCCCTATCTATCCTCGACCGGTCGTACCCCGCTACACATATACATGTTTTTATCATATAAGCGGATGATAACTGTAAGAATTATCCAAGAGATATATGATGATTTCCTTTAAATGTGACAGTTAGAAACACTATTCACAAACAGTGAAGAACACTGAGTAATAAGAATACAAGAACAGTGTATTAAGAGGTCTGTAATAGTTTTACACAGAGTAAACACACAGAGCAAACGCAATCAAACAATTCTGCACATTACAGATTTGCTTGCTGAGAACAATGAGTATTCCAAACAGCACACAATCGTGAAATGTGAGACCTTGCAATTTAAACAAGCAAAGGTCAGACATCAAGCATCAGTCAAGCCTTAATTATAACTATGCTGCAAGGGCAGGAGCTCATTTATTTGTTTCATATCTTCTATTTTTTGCTTTGTAGTAGTAGACGTCATTGCATATCACCTTTTTGCAAAATTGAGAAGAGTTTCCTTGTCAGATTTTTTTTATCTCAAGGTAAAAATCAGGATCTGAAGCAGTGAATGCATAGTTCCTCTGTCTACCCCATGTTGATGGAAGGCTACAGACATCGTCCTAAATTTCCTGAAAGTCTTCAGTACTTCTTTGTAGCATTTAATAACTTCTTCTGGCTTTCTGGCTGAACAAAAGAAAACTGTCAATGGACCAAATAAACACTTAATGATAAAAGGCAATAAACATTTAAAACACCAAAATTGAGTTTTAGTTACTTGCCACAGTTATCTCTGGTGGCTCACTGTGGGATTAAATCACATGACAAAAATCTTACAGGATATGAGGCTTACAGGCTATTTTCAATCTCAGTAAGAGTGTTGGGGTAATACATTACAAGTAACGTGAGTTACGTAATCAGATTACTTTTTCATGTAACTAGTAAAGTAACACATTACTTGTAAATTTACAACAACATTTCTGAGTTACTTTTTCAAATAAGTTACGCAAGTTACTTTGTTTTCCCATGTATTGACTGACCACTCTCCTGTCCCCATGTTGAGGGAAATCAGGAGTAATTGCAGAGGCGTTGTGTGCGCTGTGTAAACATGATGCTTATTGTAGTTATAGACTAATGTGAGCATGCATCTCAACTCACTTGCACAAAAACAGATTCAGTATTATTCCAAATTAATAAAAACAGTGAAATGCAACCTCAGAATATTATGCAAACTTAAAATAATTAAATGTATTTAATCTCACTTTATTATCCAGTGTCTTTGCTGCTGACTTTTGACGATCCAATTCAACCTTACTAACAGACCAAAATGTTCAAACACTTCAGTTTGACTTTATTAACACTTTAGACTTTAGTTAAACCTCACATTTGTGTTTAGTTTTTTGTTTTTATTGCTGAAGTAAGAGTTTACAGACAATACCATCCATAATATTAAATAAAATGTATGTTGCTGTATGTATGTCTTTAGAGGGGAATTAAGAACAGACAAAAAAAGAAAGGTGAAACTGAAAAGCATGTAAACATGTTGTAGTATTTAAGTATGTTTTATATTTAACTTTAAATCAATTTGTTTTTATATAAATCTGTCATTTAGTTTTTTTGATCTGTAAAGTACTTTGGGTCAACTTCTGTTGTTTTTGAATGAGCTGCATAAATAAAGGTTGACTTGACTTGCTTTTACTTTTTAAAATGTTTTACTCATATATTTTTTATGTGTTCAAAGTTTTGAAGTTCCCAATCTAAAGTTGAAAATCCAGTACATGCATCGTAAAAATGGATAAGAGGCTCTTTATGTATCATAATATGTAGGAAAAAAAGGCTCTCCACACTTTACATGTAAGTAGCCCAGTAAATTAAGATATTTAAATTACAGTAGAGTAGCTTTGTATAGGACTTCAAGAATCAGACACAGCAGTCTGAAATTGAATAACCAGAGTAAAATAACCTGAAGTCCATGTTGCATTTCTGAATAACCTGTAATGCTGCACAAAAGGACAGAAATGGTTCATGGAATGAAAAAAGGTAGTTTTACTATGAGAAATCAATGAGAAATAAAGAGTAGTCGCATGATATAAATATTTAAGTCCAGGCATTCCTTTGGATGACATCAACCATATCTAATGTGTTTCCCACATTTATTTGATGGTCATCAGAAACAGCCTATTGGGAATGGTGTGACTTAGTGAAGTGATAAAAGCCATGTTTTGGTGCTCCCAAGGATATGTGACTACTGTACATTCAGATTACCACTAGACAAATAGCCGTACTTATGCTCAACATACCCCTTAATAAAGAACATCTGAATAAAGAAACTGACATAAACTAATTAACACAGTTTTAGTAATTAGTAGAACTTCTTAATTCTTACACACCACACATTGATTAAGCATTTGCTTCCATTTGAAAAGATAAGTCTGATTTGCAATCACTTTTATGCATGCTGTAGCTCATCAGTGTTATAACTTAATTATAACTGAATACTGCAAGTTGCCGTTTCCCTTCAGACTTGAAATGGAGGATGGTATATATTTCAGTCTACATGTTGCCCTTAATTCCAACTCATGAGGTTACAAAAAAAAAAGCCAATTCCCAAGGCCTCTAAGCTCAGCTGACACATCTAGATCACATGGTAATGTGGCTCGTGCTCGTAAACCGGACGACTGCCTGAAAATATAGACTGTGTAATAACATACATGTATATTGATACTTAATATGCAGTGGCAGACATCCTGCCACAACCAGTGAATCACCCCAGTCTCCAGAGAATCACTAAAGGCTCAACATATCTCTTCACAAGGAACATATAACTATTATAGCTGCTTAGCCAGGGCATGAGCCATACATTTATATATATAGAGGGAGAAGACAACAATAGTAAACAATGCATCAATTTATTAACTATATGATATTTATTTATTTATTTTTTGGTAACACTTTACAATAAGTGTACATGAATAATCATGAATTAATACCTGAATTAATACTTACTTCAGCTTGAATTAATGATGAGTTAAGGCATGGACTAATCAAGAACTAATGAAGTGCTAAACTTACTATGATTGGAGTCATAAGAATTCATGTATGAATAACGGCCACCTTAGTTACGTACATGTTAGTGCATGCATGATAGTTAATGCATTAATTGACATTTGATAGTAAACTCCCAAAATGTTTCATCAAATGTTTATTACATTACATGTTAAATCAAACAGGCTTCATAAGAAAGAATATGCATTATTTAAACCTTGAATTAAACATGCACTATTTAGTATTTCATAATTTTTCATAACATTTGCTTTCTGCAGTTTTGCCACAAACATCATAAGATGGCACAGGATTATTATTTTTATTGATCCATTATTTACATAGATCGTCTTTTATCAAATCATTGCTGATAATTTGATCTTTACCTATTTTGCGTAATTGTCCCTTTTCCTTCATATTTACCACGTAATACACTCATTATCCAGACCATATAGGAAAAAATATATTTGGTTTTAATAAAAAGTTTTAAAATGTTTTTTTATTAAAAAGTTTTCCAAATATAAAATTTTGATGTTGTTGATGATGATGATGATGATTATGTGGACATTTATTAATGTAAATCAACACATCATTTGTTGAACTTCCAAAGCGAGTACAGTTAGCAAAATTTCTGCCCGAAACTGCAGTATCTGAAGAATTTGTTTCTGACGGGGCACTTATAAGCGATGCACTCTTTTGTTGGTTTTAGCTGTTTGTCACATTCTCTGCAATGCTGATGAATAATGATTAAAGTAAGTGTAAAACACATCATGTTATGTGCCATGTTTAAATGTATTTTGTTATTTGAACGTTTTATGTACTAACATTAGCCTATTAGCATTGACATCCAGTGAGATGGGGAGAGACAAAACTAAAAATATAGGGTGACCAGACATCCCTGTTTTCCGGGGACAGTCTCGGTTTTTGGTGGTCTGTTCCCAAATGGAGATGTCCCCGGAAATGTCCCTGTTTTTCCAGAGCATTCAAAATAGAAAGCATAGTGAATAATATTACATGGCAAGTAAGCCCAAGCAGCAAAACCTACCATGTGCTGTTTATTTTGACCAACAGAGGGGACCGCTCGCTAAAGCTGCTTCAATTTATTCATCTTCCTTCACTGATTACTTGGTCAGGCCAGTTTTGCCATTGAGAACTGGACCAGGCAATTGAAGAGAATTATCAACACTGTTATAACCTTCAAGGTAAGGTGCATACTAGCTATTTATGTAATTTAGTTATATTGTTATGTATTTTATAACAATGAATTCAGTGCAAGATTGTATTGAAAGTTTGACCTTCACAATGTGGGAATTCCTGTACAGACTGCACAAACAATAACATGCTGGTTAAAAATAGTAAAATTAAGCCCTGCAGATATACAAATAAAGTCAACAATTTTATCTTTGTATTGGACTGTAAAACCAATCAGTGTGATAATCTGTGTTAATGTGATCAGTGTAATATTCACACACTAAAAGAGTCAAATAAGTATATGATATTAATAACATGGAAAAATAAATAAAAACATATTGTAAATATCTGGAAAGAATTGCACATTAATTCGGCACATTACAGAATAGATTACATTACACCTTGCAGGGAAAAAAATGGAGCACTATAATGCATAAGACTTGATAAAAATAAAAGGTAACCCAAGAAAAGCAAGCCCACATGATATACACAAACAGTTAGGTAAAATAGTTTTATAATTATTATTATTATCATTGTTATACAATATTGAAAATCTTTGTGACATATGATGAAATATGTTTTAGATGTTAAATGTTTACATTATTCACTGTATTCCATCAAATCATTAAGATGCTCAAAGGGCAGAACCCCTGTGCTTTGGAGTCAGCTGCAATAGTTCCTCATTATTTATGCATGTTTCTTTAGTTCAGTTTTATGCCACAATGTCATCTGTACAGCATAGAAAAGAATTAACTCTTTAAACATGAAACAGAAGAGCACTAAAAAATTATCAACTTTACCTCTGTTTGAATTTCATTGAGACAAAGGCTACTGTGAGGCTACTATTCAATAGAGCATGATACACCACAATGCAAAAATTATTTCCGTGATTTGTTAACTTTATATTTTTTTGCCATATCAACTTAGATTCACTAATTTGTTCAGATAACATAAAAATGTGTGTTTGTTTTGAGCAAATTAATTATCAATGGCAATGCATTGATATAATGTAAATAAATAAAATAATTACACTAATTGATATTTACTATAACTTTTTATTCAAAATATGATGTATTTATTGTATTATCAAATTTTATTTTAAATTAACTGAAAAATTGAAGGCAACTAGGTTACTTAAATTTTTTTAAGTTAAACCAAAATAATGTATTACAGTGCACAGTTCAGCACATTATCACATTCACCATGGTCAAATACATAAAATCTGATTAGTCCCCTTTTTATGTAACATGAAATTTCAATGACATATTGACCACTGACCTTGAAATGTCCCCATTTTCATTTCAGAAATCGTGTCACCTTAGAAAAATCTACTAAAAGTGTCTTGTATGTCTTTACAGGTTAGTTTCAGGTTTCCTTTAAGTCTGTATACTGTTATATATAAGTCTGTATAATGTTAAAATTACATTTGACTCAATATAGTCTACCGTAATTTCCGGACTATTGAGCGCACCATAATATAAGCCGCACCCACTGATTTTTAAATAAAATATTATTTTGAACATAAATAAGCCGCACCTGTCTATAAGCCGCAGGTGCCTACCGGTACATTGAAACAAATGAACTTTACTCAGGCTTTAACGAAACCCGGTGTGGCAGCGGGGGCGTAGTCAAGCGCCCGTCCGGGAGAGAAAAGCGGTAAGGGCGCTTACACCTGAGCTAAATTATGTCTAACACCGGTGTCTAATTTCAGTAAGCATGGGGAGAGCGGCATAAAAAGGCAGCAGCCACAGAGCTGAGAAAGTGACACACGTCAGTCTAGTGTTGGCGCATAGAAGAATTGAGAAACTTTATAAAATTGATTGTAAACATTGCTGTGGCAATTAAAAGCCTTACTTGGAACATCAAGTGCCCTGCTGAAAACTGTCACACTGGTGCCCGTATGACAGTTTTCCCAAGAAGGACACGTGAAGCAGGGCACTTGAAATTAGACACCAGTGTTAGACATAATTTAGCTCAGGTGTAAGCGCCCTTACAGCTTTTCTCTCCCAGACGGGCGCTTGACCACGCCCCCGCTGCCACACACGGCTTGTAATAAAACATTTGCAGTAAACAGTAGCCTACCAATAAAGTCATTGGTCACTATCTTCCTCGTCCTGTGCACTGAAACCACTGAAGTCATCTCCTTCGGTGTCGGAGTTGAATAGCCTCAGATTTAGTTGTCTTTTTGCACTGAGACAAGTCCTCACGCTGCTGTTTCCAGCGTCTTATCATCGACTCATTAAGACCAAGCTCCCGTGCAGCAGCTCTATTTCCTTTTCCAACAGCCAGATCAATCGCCTTCAACTTGAAAGCAGCATCATATGCGTTTCTCCATGTCTTTGCCATGGTGAGGGTGACAAAATTACTACCGTAATCAGAATGATGGGAAGTTTGAGCGCGCTCGATTTAATCTAAACAGTAAACAAAAAAAGTTGTTTTGACCTTAACCCGTTCGGCAATTTCATTGGTCTAATGAAAGCTTCACGCCGCCAAAAAACTGAGCACGTCACAGAATGTTTTTTTTTATTTATTTATTTTTTTTTAAATTTGAAAGCGGGAAAAATCCATATATTAGCCATGTCATTGTATTTGCCACGAGGTTCAAAGCGTGGGAAAAAAGTTGCGGCTTATAGTCCAGAAATTACGGTACTTGCATTTCATATTTCTTTAAAAAGAGATTTGATTTAATTAATATAGTTTACACACAATATTAAATGTGTGCCTTTTTATGTTTAATATAACATTATAATTTACTATTAACGCCCGTTTCACACATACTCCGTGTGCTGTGCGTATGCGGTACGTATGCGGTGCGTATACAGTACAGGAGCAGCACGCGCTATAGTGCTTTCACATATGCTGCATTTGCAGTGCGCTACTGATCCGCAGTTTCTGTGTGCCACAAAATCAAAAATGTGTAACGAATTTTGATTTTAAACCCAAACGTTAACTTTGAGATTGTTTAAGGCAGTATGAAAAACAGTATGAAAATTAATTTTAATCATTGTGATTCTTTGTTTTACATATAGTTCGAGTTGTTGACAGAAGAAAAGCGATCACGCTATATCTCTTGCTAAGGAGGAGAAGAATGAGACGCATTTGGGTACACTGTCTTTTTTTAGGGTAATAAAAAATCATTTATGATGGCATTTTGCAACTTTTGGGACTATAATCATCCTTTTTTTTTTTCTTGACCCTGTAATTTAGTAACTGTAGAACACATTAACTGTAATTATGCGTATATGATGAAATTATTACAGTTTCTTGACAATCTATGTCTATTTTAATGTGAACAATGCGCTGCCACTTTAATTCAGTGCGGTGCAGCACAGAAAAAAATAGACTCAGTCCGTAAACCGTCGCTGCACTGCTGTATACGCACCGCAACTGGAACGGATCGACGGACTGCATCCGCGTGCAGTGTAAAAGCTCTAACCTGTTAACATGGGTACGGAAAAAAATACGCACCGCATACGCACTGCAAACGGAGTATGTGTGAAACGGGCGTAAGAATTGGTGACTAAAAATAAAATCATAGAAAACAATGGCTGATGCACATAGGGTCATTCATTGAAAATGCCTTAAATATACCTTTACAGAATTGTTCCTGGGGAATATAAAGAACAGATCTCAATTACTGGTGTCTGTCATTCATTCATTAAAGTTCCATCAAAAACAACTCTAGTTTAACTGTAACCCTTCCTGGCCCCATTCTTGCATGTAAACAATGACAAGTAAATTTTTCAGTAAATTTCTCCTTTTGTGAAGCAATAAAGTGTGAATACATGTTTGGAATGATATGACAAAAATATTCACTTGTGAAGCATTTCAAAACACATCTTGATGAAAGATGAACTCTTGTCTTTCAGTATTGTTTTGTCACATTAAAGATGCACACCTCCCACCCCCTTTGCATTTTTTTTTTACTGATTTTACTTTTCACTTTTAAACATGTTCTAAATGTGTGTGTATTAAATGATTTGTTAATGTAACATAATATCATGACATTACTTAGCGGAGCACATCATTATTAACTAATTATTAACTACTCATAAACCTATAATGAACATAAGACTGGTTAGTACAGCATAATGCCATGACTTTCTTGAAGGGGCACATCATTATTAAATACACATTACTACACTTAGGATTCAAGTCTGCCAAATCACAATATCTTATAACATCTTATGGTTGTTTGTCATGAAGATGTAGTCATGGCATGCATGTGTATGGTAATTAAAGTGAGTTATAGGACCAACAGTGGTAGGGTGAGGGAATGGGATGGAAAATCATGCAAAATGGGTTAAGATAAGATGATTTGTGGCAATTATTAATATATTTATTGTATTAATAATTTGATAAGGACGATCCGTGTAAATAATGGCAGAATAATCATGTCATCTAATGATGTTTGTGGAGAAACTGCATACAGCAAAAGTTAGTACAAAATTATGAAATAAAGTACTGTATATTCTTTCTGATAAAGCTTGTTTGATATAACATTTAACAAACATTTGATGTAACATTTTGGGAGTTTACTATCAAAGGTTAATTAATGCAACTATTAAACATATACTAACATTAAGTAATTAAGGTGGCTGTTATTTATGCATGACTCCAGTCATAATTAAGTTTAGCTCTTCAATAGTTCTTGAGTAGTCAATGCCTTAACTCATCAATAATGTATGCTTAAGTAAGTATTAATTCATGATTATTCATGTTCTCTTATTGTAAATTGCCCCCCCATTTAGTTTATTTTATTTAGTCCCCATCTGTGCTCCCTCTGTGGTAGATAGAATGCATTAAACCTGCTTTTGCTTTTCCTGTATGCAACCATTTTAAAGTGATGTGGCATGGGGGTGTGGGTTTTGCCCTATACTTGCAACTACATCTACATCTTAGGATATATGTGTTTTTTTTTTTTTTTATATTAAAAGACAAGTCTAATAATAATAATAATAATGATAATATAGAAATGCATAGGCTAAAATAGATAGTCTAAATGGATGAATAGATTAATTAGTCAACAAATAAAGTTATGGACTAGTTGGACCTAAATATTAGGTAAAAAATGGCAAAAAAAAAAGAAACAGCTTTCTCTAGAAACTTATCAGTCAATCATTGTTTTGAGGAATGAAGGCTATACAATGCTTGAAATTGCCAAAAAACTGAAGATTTCATACAAAGGTGTACACAACAATCTTCAAAGACAAAGGACAACTGGCTCTAACAGATATAGATGTGGAAGGCCAGATGTACAACTAAACAAGAGGATAAGTACATCAGAGTCTCTAGTTTGAGAAATAGATGCCTCACATATCCTCAGCTGACAGCTTCATTGAATTCAACACCAGTTTCATGTACAACAGTAAAAAGAAGACTCAGATGTGCAGGCCTTATGGGAAGAATTGCAAAGAAAATGGCACTATTGAAACAGAAAAACAAAAAGAAAAGTTTAGAGAGGACAAAGAAACACAGACATTGTACAACAGATAATTGGAAAAGAGTGTAATGGATCTTAACCCCATTAAGCTTTCGTGGGATCAGCTAGACTGTAATCGTGGTTCCATCAAAGTCTTTGCTGTGGAGTTGGCCGAGGTGGCCTATGGACAGGGTATAGATGAGACAATTATTTTGGCAGGTCTGAACAAGCCCATCTGTCCAAGGAAGTTGGGTTTGATTTATACTTTTGGGATTTTTTTATGGACCACTGATTGGCAGAGATGGAACATCTGTTGCGGGGGTGGAACACAAAGTCCCAAATTCCCCTCTGTCTGTGTCTTTGGAGAGGCCCGGAAAGGCCCCTGTCTCTGCCAGTGCTCACGGCCACAGAAGCCGTTCCCCAGTCTCTGCCAATGCTCATGGCCACAGAGGCAGTTCCCCAGTCTCTGCCAGTGGCCATGGAGGCCATTCCCTAGTCTCTGCCAGTGCTCACGACCATGAAGGCTGTTCATCAGTCTCTGCCAGTGCTCACGACCATGGAGGCTGTTCCTAAGTCTCTGCCAGTGGCCATGGCCACCGTGGTCATTCCCCAGACTCTGCCAGTGCTCACGGCCACAGAGGCCATTCCCCAGACTCTGCCAGTGCTCACGGCCACAGAGGCCATTCCCCAGACTCTGCCAGTGCTCACGGCCATGCAGGCCATTCCCCAGACTCTGCCAGTGCTCAAGGAGGCCATTTCCCAGTCTCAGCCAGTGCTCATGGCTACAGAGACCATTCCCCAATCTTTTCCAGTGCTCACGAATATGGAAACCATTCCCGTCACAGCCTGTGCTCATGGCCACAGAAGATTATCCCCTGCTACTGCCAGTGTCATGGCTATGGAGGATGTTCCCCTGCCGCTACCAGCACCCACGGCCACGGAGGCTGTTCCCTGGTCACTGTCAGTGCTCATGGCCATGAAAGTTGTTTCTCTGGTTTATTCGGTTTTCATCCTGGAGCCATCTGCCCTCACTCCTGTCCTGGAGGACTTCACATCCTGGAGCTGTCTGTTTTCGCTCCCATCCTGGAGCCACCTGTCCAGTTCCCTGTGGCCATCGACAAGCCTGTTCAGATTCCTGTGGCTGTCGATGAATCCGTCCAGTTCCCTGAGCCTGTCCAATTTTCTGTGGCTGTCGACAAGTCTGTCCAGTTCCTTGTGGCTGTCAATGAGTCTATCCTGTTCCCTGAAGGCATTGACGAACCTGTGGCCATCACCAAGCATGTTCAAGCCCCTATGTCCAGACAAGTTTTGTCATCCAGTCGAATGGTCATGCCAAATCAAGTCATCAAGCCAAGTCAATCCGCCAGGTCAAGCCAAGCCATTACACTAAACTATCACACCTAATCAAGTCACCAAGCCAAGTAAAACTGCAATGTCAAGTCATCTCACTTATTCAAACCATCACACCTAATCAAGTCACCATGCCAAGTCAAACCACATTGCCAAGTCTAGTCATCTCATCATTTCAAACTGTCAGGCTACCAAACCAAGTCAAGAAGCCCAGTCAAGTCAAGCAGCCCAGTCAAGTCAAGCAGTTATGCCAGTTATATTCTGCACACCCAGTCAAGCCTGCTGGTCCAGTCAAGTTACCAAGCCAAGCCTTGTCAAGTCACTTAGTCAAGTCACCAATCCTAGTCTAAGGTGTTCCACATCGGGAAATATTACTGATCCCATCCTGGACCATCCCACCAGCCCCACATTGGACTGTAATGCAGGCTTTGCGTCCTGTCGGCACCACCCTGGTCCATCCTGACGGCGTTGTTCTGGTTCGGCCTGCCAGTGCACTCTGGTCCGTCCTGCTGGTGCCACCCTGGTTTGTTCTGCCTTGGACCTTACCTTTAGGTTTCTTTTTGTTTGGGCTTTTTTTTTTTCTTTATCATAAGTTCTGTGTATTGTATTGCCATCCACATACTTCCTCCACCCTCCCTTGTCTGGTCTTTCATCTAGTTTTGCCTTGTTTGCGTGATGCCAGGGAGTCGTCCCTTGGTGGGGTGGGGAGGGTATTCATTATGTGGAAGTAGTGTGAAAGTTTCTTCGACCTCTCTGTCAGGTTGTCCGTGTGCTTTTGTTTTCCTCCTTTCCTCGTGTTTCCCACAAGACTGAACCAAACACAAAAATCTGATGGGGAAGACAAGACAAAGGAGAGAATATAAAGAGAAAGGGAAGACTGAACACAGGTGCTGCCAATAATCACAAGCAGCGCTGCTGAGCAGCACCTGTGTTCAATTTTAAATTGTTGTTCAGTTCAGTCTGGTCATGTTGTGCTTATCCTGTCCAGTCCTCCTGTTGGTTCATTCTTAGTTCCTTTTGTCTTGTTTCTCCCTTGAGAGAGTTTTGTTTTCTGTTTAGTTCAGTTTTCTTAGTCAGTTTGTTTTCTGTTCTATTTTTGCCTTGCATTTGTTTAGTTTCTCCCTTTTTAGAATTTTTTTGTATTTTGTTGGTTTTGTTTCGTCTCAATAAAACACCTTTCATTGGCATGCTGCGTCTTGGGCCCTTCCTCAAAATCGTGACTGTGTAGCACTGGACATGCAGCACTGCTGTCACTGTTATCACTTTTGGGAATAAAGAGCTGACCTCCACTTTATTGGTCAATGTCCCAATAAAGTGCTTCTTACAAACGTCTACTTGTTTTGTGCTCCGCGATATTACGTTGAACCTCTAATATTAAATGAATGCTTGTTATTAGAAGGATCAACAGGGCCTTCACTATCTCCACTAATCCTGGAAGCTTTTATACTGAGAGGAATTTGTGAAAACAAAATACTACAAATGCACACCTGATTATGGAAGCAGATTGTGTAAAAGAAAAATATCGATCTACACAAAAATATTATGAAAACAATATGTAAATATGCAGTTAATAAGGTAGAATATTTAAGAAAATATTTTAAAACAAATGTTAGCAAGGCAAACTACAAATGATTGCTAAGTTATTCACAAATATAATGAAGTTACAATGATGAGCACACTATACTGTCACATTTTAGCACTGTCGCACAGACAGCAACACTCTTAAGTAGCACTTAAAGTGTGTCCTTGCACGCTCCTGTTAAGTGCAGTTTTTGGAAATTGACATAAAATATAATGAACGTCCATAAAATTGCTCGTAGAAATCACTCTTAAATGCTAAGGTCGATCATTATTGGGAAATGCAGCCCAGAGAGTGATAACCATCTAAATATTATTGGATGACATTACAGGGACTGATGAAATTCCTTTAATTCATATACTACATGTCAGATGATGTTCTGCTATTGTAATTTGCCCCTCCATTTGTATGATTTGTCATGAATTAACTAAAAACTTCTGTATTTAAATTGTAGTTTGCATTAGAGCTTTATTGTTTCAATTACATAATGTATATATATATATATATATATATATATATATATATATATATATATATATATATATATTCTACATAACTTGTTGTTGTTTGACCTCAAAGCACCATTTCTGTAACTTAAGTGCAAATAAGGAAAGCAATGTCTTGTGTTCTGTCATTCTGAATACATAAGTCTTTTACAAAAAATTTTAAAAGACAAAAAAATGTGTGTGTTTAATCTTAAAAGTCTGGTGTTTTTAATTTTGGTAGAACTCTCTCAATCTCCGTACTCCTAAACCACTCACAAATGTAAACACAATAACTTTGAGCACACTCCCTTGTTTGTGTAAGGTTTGATTTCATTGGAAGGACTTCACAGAGCTTATCAGCTTCACCTTGGAAAAGTGTATACTTAGTAAATCAAACTGTGTCAACATCCACACTGAAAGAGGCCGAAGTAAAATCACACTGACTATAGTTAGCAGTATTTTAGGCTGACAAAGCACACATTGTAGGTATATACTTAACTGAAATTACTCCACGGTTTTAGGAGGCTTAGGAAGGCTGGTGTCTCCTTGACCGGACATTTTTGGCAGCAACAGCTGATGCCTTATGGAAGCTTTGAGCTGAATGTTAACATTTGATATGGCCTTCCTCATTGCTGGTTGCGCATCATGCACATGTGGGTAAAAGTACGGCGAGTGTTACAGTATAACCTATTTCAGGAAGTTTATTCAGTCTGGAATTAAAACCTATTTAGTGTAATCTATAACTTGCAGGAAATTTATTTTCTAGCCAACTTTCATGAACGCTCGATATCTGTTTGTATGTTTGGACTTTTTCACATTCTATTCTATTCTAACAGCTTATACATGCTTGCAATTTTACATTAAAGTACCTAGATAATGAATGTTCTGCTTGTCTCCTTGTTCTTCTTGGTTTGTTAAAAATAAATTCTATACCAATGAGAACCAAATTTAATCAACATAAAAACTTTAGGTCTTTGGTATATGACTTAATTTACTATGCAGTTAAACGTATCAGGCAATGCTAATTTAGCATGACTGTAGGAATTAAGTTAACAGAAGAACTAACATATCTTGCTCAGGTAGAAAAAAAAACTTTATTTTTGCTGTTTTATATTTTCCTTACCAAAATTGCGCTGTCTTCTCTACTAAAGTTTTCAGAAATTATTCAAATTTTTCACCATTACACACTGTTCGTTTTTACAAATTAAATTCAAGCGCTGTTCTCGTCACTTACATCCAACTAATTGTGTATGTGGAGTGTGACACGGTTGTGTGTGATAGCTGGCCTCTCTGCTGGGAAACCTCAGCTCTGCAGTTGTTTATTGCATTTGTTTGTTTATAATTTTTAAGGTGTATTGTGATTGCACTAATGGGCCATCTTATGTATGTATGTATGTTGTCATTTATTTTTGTTGTCAGAAGACCTGTGACTCCATTCCAATATTGCATGTGCGATTGTTGCCGCACCTGATTTTATCCATTTAATGGTTTTAAATATTTAACCAACTTCTCTTGCCCTAATTATGAGTAGAATGTGAGACCTTTTTTTGGTCTTGTTTTAAGAGTTCCCTGGGTAAAATTAGCATGGTTTAGGTATTTCCTTAACCTAAAAACTTGATCGGGCATCACTCTACTTGCTGCCTCACTGGCCATATAAGCAACACCTTCAAGCAGCACATCCAATCTTTGGCTCTCAGTTAGCGTATTGAGGAGTAAAGTCGAGGAAAAGCAGATCTCCTATTGGGATTTCCTCTGCTAAAGAAATGGCTATTATCTCTCTAGCCTTTGGCAAAATCTGAGGTGCAAAGGCTGAGTTCTCTCTGTTCCAAAGGTAGACTTAAAACACAGCAAACCCTGCCTAGAACAAAAGAGTCAAACTGCTTTGTGTTTAAATGTCACAATGACAAGGGATGAAAAAAAAAAAAAAAAGAAAGAAAAAACAAAACACGCTTTATATTTCATTAAAGAGTCTTGGGAGTCCACATTTTAAAATATAAGTTCATGTGTTCGTATTATCTTTGAGAGGGATACAGTTTTGGCTTGTTTTTCTTAATGCCTTTGCACACCAAACGAAAATTTCCGGCGCAATTTCTCACCACAATCAACATTTTGAATCGAAACAATATTTTGCTAATGAACTATTCTGACCTGAAACGAACATTCGCGGAAAATCACGAAATGAAAAAGCAAAGCTTTTCTTTTTTTTCTTCATCTGGTGAAGAAATACCCTGACCAATAGTATATGTTTTATATCACGTGTCAGAAGCCTTTGCTGCTACTAGAACCAGAGTAACAGGTGGCAGTAAAATACAGAAAGCTGTTTTGACCACCAATATTAAATGCTGAAATAATGCGAAAGAAATCCCTTTTAAAAATGATCTGATCTTTTGTGGATTGTCTTCATAATTTATTCCATATTTCTGCATTGTTTCGCTTATGTATTTAATCTTATACAAATTATCTCATATCTTCAATATAATATACATATTGCTGTATCACTGCCTTTGTATCACTTTTTTAATAAACAACTTTACGGATCTTAAGTGTTTTTTTTTTTGTCAAATATGAGTAATTCTATGTTAATAATAAATGTTGCTGTGACTTGCAGTGCAATTTTTTTTATTTTTATAAAATCGTTATTTTTTAATGGATATATAAGACTGAAGATTGGTTTTGTTTGGTGAGATCTGCGTTTTATTGCTTGTACTCTTGGAGCATTTACATTTCATCGTGTTTAATTAGTAACACACAGGTTTTTTAGCAAATATACTGTTAGTAAATATTTTTTAACATTTTAAACATGTGTTTTAAATATTTGTTTTAGCAGTCATTGTAAGTGTGCATTACGCAATAATTTTAAACAAATGCACTTAACACAATGTAGAGTGGAGGAGGGTGGGGCTGGGCTGGAACAACGCAAGCCCAGTCCCCAATCAGCCTGATGGGGGCATGCCAGGGATAAATGCGGCCAGTGTTGATGGTTCGAGGGAGAGAGAGAGAATGACATGCAGCTGCTCTGTGTTTATGTTTGTGTGTTTTCGTTTAATTCTTCACTAAAATTATTTATATTGGCTAGCCGGTTCTCGCCACCTCCTTTGGTGCCGAAACCTGGGAAGGAGGAGGGATGCCCGTCACAGAGTCCTAGACACTGTCGTCCACCCAGGGGAGCACCACTGCCATCCGCTGGGGGACGGAGTAGCCCGACCTCCCAGATGCAGGGAGCAGCAGCCGTCTACAAGGCGAGTGGGGACTGAACTCTCTCGCCTAATGGAGAAATGTTAAACCATTTTTTTACACTTGATACTTTCTAAATCATCCCTCAGACTGTCAATACATGACATGAAGACGCACCTCACAAAACCTTAATTTATAGTGAGGGTAAAACACTTACAATAAAACAAAAACATTTTGAACACTGTAAAAAAAAATAATAATGATAATAAAAAAAAATAAAAAAAAACACAAACATTTGCTCCTTTGTTTCAGTAGTCTTTCCCCATCAAAGCACTTGACCTTCATCCATTTGTGTCATAAGGATTAGCTATTGTTGCTGTGTTGCTCATTTTCCCCCATTAACACAGGAACAGAGGCTTGGGAGTTTAATTGCAGCCAATGCAAAAATAACTCCATGTTGACAATCAGGTCTTATTAGATTCCCACTTGCATTTCCCATCCCTGCCATTCAGGAGAGGCCAAGGTCGGATGAGGCCATTAATATTCACAGCATCCTAACACATTATTAAAGCTCTAAATGGAAGAAAGATTGCTTTATGTGCCACAAATTCATGGTCACGTGATGTTTGGGTAAAAAATGGCCCAGAGCAGGACAGGGGAAACTATGTGAGCAGACAAATTTGGGATTATTTGGGACCATAGGCATAGAGGAAATCTTGTATTTGTCATAAGCAGCATTTCACTTGGGGGCACAAAGGAGGGGGGTGGGGCATAGGTGAATTACAGGTGAATTACAGACTGGGCCAATGAGACCAGTGCCCAGGGGTCCTTGACCACCTGCGGCCCAGGGGGGACCTGGGCTGCAAGGTCTCATGGCCCATCAATATGTTTGTATATGCTTAAAAATGTGGAACCCACAGCTTATACAAGGGCCCCTCAACAGGGCCCTGTAACTATGAGGGCCCCCTTCCCTTTTTAGATTCCGTTTTTTTTAAGCCACTCTTTAGTCTTATAACACCGCCTGGTGAAAGTTTCTATGATCTTCAGGAAGTAGAAGACCTTTTAAAATAATTTCCAAAATAGCTACCATCATATTGTAACATAGACTCAGGCTGAGTGGGATCCATGTGTGGTTTATTAGAAAGACAATCTCAGTAATACAGGCGTAGATCGAGAAACAGGCAAACAGTGATATCAGTGACAAGGCAGAATCGTAGTCATACAGGCAAAAGTTCAGGGCAGACAGCAATGGTAAAGATCCAGGGACAAACAAAACAAAGACAGGCGGCAATCAGACGTAATCGGAGGTACAAGGCAGGGTCAAAAACACAGATGATCAATACAGGGAGATAATAACGATGTGAGCTGACAAATGAGTGAACTAACAAACAGGGCTTAAATAGTGGAATGACAATTAGGAACACCTGTGGCTGAATCAGACCAGGAATGTGGGCATATGGGAAATGTAGTCTCAAGTCAATATTCGGGAGAGATAGATCTCAGGTGGCCGATTGAGGAGCCTTCACCAGCGTTCGTGACGCATATTTTGAGGCACTCCTCTTTTTTATGTAAAATCTTTGCTGGTTTTGATAAAGTAAAATTAACAATAACATTGGTCTTGTTACTGATATTTCAAAATTAGTATGTATTGAATTCATGTAACATTATTTACTATTTACTATTATTTCATATGTTTATCTTTATATGGTTAAGCTTTATTCTTTGTATAAAAGTGCTGTCGAACAAAAACATTTATTATACTATTGTTTGCTACAACTGTATGTTTACCCTACATTTAAAAAAAATACTTGGCTTAGGTGGTTGAAAACAAATGTCCACGACATGGTTGTTTAAGGAATGAGAAGCTACACACTGCATCAGTTAGGGTTAAAATAATTGTTGCCAGCTGAAACATATTAATCACTGCAATAATTATCCAATCATAGGCTCTTAAGTATCTGCTTAAGAGCCTATGTAAAGTGTGGCAGGTGATATAAATATTCTGAGCACTTTATTAGATCACCTGTACACCTACTTATCCATGTGATTTTATAATCAGCCAATCATGTGGTAGCAGTGCAATGCATAAAATAATGGTAAGGAGCTTCAGTTAATGTTCACATCAACCATCAGAATGGGGGGAAATTGTGATCTCAGTAATCTATATCATGGCATGATTGTTGGTGCCAGACAGGCTGGTTTGAGTATTTCTGTAACTGCTGATCTCCTGGGATTTTCAACCACAATAGTATCTAGTGTTTCCACGTACAACTCATCAAACGCCCCACCGACAGCGAGAACTACATTATAGCGACCACAAGGATGTTAACCCAACATGACTCTACCTACCCTAGCAACTTGCGGCTCCAGGTGTGGTAGTCAGGGTCTTTTCTTGCTGAGCTATCCAGGCCCCCGGAAACGCCTTGAGATAGGTCAACATATAATGGGCATATTGGTTCAAGCTGACATAACTCAGATAACCACTTTGTACAATTGTTGTGAGCAGAATAGCATCTAGGCACAACACGTGAAGCCTTAAGGCGGATGGCTATAACAGCAGAAGACCACTTCTGCCACTTTATTAGGACCATAGTGTTCATAATGAAGTGCTCAGTGAGTGTATACACCTGTGTACAAATAGTCACTCCAATTTTTATTTCATAAATATTACACTATATTTTCATAATTGCATAGGTTTTCAGCTCCAAACAGGATATAAAAAAATCATGAAATCTGAAAATATGTAGATGAGTGCTCTCAGATGTGAGCTTCTTTCCAGTAATAAATAATAAATAAAATAAATAAAAAAAATCTGAAATCCTGCAGCATTGAGCTACATTTGCTGCCCCTACTGGTCAACAATCCAAGAAGCTGTTTATCAAAAGAGCTTAAATTATCTTACTTTTTAATACTGCTAGATGCTGCTGAATAGGTTTAAGACCTCTTGAGTGTGTGAATATATATATATATATATGTAACGGTGTTCAGATGACTGTTAAATTCATGCTAAAATTGGGACATCTCGCCATTGGTTGATGCGGCAGCATATTTGCATGTATTTGCATATGTTGCATAGTGGGGTGGCGCTACGTGATCCACAGCAGAGCTTCATATCTCTCACTGTTGGTAAGTAGCTCTGATGATTGCTCCGTTATTAAAATGAATTATGTTCATCTGCAGACACAAATTTGACGGTCAAGTCACACAAGAATGTATCTGATTAATCTGTGATCATTCTGATCCTGTCAGTCGGGTCAAATATGTAATATTTGCAGAGATAAATCCAAGATGTGTGTAATTAACTTTTTTTTGTGAACTGAAAGTGTTTATTTCAGTTTAAAGATGACTGAACAACATTGAACCACTGTATTTACCAGCCTTCGGTTGTTTGTCCCAGGTATGTGTTTTTATGAAGTGTATACATGTTCTGTGTTGAGAAATTCCAAATGTAATCGAAATGGAGCTAATGAGCACATGTGGATTGCTTGCACGTGCTGTGCTCATGACTGCGTCATTACAGTGTAGCGACTGGGGGAATCAATGAAGGAATCATTAACTCGGCAGGTTCCGAACAAACAAGAACTTACTGTTGAAACTCCCCTAATTACTGAAATAGCGCCAACTAGTCTCCACAAGCACAATAAATGTATTGACAAAGAGACAATGAACCATTGACAGAGAACCGCATGTGACATCCGCATGCTCACCACGTGCTTATCGTGTGGACCGGAAGGGGGAAACTTTTGAACGTAAAAATGTGTGTCTTTTCTATAAAGCCTAAAAGGGCTTAGTTTTAATGAAATATGTTGTAATCCCTGTGTGCTATGTATTTTGGTGTAGATCAAAATTAGTAGAATTGTTTAGTAGTGTAGGAGAACTCATTATATCTAATAAGAGGCTTTATATTTAATAGCCTGAGTGTAAGAATGTTAAACCCACTTTTAAAGGTACCAAATATACCTTTCTTGGTATCAAATTAAACCTTACGATTTGTCCGAGCTGAATTCGAATATAAGATCTCTGTAGAATGATATTACGCGATGTTTTACTATCTTTTGAGTCATTCAGCCCAAAATCTCTTACTGTCATAAACATGCAAATGAGCCTTGACAAAGGAATCATTCTCCTGTCCCAATGGAAGGAGAATTTTACGACCTCCAAAGGAATGTTCAGAGAAGTGCTGACCCTCACTTCATTCTCTTACTGAGAAAGAGAAATGAACCCTGTTAATCCTATATATATATTCTATATATCCATGTGATAAATATTGACATGTATCTAATGTGCCATCTCACATTTTCCTTTAAATGTGCTTGATCTATGTTTTCTTGCAAACTAATGGGTTAATGTTTCAGACTTTGCATACTATGGTTAACCAAAATCATATGTGTGGCATATTTGGTCTCTATAACTTGGTATTTTGAAGATTGAAATGACTGTGTACATGATATGTCGATAACAACAACATATTAGTATTACAAGTATATTTCCTATTTTCTTTCTTGCACATGCAATGGGCAATTTTACAACAAAGAGCAATAAACCAAATTCCCGCCTAGAACTCAAACCCTTCTTATTGGTCGAGCCAATGAGAGGTGGGACATGTTTCTAAGGGTATAAAATTGCTGCGCCCACTTCCTCGCTCTCTCTTAGCCCTCTCTCTTGTCTCTTATCTCTTGCTTTTTGGTTCTCTGAGCCTTGTGCTCTCTTACTCTCTTGGGCCTTCCGGAGAAGTCCTAATGAAGATGATGCTGAACTAGAGGCCCCCAAGGACTCCCAAGCGTGTGCCGGACTACGGCCTTGTCTTTCCATTCACCAAGATCCTCTGACTCTCACTGGTTCTCTCTCATCAAGACAACATCATCAAAGATCAACTGGAGCCTCAACAAATTGCATCAGGACAGTTTAATTCAAATGGGACATGCAAGTATCAAACTTAGTCTCATTATTTGATACATTAAGTATCCTCACCCCTTTCTAAAAGGGCGTGTCAGAACTAATATGATGGTTTGCTCAGGCTGTTGATCTGCTGAATTTCAAACAATGCTATAACTTCTTGCCTTCCTGTATTCTGCTTCAACCCTCTTTTCCTTGGTAAACTGTATGCATGTATGTATATGTATGTTAGAGTAGTTTAAATGTTTAGTCTAGTTAATAAAGTCTTGTTCATGTCACATGTAAAGTTGTCTGTGTCTCAAGCTCATATCTGAAGTCACTAATCATAGATTTTGACTACTTGCTCTTAATACTTAGTAAGAAAGACATTTCCCTTGCCCCGGAAATGTACATTTCTATTAATTAATTAATTAATAACCAATATTGAGTGTTCACGGGATGAACCGAGTATTTGGTTGTAATGTTAATGTAGCTACATCAAGTTAACCCGATTAACTGATCCAAATATTCATAATTGATTAGAACAAGTTATGATTGATTATTAATATTTCATAGAGCTGATTCGCTACCTAATGGTGGAAGAATGTAGAGCTGATTCGCTACATAATGGTGGAGAATGTGCGGGCATGATTAAACAAAGGTTATGAGCTTGATCCACTGTCAACCTAAAAGTGTGCATTGAATAATTCCGGTCAGAATAGGACATGACATGCGAAACGGCATTTGCTTCACTAGTTGCTGGCTTGTTTGGATGCGGATAAAGTGATGGCTTGAATTGACATCTCTACTGTAATTGAAAGAGTCTTAACACATTTAAGCATATTTTCAAAAGGCATCAGTGTACGAGTAATATGATTTTAGCGGAGAAACCCTAATTTCAGTAAGTCTGTTTTGATGAAGGAATCTCAGCTCAGCGGCATGTAAACTGTACCAGAATTGATTGCTTAACCTGTTTCTGACGAAGAAATCTCAGTACAGTGTTATATAAATGTAGATTTGGGCGATGCTCCCCTTTTCACAGTATAAAGGCCTTACAAATTATAGTTAGATTGATGTCCTTCATCTAAACCTTATGTGTGCGTCTAAAAGCTTAGCTTCCTGGTGATCAAAACTGTGTTTCACTCACTGAAACTCTGAAGTGCATTGGTTCCCATGACAACGACTTGTCACAGGAAGTGCTCACTCCAGATAGCACATGTCACCTTCCGACACCATTTTGTAAACAAACCAGCCTAGGTGGCTAAGCTAACCCAATTTAGCAGCCCCTTAGCTTAGGCTAAGCTAACTAATAGCTTCAACAGTTAGCTGCTAGCATAATTTACATGAAGCCTTTATCTACAGCTTGTGTGCATGCAGAGTGAAGTGATCTAAACCATTTTCCTTTAACCCCATTTCTGGTTTCTGAATTCTCACTTTCTCTTTCCTTAACTTTAATTCTTCTCATCTAACTTCACCTGCACCTTTCAGGTGCATCCCTTACTGAACGCTGTTCAGCTAAATTTGCAGTTACTTTGTTAATTAAATCTAAAAACTTAATTACATGTAAACTGTTTAGATAGAGAATAATTTTTATAGTTATTGGGAACTTTCAATGGCACGTTGACTAAACTTTATAGAGGGACAAACACATTGTGTGGTCTTGAACACGCAACAGCTGTGACCAACTATAGAATGATGCCCAAAGCAAATCTAATTGTTGATCATAAGTGCTATTGATTATTCCCAATACAAGGTTATTCTGCTATTTTAATCACTTCTTCAAGTCTTTTTATTATTTTTACTAATAATAGAAGTCAGCTATTCATTTTACCATTTAACCCTCTTGGTCTAGTGTAGTTTATTTCCCCATAAAACTGCAAAAGTAACTAGACATACTTTTCTTCTCGATTTTGTGTTTATTTGCAACAAGCTGCTTAAATTTTATGAGCCAGCTACACTAGTAATCTAGACGATTTCTATGGCATAATTTTGAGCACCACTAATAGACACAATCTAATAGGAAAGCTCTTTTCTTCCTCTTTCTTTCTCCTCTTCATGTGTTCAAAGATCAAGCCTGTTGTATGCTATCATTAAGTGCTGATAAATAATTTGACCCAAAGAAACATCTTAAGTCATTTACTAAATCTAGGCTTACGCTCTTTTAGCAAAGCCACTCAGATCCACACAAATCTGAGCATCCTGCTATTTGCAGCTAAGATAGTAATAATCAGGAACACATTTCACTTGTTAACCACACCTAGCAAAACCTAGCTGTACATTATACACCTTGCTGTCTCACTTTGCCTTTAGCTCCAAATTCTGTTTGATCTTGCATTAGTCTCTTGCCCTTACTCTCACCAGAAGTGTGCCAAAATGTTGCAGATGCTTAGCCTAACTGCCCAGATGGCAGGCCAAAAGGACTGGCTAGGTGTTTTGAGGAACACCCTTTTATCCATGGCTGCTGACGACCTTCAGCAACAGAACAAAAAGCAACTGGAAAACGAGGGAAAAGAACTAATGACAGACGACTCAAACCAGAGGTATGAGCACAAATATCTGACTGAGGTTATCGTCCTGGCCCACAACCTCACAGGTTTGAAACAGGAGGTAAACAACCTCCAACGCCAGATCACTGAGTCCCAAACGGAGCTGACACATGCTAAAAACCGCATAGACCAGCTAGAGATGGAGGCTCAGGACAGACACAAGGACCCTGGCAGAAGGGAGTCACAGGAGGTAATCCACAGACTTCAAACGGCTCTGACAGCTGCTAAACAACAAGAGCAGTTGGAAAAGACAGCCAGAGAGCACCTGGAAAAGGTACTTTTTCACAAAGATTCACTGTTAAAACAGCAAATTCTGAACTCTTGGACAAAGATGCCAGAATCATGGCCTGTGAAGGTCAACTGAATGTGTCCAGAGCTGAAGTTAAAGTGCTGACTCAGCAGCTGGACAACACCAAAGATGAACTTGACATGGTCCAACGAGAACTGAGACACTCTTACCTGCTGCAAAAGGAACCACAGCAGGAGAGATATCTCACTCCCCACTTGCAATCAGCAGAGAAACCTCCCCAGCCAAGCACAGATTTACAAAGGGGGGAGACAAACCCCTCTGCTTAACACGTCATCGGACAGTTTCCTTAAAGCTTCTGCATCCGCGGAAGGAAAAGGATTGATTCAGACGAATCTTGAAACGACACGTGTAGCGACACTCAAAGACCTCAACCGAATGGCCAGACATATCCCTGCATTTACACCAGAGCTTGCAGGAGACCATGACGTCCACGCTTACCTGCGAGACATTGACTTTCACCTGCAGTCTTTGATGAGTGTGAACCATCAAGATAGACTTCATCTGGTCTGGATCACGTCCAGCCCAGAGTTGCGACGCTTTCTGGCTCGACAGCCAGAAAACATCCAGTCTAACTACCAGCAGCTGAAACAAGCCATCATAAGGGAATTCTCAGAGTCTAAAAACGGACTGATCGCTGCCCTAGACACCAAACAGGGTTGGCATGAAACTCCCTATGTTTACTACCACAGACTCAGACGAGCTTACTCGAGCTCGCAACAAACCTGGGATGGAGGAGGACACCAGCTTCAAGAGCCTTTTCCTCCGAAACCTCCATCCTATGGTAAGTCACCATTTAGGCATTATGGCCTGCCCCCACACAATGCCTATCCAACAACTGCGTGACCTGACACAGAAGGCCTTTAGCAAACACAAGGCCTCACCCAGCAAACACCACAGGACGTCCCACAGCAGTCTACAACAACATCCTCCTGTACACCTTTCAAACAGGTGCCAAACAGAGGCTGCACAAAGACAGCTAGAAAAGCCTGTTTATGGGTTACAAGAGCTGCTAGCACTAGCAAAAGAGCTCCTGGAACAGAACTCCCCTGAGGAGTACTGGGAAGAACAAACCTCTGACTCTTGCCCAACACCACTCAGGCAAGCTCAAGTCAGCACTGCTGCCAGAGCAGAGTAACACTGCAGACTTCAGACACCTGGTGACTGGGTGCCGAACCAAGGGCTGAACGGCCACCTGCTGCCCTTTTGCTACCAGTACTAGGTCAGTCTGAAACTCTCTCCACACTACACAATGCCCATAACCACTCCCTGCAGCCACAAAACAAGCACCTGCCTCAAACGAACTGACTTCATAATGACAGGTGACACACTGTCAAGGCACCTGCTGCCTCTGCACCTGCTGCAGAGACCTGGATGTGGCTACTGTCTACATCACCCACCGTGGAACAACCACCTTCTACAAAACCCTCATGATTCACCTGCCATCCGCCATTGTGATGATTGTCGCCCGATGATGTCTCCAACAGGGACATCACCTGGCGAAAAGGGGGACTGTAGCGACTGGGGGAATCAATGAAGTAATCATTAACTCGGCAGGTTCCGAACAAACAAGAACTTACTGTTGAAACTCCCCTAATTACTGAAATAGCGCCAACTAGTCTCCACAAGCACAATAAATGTATTGACAAAGAGACAATGAACCATTGACAGAGAACCGCATGTGACATCCGCATGCTCACCACGTGCTTATCGTGTGGACCGGAAGGGGGAAACTTTTGAACGTAAAAATGTGTGTCTTTTCTATAAAGCCTAAAAGGGCTTAGTTTTAATGAAATATGTTGTAATCCCTGTGTGCTATGTATTTTGGTGTCGATCAAAATTAGTAGAATTGTTTAGTAGTGTAGGAGAACTCATTATATCTAATAAGAGGCTTTATATTTAATAGCCTGAGTGTAAGAATGTTAAACCCACTTTTAAAGGTACCAAATATACCTTTCTTGGTATCAAATTAAACCTTACGATTTGTCCGAGCTGAATTCGAATATAAGATCTCTGTAGAATGATATTACGCGATGTTTTACTATCTTTTGAGTCATTCAGCCCAAAATCTCTTACTGTCATAAACATGCAAATGAGCCTTGACAAAGGAATCATTCTCCTGTCCCAATGGAAGGAGAATTTTACGACCTCCAAAGGAATGTTCAGAGAAGTGCTGACCCTCACTTCATTCTCTTACTGAGAAAGAGAAATGAACCCTGTTAATCCTATATATATATTCTATATATCCATGTGATAAATATTGACATGTATCTAATGTGCCATCTCACATTTTCCTTTAAATGTGCTTGATCTATGTTTTCTTGCAAACTAATGGGTTAATGTTTCAGACTTTGCATACTATGGTTAACCAAAATCATATGTGTGGCATATTTGGTCTCTATAACTTGGTATTTTGAAGATTGAAATGACTGTGTACATGATATGTCGATAACAACAACATATTAGTATTACAAGTATATTTCCTATTTTCTTTCTTGCACATGCAATGGGCAATTTTACAACAAAGAGCAATAAACCAAATTCCCGCCTAGAACTCAAACCCTTCTTATTGGTCGAGCCAATGAGAGGTGGGACATGTTTCTAAGGGTATAAAATTGCTGCGCCCACTTCCTCGCTCTCTCTTAGCCCTCTCTCTTGTCTCTTATCTCTTGCTTTTTGGTTCTCTGAGCCTTGTGCTCTCTTACTCTCTTGGGCCTTCCGGAGAAGTCCTAATGAAGATGATGCTGAACTAGAGGCCCCCAAGGACTCCCAAGCGTGTGCCGGGCTACGGCCTTGTCTTTCCATTCACCAAGATCCTCTGACTCTCACTGGTTCTCTCTCATCAAGACAACATCATCAAAGATCAACTGGAGCCTCAACAAATTGCATCAGGACAGTTTAATTCAAATGGGACATGCAAGTATCAAACTTAGTCTCATTATTTGATACATTAAGTATCCTCACCCCTTTCTAAAAAGGGCGTGTCAGAACTAATATGATGGTTTGCTCAGGCTGTTGATCTGCTGAATTTCAAACAATGCTATAACTTCTTGCCTTCCTGTATTCTGCTTCAACCCTCTTTTCCTTGGTAAACTGTATGCATGTATGTATATGTATGTTAGAGTAGTTTAAATGTTTAGTCTAGTTAATAAAGTCTTGTTCATGTCACATGTAAAGTTGTCTGTGTCTCAAGCTCATATCTGAAGTCACTAATCATAGATTTTGACTACTTGCTCTTAATACTTAGTAAGAAAGACATTTCCCTTGCCCGGAAATGTACATTTCTATTAATTAATTAATTAATAACCAATATTGAGTGTTCACGGGATGAACCGAGTATTTGGTTGTAATGTTAATGTAGCTACATCAAGTTAACCCGATTAACTGATCCAAATATTCATAATTGATTATAACAAGTTATGATTGATTATTAATATTTCATAGAGCTGATTCGCTACCTAATGGTGGAAGAATGTAGAGCTGATTTGCTACAACAGTCACAGTGTTGTATCTTTCTTCTTTTCTATTTTCCCTTTTATAGAAATACTACATATAAAATGATGGTCATTCACTGTGTTTTGATGTCTTGTATTAGAATATGTTTATATATTGCTATGACAGTAATGAGGGAATAGAAGACGCACATTTTTGTATTTTATTTTTAAATACTTATTTTATTTGTGTATTTATCTCTATCAAAATGTGAAGCTGTGAGATAGCAGAGCCTCATATCTCTCGCTGTTGATGACTGAACAACATTGAACCACTGTATTTACCAGCCTTTGGTTGTTTGTTCCAGGTCCAATAAAAGAGGAAGCCTTGAGTGACCATCCACCTGCTCTCAGAGTGATTTCTTACACATAGACCCAGTCACATTGGTGCCGTGACTCGTTGGTTCTTCAATCAAGATGATTCTTCTTGAAATTTTCACTTGGAGTCAAGTGGAAGTTCGATCTTGTTCAGAGACTGCAGTCATTTTTTTTTAATAGACTTTATTAATTTAATGGCTGCACTTGAGGACTCTTGCAATAATTGCCACAGATAACTTGCTTTCTAGTCAACAGCACATTTTAGTTTTAATTTGATTCATTGTATTTACTCTCTACATGTACTGATATTCACTATGAGTAATTCTGATGATCATTACACTCCGGTTTGTGGAGGTAGAGGAAAGGGATGGGGTTTATTGAAAGCGCCAAAGTCATTACAGTTCAGTGGTTCTGATGAACAGTGTGATACTTGTGTCATTGAAGATAGTCAGACTTCTGATGCAAACCCATTAGGTTGTGGGGGCTCTTCTAAGTGCCATGATTCAGACGATTCACTAGGGCAGCAGGGCATTCTTTCGTCTACTCCATACCCAAACACACAGCCACCTGATGTAATTACTGCAATGGCTGACATAATCAGTCAGGTCGGTCAGCAAATTGCTGATAGTATAGTCACCAGACTCAGTCCAACACGTTCAGTAGATGTGCATTCAGTAGGTAGCTGCCCAAAAAATGTGACGGCAGATGGGACAACGCCACAAGTGTTAGACTTGATACAAAGCCAGTTGTCCTTTTCCAGAAATGTGAAAGAACCTCCTTGCTTCAGAGGTGAACACTCTGACACTGTAGACTTAAGAGAATGGATAGATATCATGAAAGATTACATAAAGCGAAGTAAACTAAAAAAAGAGCAACAAGCAGAGGAGATTTTAATTCATCTGAGAGGCAGGGCAAAAGATGTGGTCAAGTTTGGCATAAGAAACAGTGACATTGACATTGTAAATACCCCTGATGCAATCTTTGGCATACTGAGAAAAAACTTTGAAGATGCCCCTTGCTCCCCTCTCCCATTAGCCGATTTTTATACCACCGTACCCAGACCTGACAAGGATGCCTACGAGTACTGGCTCAGACTAAACCGTGCAGTTGATGTTGCTGCCGAACGTTTGAAAGAACAGGGTAAAGTGCTGGATTGCCCAGGAACAGAGGTGACCCGTATGTTCATAAGACACTGCCCATGCAAAGAGCTTGCCATTACCTTTCGATCTAAAACAATTGATTCATGGTCTGTGTGGGACGTTCAAGATATTTTGAACGAATATCACTCAGAGACAAGTCTAGCATCTGCGGCAAGACATGTGACTCCTAATAAAATATCTGTGAACAGAACTGAAGTGGAATTGTCGACAGCAGCACTTCCAACCACTTCTGATGTCCAACAATCCAGGGCCTTAGAGGCTTCTGCATTAGAGAGAGTTATGGGCTTGTTGGAAAAAGTCCTATTAAAAGGGCCAGCCTTTCGAGATTCAAGCCCACGCACACAGTCTAAAGCAAAGCTACCTCGAATAATAGGCCTAAATGATTTGCCATGCACTGTCTGTTCCAGCCCTGATCATTCTGGTCTCACACATTGCTGTGACAAAAAGTTGTGTTTCCAGTGTCACTCTCCTGACCATTCCCGCTCGGATTGTCCTGAGAGGGTGAAATCTCCATCTCAGTGGCTGGGAAACTAGAAGGTCTGCACTCAGGGGAGGACAGTGTGGATCATGAGTACATTCCTCCAAAACAATGTTGTATGGTTGAGCCTACGTCAGTTTATAGTCTTTTTAGTTCTGTTGAGACTGAAGAAAAATTTTCCAAAATACACACAGGTTGCAGAGAATTGGTGGTCTGTTTTATACACTGGCCACAGTATGGGGTGACCTTCAATTGAGAGCTATGGTTGATAGCGGCTCCATGGCATGCACAATAAGTGAATCTGCTGAGCAACGTTTGTTGCAGCGCAAGCCTGATTTACAAAAGTTTCCTGCCAATGATGTTGTCATAATTGGGTGTGGCGGACAACGTGTCATCCCAAAAGTGATGTATGAACTTAAGCTCTCGGTTTATTGTTGCAAAATTATCATTCCAGTATTAGTCGTTCCAGGCCAAACTGGTGATTTGATTCTAGGAAGCAATGCGATCAAGTGGCTGATTCAAAAGATGAAAGAAACTGATGGTTACTGGAGACTTGTATCTAGCCCAATTAACTCTGAGGATATTGAAAGCCGCCAATTTTTGTCTCTACTTTCAAATGTGGAACGATGGGAGGGTGGAGACATGCCTGACAAAGTAGGCACAGCCAAGTTGAGGGAGAGAATAACTTTGGAACCGCATCACGAGCATCTTGCTTGGGCTCAGCTTAACGAGTCAGTATCCATTTCTGTAGGTCATCGTTGAGCCGACCCTTTGTAAATGCCGTCCAAAAATGTGATTATTGGGAGAGTGATCGCACCTATGTGGGGCAATAGATAGGTGCCATTCAAATTAATGAGTCCCACAGACAAAACAATTGTTCTTAAGAAGAACACAAAAATTGTGGATGTTTTCACTTGCATAGCTGTAGAGGAGTTGTCTGCACCCGAGCCTCTGAAGAGTAATGTTCAGTGTGCTGAAAGTCCTGCGAGTTGTGTGCGGCGGACCAGTGATGAAAGGAGAAATGTGCTGAATGCATTAGGATTGCAGGATCTGGATCTGGATGCCTGTGAAGTGTCAGAGGAGTGGAGGGACAAACTTCTGGATCTCATTGAGAAGTATGAGTCAACGTTTTCCCGTGGTAGAATGGACTGTGGGGAAGCCACCGACTTTGTCCACAAAATCCACCTGGTGGACAAGAAGCCTTTTCGGCTCCCTTATCGTCGTGTAGCCCCTTGCCACTATGACAAGCTGCGCACCGCCTTAAACGACATGGAAGAAAAAGGCATTATACGGAAGTCTCAGAGTGAATATGCATCTCTGCTAGTTTTAGTGTGGGAAAAAAAATGGAGACCTTCGTATTTGCACAGATTTTAGATGGCTAAACGCAAAAACAGTCAAGGATGCACATCCACTACCACACCAGGCAGATGCACTCGCAGCCCTGGGGGGTAATGCGTTTTTCTCAACAATGGACTTGACATCAGGCTTTTATAACGTGCCCTTGTACGAGAAGCACAAGTAGTATACGGCATTCTCATCTCCATTTGGCCTCCATGAATATAATCGCTTACCACAGGGTCTGACAAATAGCCCTGCAACCTTTATGAGAATGATGTCAATTTTTGGGGATGAGAACTTTACAAGCCTTTTGTGCTACCTAGATGATCTGATGGTTTTCGCGCCCAGTGAGAAGTTGGCTCTTGAACGACTAGAAATGGTTTTCTCACGCCTGTCGAACCACAATCTCAAGTTGGCACCCATGAAATGCCAGTTTCTCAGGAAGTCTGTCAGGTTCTTAGGGCACATTGTCTCTGAGAATGGTGTCCAAACAGACCCAGAAAAAGTTAGGGCGATCAATGACATCCAAACTGTTGATCTTATGGAAGCTGACCGTATGACCCCATCTCAGACAAAGATCAGATCTTTCCTGGGTATGATTATGTATTATCAGCATTTCATAGAGGACTGTTCTGCCAAAGCAAAACCATTGTTCAATCTTCTGTCTGAACAGCTTCAGTACAGAGCTCAGAGGGGGCAGAAACCTAAAAAGAAGTCCACAAATGTAATAAAACTTTCTCCTGAGAATTGGACATCTGAGTGTCAGACCACATTCGAAACTCTAAAACAGGACCTTCTTCACAGTGTCACTCTGGCACATCCAGATTTTACTCAGCCATTTATTCTTGCTGTCGATGCTTCATTTGATGGAATAGGAGCAGTGCTCTCAAGTATCTCCTGGAGAAAAAATTGCTAGACCTGTTGCTTTTGCGAGCAAAACCCTTTCGAAATCTCAAATGAACTATCCAGCATATAGACTTGAGTTTCTGGCCTTAAAATGGGCTATATGTGACAAATTTGCCCACTGGCTTAAAGGGAGACATTTCACGGCATGGACAGATAATAATCCTTTGACCTATATTCTGACCAAACCGAGACTAGAAGCATGTGAGCAGCGATGGGTGGCGAAGCTTGCGGCATACAACTTTGACCTGAAATATGTTCCAGGCGCAAAGAACATTGTTGCAGATGCCCTGAGCAGGGAGCCATTTGTTAAGTCATGTGTCAGCCATCGACTGTTGAGAGAGCCATATGTGTCTTTATTGGACGAGGTCAATGGTGTTATTACTGGCACCGTTCAGGATGTTTTTCACGTCACCAACAATTGCCAGAACGTTCAGGCCAATATTGATAGCGGATCTACAGCCAGTAATCCGAATAGCTTTCATGCCATTTCTTTTAACACTGAAGAAGTTTCAGCGGTTCTGGGTGCTCATTGTAGTGGAGGAGTGAGCTTGTTACCGATGGCCAGCACAAAATTGCCCCAGTTCCCTAGTGAAGATCCTCTGTATCTATTCCACATACCAAACTGGTCAATCTCCAAGAGCAGGATAACATTGTCAGTAGAGTCTTGTACTATGTTTTGAGACATAAACGTCCTACTAAGAGAGAGAGATCGAAAGAGCCTAGTTCTGTGACGCAGCTTTTAAAGCACTGGAGAAAACTGAAGATTCGGAATGGCATTTTGTACAGAGTAAAGAAAGACAGACTAATGAATAAGAACATCTTTCAATATGTTGTGCCTGACTCCTTAAAACATGATGTTCTCTGTGGCATTCATGACCATGCTGGGCACCAGGGAAATGCAAGAACTCTCTCTCTCGCTGCTGGTAGATTCTTTTGGCCAGGGATGAGTAAAGATGTTCAAATGTATGTGAAGAACTGTCAAAGATGTGTCCTTGGAAAAACTCCTGAGCCTGATGCTCGTGCACCTCTTGAAAACATTCGAACCTCAGAGCCTATGGAATTAGTATGTATTGACTTTTGGTGTGCAGAACAGAATTCAGGGAAGGTTGTAGATGTGCTTGTGGTGACAGATCATTTGTCAAAAATGGCACATGCCTTCCCCTGTCAAAACCAATCTGCCAAACAAGTTGCGCGCCGCCTCTGGAATGACTTCTTCTTCATCTATGGTTTCCCTAAGAGAATCCATTCAGACCAGGGTGCCAACTTCGAAAGCAAACTTATCAAGAATTTACTTGAGATGGCTGGCATTCAAAAGTCACACACCACACCATACCACCCCATGGGGAACGGTATTGTGGAACGTTTCAACAGGACTTTGGGAACCATGATAAGAGCTCTCCCATTCAAATTCAAAGCAAGGTGGCCACAGCTGTTGCGGTCACTGACTTTCAGTTACAATTGTACCATACATGAGACAACCGGGTTTGCCCCTTTCTATTTGATGTTTGGGCGCATTCCAAGGCTACCGATTGACATCATGTTTCAGCATGTCCTTTGTGACAGCAGTGTGGTCAGTCACCATGAGTTTGTCACTTCCTTGAAAAGAGACCTGAGTGCAGCTGCAGAAATTGCCAGAAAGCACAGTTTAAAAGAACAGGACCGTCATGCCAGACTGTATAATCGGAAAGTCAGGGGTTCACCCCTGGAAGTGGTAGACAGAGTTTTACTGGCAAACCGTGGAGAGAAAGGCATGAAAAAAAGTTGCTGACAAATGGGAATCGGTTCCATATGAGGTGCAATCTGTGAAATCAGGGATTAATGTGTACAGGATTAAAGATGTTCAAACTGGGAAAGAAAAAGTTGTGCACAGAAACCTGTTGCTTCCAGTGAATTTCTTATCCAGGGATGATGGTGATGAGGAGTCCGTTCGATCCGATTCCACTGGTGCTACTTGTGGCAGTGCTCTTGATCCTGCACTCATGGACGATCCTGATCCGGTTTCAAAAGCATCAGAATGGTTAATAGGAATTGATGGAACACATGTTAGTGATGTTGTTCAGAATGCCAATTGTGGTGGAGTTTCAGAATCTCCTGATGTGATCACTCCAGATTGTGCTAGTTATGATCAGCATAGTTCAGAACCTGAGCACATTCCTGAACCTGAGGAGAGTGTTGAGAGCTTACCTATATTTAGGCCAGATGAATCCTCCAGTTGTGTACGAGAATCTGATAACAGACATGTTCCTGTCATTTGCACGCAGCCCACAAGCACACAAACAGACCAAATCACCACACGTTTAGGGAGATCAGTGAGGGCCCCTAACAGGCTTATTTGTGAAATTGACAATCAAAAATTTGTGGGAATTGATTTGTCCAATGAGGCACAAGATATTTTCCAGGGAACTAATTTAGTTATTGGCTTAATAAGGAACGTTTTTGCTTAATACTTTTGAGTTTGAATGATGATTGACATTTAAGAGCAAATTATGATGTTAGGAAACTGACCTTGAAGTGAATTATTATATATTTTTTTTCTTTCTCTACAAAGGAGTCTGTAGAGTTTGTTATACTATGAGCTCAAGATATTTGAAGAGCAGAGAAACAATTGTAGTCACTAGGAGTGTGTAGGCTGCACCTCCTTTAGTCTGTGTTAAGTGTGGGACCCGGTACCATTCCATTCTTACACACTTCTTTGGAAGAGATTAATTTTCTGACATACTGTATTGTAAAGCTCTTGCACTCACATCCTGATTCTTTTTCGATCTTGTCTATCTATAAAGTTTGTTACATGCGCTGGTTCTAGCCCAATTTAGCAGAATTTAAGGGGGGTGTATGTAACGGTGTGCAAATGACTTAAATTCATGCTAAGATTGGGACATCTCGCCATTGGTTGATGCGGCAGCATATTTGCATGTATTTGCATATGTTGCATAGTGGGGTGGCGCTACGTGATCCACAGCAGAGCCTCATATCTCTCGCTGTTGGTAAGTTGCTCTGATGATTGCTCCGTTATTAAAATGAATTATGTTCATCTGCGGACACAAGTTTGACGTTCAAGTCACACAAGAATGTATCTGATTAATCTGTGATCATTCTGATCCTGTCAGTCGGGTCAAATATGTAATATTTGCAGAGATAAATCCAAGATGTGTGTAATTAACTTATTTGTGAACTGAAAATGTGTTTTTCATTTTAAAGATGACTGAACAACATTGAACCACTGTATTTACCAGCCTTCGGTTGTTTGTCCCAGGTATGTGTTTTTATGAAGTGTATACATGTTCTGTGTTTAGAAATTCCAAATGTAATCGAAATGGAGCTAATGAGCACATGTGGATTGCTTGCACGTGCTGTGCTCATGACTGCGTCGTTACAGTCAGTGTTGTATCTTTCTTCTTTTCTATTTTCCCTTTTATAGAAATACTACATATAAAATGATGGTCATTCACTGTGTTTTGATGTCTTGTATTAGAATATGTTTATATATTGCTATGACAGTAATGAGGGAATAAAAGATGCACATTTTTGTATTTTATTTTTAAATACTTATTTTATTTGTGTATTTATCTCTATCAAAATGTGAAGCTGTGAGATAGCAGAGCCTCATATCTCTCGCTGTTGATGACTGAACAACATTGAACCACTGTATTTACCAGCCTTTGGTTGTTTGTCCCAGGTCCAATAAAACAGGAAGCCTTGAATGACCATCCACCTGCTCTCAGAGTGATTTCTTACACATAGACCCAGTCACATATATAACAGGGCTGTAGCAAGCATCTAGGATGCTTAGGGTTGTCTGATAAAATTTTGGTCACATACCGTACACCATCTGATAGGACTCAAATTAATGTGATTAAATCCTTTTTTTTTGGTTCTCAAGGTGAATGGCATGCCACTGACGTCTACATAGTCTCATTTATTCAGGCATACAGTATCATTGTATTCATGTATTCATGTATTCATTGCCGTGCATTAGAGCATTGTCATTTCACAGCTATACAGCTGCAGTCTAGCGGTTCCTGTCTTGCACTATGAGCTAAACAGTACAGCATGCAATCATGCACATTGCATGAATTAGGAGACAGACAGCACAGTGCACAGGATGCTTACACCACTGTGTGGATTCACACAGAGATAAGGTTCCAAGGTTGTCCTGCCTAATATGCTGCTAGCTTTGAAGTCAGGTTAGGCACCGTACCTGCTCTCCATCACCCTGCACACCATTCTAAACTATTTTAGGAGTTTGCAACATATTTTTGCAAGCAACTGTACGGAGGAAAGCAGGAGATGCAATATTCTCTGTCTCATGCCAAACACATGCAAATAATTCTTTACATCCAAAAGTGGAAAGATCTGCAAAAAGACCTACAGTATGATGATAATCACCTTTCCCTCCATTGTACTATATGCAGACCTGCATTTTAAGGGATTTTAAAAAGAACTCACAAGTGCACATTATGTAGGTTAATGACAAGAACTAATCAAAACACAGGTGGTCGATGTAACCTTATGTGCATTTCATAAGTAATGTATTCCCTTTATATATGCAATGTTTGCCTTTTGCCTGAGAGCATATTTTTCCACCTTAATGTTCTCAGTGATTCCAGAATGCAAATGGTGTTTTACTCATTTGAAATGAATCAATGGAAATACATCTGTCAAGACAACAGAAGTACTTGTGAAAGAATGCTGGTGAAACATTTGAAAATACTTTGAACAATAAGCTTTTGTGTATGATTGTACTTTTATGAATGGAATGGATAAAGCAGTTCATTTACAAGTAATTCTAACCTATAGTGAGCTGACACATAGCCAGAGCAAAGACAGCTTTCCAGAGAATATGTACTTTGTATTTCTCTAGCTTTTGATGTTTTTTTTTTTTTTTCATTAACCGTTCAACTCTGGTAAAGGCTTAATGACAGAACATTGTCAATATCCCCACATAATTGTCTAAACAAAAAGTGGTTGGGCTAGCCATGACTTCTTTGAAATCAATATATTGTAAATAGATTGGAAATATGTTTTATAGAGTTTTTTAAACCATCAGCTGTCCACATTTATTCTCAACTCTGTCTGATTCACATAGAGGATAAATGCAAAACTTGTATCCATAGTTTCAGTAACTAGATTTATATCATCGTATGCTTGCCCAAGCCCCTTTCTTTTTCCTCTAACATTTAAAATTTTTTTTTGAAATAATGCTCAATTTCTTAGTATCGAACAATAAATCAGACCCTAACTAGAAATGGAGAAGGGTGACTTGAGCAGGTCGTGGAACAGTTAGACTGTAGAGCAGGTGCTATGTGAACTCTGGCTCTCATATATGAGTATTAGTCTCTGTTAATATTTTCACATTTTAGAATAATAGTAAAGTCATCAAAACTATGGAATAACATAAATGGAATTATGGAATTATGTTGTGACTAAACTAAATCCAAAATAAATCAAAACTGTGATATATTTTAGCATCTTCAAAGTAGTCACAATTTGCCTAGAATTTGCAGACATGTACTCTTGACATTTTCTCAACCAACTACTTGAGGTATCATCATGGGATGTTTTTAAACAGTACTGAAGGAGTTTCCGTCTATGCTGGGCACATATTGGCTTCTTTTCTTTATTATTTGGTCCAAGTCATAAATTTCAAAAACTTTTTTTTTTAAATAAATTTTAGTTTTATAACTATGTTGGTAACGATGGAACCTGCGCCCATAGTTGGCTAACCTTGTCGTATTAATTTGCTTTCACAAGTTACATTTCTGAAATAACTTTCTGGCATGATAAATCATTTTGCGGGTGCAATTTAAACCATTTGCATAAACACAAAGAAGACACGATCCTTAGATGACTGCTTGAGTAGTTAAGCTCTGACCTTTTTGTGCATGCTATCAAGTTTGCACAAGTTTTAATACATACAAACCTTAAGTAAATCAGGGCCATAATGTATTATGTGAGTAGATGTTATGGAATGGAGCCCTACATTCATTTAAAAATGTTTGCATTGATTATAGTCTGGAGATGGCACTGCTTGATTTGTTTCGTTCGTTTACTGAATTTACAAGACTTAAGTTGATGATTGAAAACATTTGAATGCATATTTAATTATAAAGACTATTTTAATATATATTTTAAGATCATGTGTGTATGATAAAAGGCTGGTGCTGCAATATTATATTGGTTTGATCTGTCAATACTTTACATCAACATTTCAATTTCCTCACAGACCACATCTACAAAGACATTTAAAAATTACATAGCTTAAAATCTTTGTTGGTTACATTATTTTTTAATTCTTTCAGGGTATTTCATAAGTTGAATAGCACATTAATAATATATGGTTGGGTCATTTTCAAGAATAAGCAATAAGCTTTAAATAATTGATTTTATTAATGTGATTTTATTTAGGAGACTTTGTCATGGGTTTGAACAGTGACTTACAAATCCTTATGCAACCAACAGAAATTCTCTACAAATTATAAAATTTGCAAATTATTAAAATTATGGAGATGCACAGAAAAGTTATCTCTGTTTATTTTCAAGTACTGGAGTTGTAAAGGGAGTGAAAATTACAGCATATCTTAAACACGGTTTATGCAGATAAAATACCTTAAAAATACCATACCAATTAGTATTCCCTATCTTACAACTGTTGACTATAAAAAAATATCTCCAGGGCGAGAGTTTATTCTCTTTTTTCCATAAATATGTCTAGGTAATTTTTTTTATTTTTGTGGTTTTGTGGGACTGTGATTTTAGAAGCCTAGAGCCAGAGTTTTCTCTCCTTGAGTGCAACTGACTACAAAGTATTGCACTCATGACAAAGACTATGATGTCAGGACACATCAGAGTACAGGGTTGAAGGATGGACTGTAGAAACTCAGTATTGCCCAGGTACCCTCCAGTTCATAAAACAATACAAGTCAAGACCATACAATTCTAAACCTACTTAAGGCTGGTTGTTGAAAGACTTATAAATCATCCCATTTATAGTGTTTCTTGTTCCATTGTCTTAAGCAGTCTGGTGTCACTGACCAGCAAAATTCCTCAAAGAATAAACAGAGTACTTACACTTTCTTAAAGGGAGTAGTTTCATTACATATAATTAAATTGTGGCTATGCAGAAACATATTCTAGCTTAGAATGAAGACATTCTTGGTTTAAACATTTATTAATAGCTCTTTCAAAGGTGATTATCTTCTCCAAATGCTGCTACAGAAACATATGTTCTCAAATTCCACACATTGGGGATAGATAAAAAAGAAAGATAAATACAAGCCCAAGAGAAGAGCCCATTTCATTTCGACACAGTCTCAGTATTTCTCAATGTCAGGACTTACCACACAAGTAGAGATCTACATGCTCTGCCAGAATACAATGAAAACACAATGTGGTCTCAGAGAGGCAGAGGTATTTGAGTCTTGGTTGAACATAAATATGTAAATAAATATATCTACATACTTCTTAGTAGAAACTATTTGGAGCTTTTGGCCACTTCAAAGTAACCATAATGACGTCGGTAGTATTGCTGAAAAACATCTTCAGCAGTGAAACTGAACAACAGCTAATATAAGTTAAGTTCTTTATTTATATTTTAGTTCTTGTGTGCTCCCATCCTCAGTCTAGATTGCTATCGAATTTTAACACTTGTGTTTACTTTGGAACAAACATTGCATGTGAACTCTGAAAGCTGAAATGCACTCAGGCAGGAATATTTGTAAGTCTAACTGGGAAAAGAAGGCGGTAAATCCATCCAAAGCCATGCAAGTCTTTGGATTGATACAGGAGTACTAAGAAGGGCTACAGAGCGGAATTCCCTTAGAAGATTATTCTGGATAAGCCTGTATGCTTTGGACTGTGTGCTTGGCAGTAGCTTGGCAGAGGAAGATACAGTATTTAATGAAAAATACTTTTTACCAGACTGTCTTTTTTCCATTCTTACTGATCTGAGGTCTGAAGCTGCCAGTGGGCATAGGTTTTGTATATTCAGCAGCTGATTTGCTAGGGTAAGAGGAATGGATGGGGACAGAAAACGAACTGGGCCGCTGAATGGATCTGGCACTCGGTTTTATTTGTGGGAGTGAGCTGTCAAGACAGAACTGTCCTCAGGGAGGACCCACAAAGAATGAGCACTCGTTATCTTTTTTCTCTCTCTCTCTCTCTCTCTCTCTCTTTGTAGATGAAGGGAAAGCAGGAACATGCTATAACTGTCTCTTCTTTATGACACCTCAGTTTTGTTTTATAACAAATATTATTAGTTTGAACAAGGAGTTCAAACAAACACATATTTCATTGGATTTCAGACATTAATAAATGGAACAATCAAGTTTTTAATGTGGCTTAGTTTCAAGAATAGAATTTTAAGAAATATTTAAATGTATTTTTCATACCCTTTTGGACCCTTTGGTAAAAATAATTAAATACACTGCATGTTAATCATTTAGCTGATGATAATATGCAACAGTAATACAGTGGGAAAAAGAGTCTGCGAACCATGGTTTTCTGCATTAAATGGTCATAAAATGTGATCTCATCTTCATCAAACATATTTCATGTCTTAATTTAAAACATCCCATTAAACATTCAAGGTTATGTGGTACAAATAGGCGAACCCTTTGATGTAATAACAAGTCATTCCTACTTTGGCAGAAATAACTTTAACCAAGCATTTCCAGTAGCTGATTAGACCTTCACAATGTTCAGAAGGAATTTTGGACCATTCTTCAACCCCAAATCAAATCAAAACAAATCAAATCAAATACACAAGTACAACAGTGAATGAAAGTCTTGGGTGCATTTTCAAAGCAACATAGCAGTATGACAATTACAATAAACATCTGATTTACACATGTAACAATTTACACATTTTGTTACACAACACAATATACAATATACACAGTATACACAAAATAAAAGACTGTGTACAATAAAACAATATACAATATACAGTATGCACAAAATAAGAAGACTGTATACATGGGCCATAGTTTTATGCAGCCCATGGTTCGGGTGGCTGGATTCTCTGATGATCCTCCCAAGCTTTTTTCACACACACCACCTGGTATAGATGTCCTGGAGGGAGGGAAGCTCACCTCCGATGATGTGTCTTGCAGTTTGCACCACCTTTTGCAGGGCTTTGCGGTTGAGGGCTATGCTTTTGCCATACCAGGCAGTCACGCAGCCAGTCAAGATGCTCTCTACATTGCTGGTGTAAAACTATGTGAGGAAGTGGTGGTTCATTCCAAACTTCATCAGCTGTCTCAGGAAGAAGAGGCACTTGTGAGCCTTCTTCACAATGGCCTCAGTGTGGATGGATCATATTCAGTGATGTGGACACAGAGGAACTGAAAGCTACTGACTCTCTCCACCAGTGCTCCATTGATGGTGATGGGGCTGTGTTCTCTGTCTTTTCTCCTGAAGTCCACCACAAGCTCATTGGTCTTATTGACGTTGAGTTAGAGGTTGGGCTCCTTACACCAGCATGTCAGAGTGTGCACCTCCTCTCTGTTTCATCATTGTCAGTGATCAGACCTACCACCATCATATCATCAGCAAAAGTAGTGATGGCATTGGAGATATGTGTTGCCACACAGTCATGTGTGTACAAGGAACACAGGATTGGGCCGAGAACATAGCCCTGCAGTGCTCCAGTGTTGAGGGTGAGTTATGAGGAGATGTTGCTGCCCATTCTAACCACCTGGTGTCTGCTTGACAGGAAGTCCAGGATCCAGCTGCACAGCGAGTTGTTTAAGCCCAGAGCATGGAGATTCACATCAAGCTTGGATGGCAATATGGTGTTGAATGCTGAGCTTTAGTCTACAAACAGCATTCTCACATATGTGTTCCATTTTCCAAGTGGGAGAGAGCAGTGTAGTGTAGATGCAATGGCATTATCAGTGAAGCGGTTGTTTCGGTAAGCAAACTGCAGTGAGTCCATTGAGGCAGGCAGCACTAAGCAGATGTAATCTCTGATTAGCCTCTCAAGGCATTTGCTGATGTAGAGGGTCAGAGCAACAGGATTCCAGTCATTTAAGCAAGTGATTTTAGATTGTTTTGGTACAGGCACAATGGTGGACGTTTTAAAGCATGTGGGGACCACAGACAATGAGAGGGAAAGGTTGAAAATATCAGTAAAAACACCAGCCAGTTGGTTTATGCCAGCTGAAAGCTACTGATGATGCAGCCCTGAATGCCGTCTGGAACCACGGCTTTACAGATTTTTCCCTGTCGGAAGAATCGGATTACGTCCACTACAGAGATGGAGAGTGAACTAACCTCTGTAGCTTCGGCCGCTGGCGCTCTCTCCATGACAGTGGTGTTGTTTCCCTCGAAACAAGCATAAAACGTATTAAGCTCATCTGGGAGAGAGGCAGCAGTGTTCACAGTGGGGTTTTTATTCCCTATGAAGTCTGTGATGATAGTAATTCCCTGCCATATGTTTCTAGAGTCGGTGTTAAACTGTCCTTCAATCTTGTCCCTGTACTGGCGTTTGGTTGCTCTGATAGTTTTGCTATTAATCCACGTTTTCTGGTTAGGGTAGATCCATATTGTTTTGGTCAGCACTACATCATCCATGCACTTCCTGATGAAACATGTTATGGTATCAGCGTAGACCTCGATGTCGTCATCAGAGGTGGACCGGAACATCTCCCAGTCCACATGATCAAAACTGTCCTGTAGCATTGAGTCTGATTCGTCTGACCAGCACTGGAACATTCTGAGGGCGGGTGCTTCTTGTTTCAGTTTCTGCCTGTAAGCGGGCAGATGGAGAACGGAAGAGTGGTCCAATTTACCAAATGGTGGGTGGGGGAGGGAGAGATCTGCAGTCATCCTGAAAGGGAGAGTAGCAATGGTCCGAAACCCGGTCCCCTTGTGTGTTGCTTCTGCTTTGTTAAAGTCCCCGTTCAGAATGAATGTGGCATCAGGGTTTGCGGTTTCCTTCTCACTTGTACTCCCATGCATTTTCTTGAGAGTCCGGTCTTTGTTGGCTTGTGAGTGGATGTACACAGCAGTGATGATGACCACTCTGTATTCCCTCGGTAGCCAGAATGGTCGACACAGAAGCATGAGAAATTCCAGATCAGGAGAACAGAAAAACTTGATAGAACCTATGTTCCTCTGATCACACCTGGATTTGTTGATTATAAAACATACACCACCACCTCTGCTTTTACCTGAGAGTTCTTCCTTACAGATCTACTACAGCTCAGCCATATTCTTAGAATGTCTAATGTGAATGGCTCTCCTGAGGTCATTCCACAGCATCTCTATTGGGTTAAAGTCTGGGTTCTGACTGGACTACTTTAAAAGGTGGATTTTTTTAAGCCATTCTATAGTGTATTGACTTCAATGTTCAGAGTCATTGTACTGTTGCATCATCCAACTTCTATTGAGTTTCAGCCTGCACACAGTTACCCAGACATTATCCATTAGGAATTATTTTTTACCTTGATAAAGGTAAGCGGGCCAGGCCCCAAAGCAGGCCCAAATCATGATGATCCCACCGCCGTACTTAACCATTGGGATGATAGATTTGTATTGGTTTTATATTGGTTTTACGCAGCTTTATGCAAAGCAAAAATTCTTGATTGTAGAGTTTCTTAGATGTCTTTTTTTGCAAGCCATGGTCCAAGTCTGCAGATGCTTCTTGTATATAGCAAATTCAAAATATTTTAGTGCTTTTTATAAGTCAACATAGCTCAAACCCACACCTCTAATCTCGTTTTATTAATTGGGTGCCAAGTGTGACAGGGCGGAGGGCGGGGCTAGGTGGTGATTCTGCACACCCGGTCACTTATAAAGCTAATTAAGCCTCTGAGAGGGATAAAGGCCGACTGCGAATAGTGGTGCGAGAGAGAGATCGTTTACGGGCAGCTGACCGTCTTGTGTGTGTTTGTGTCTTTTGTTTAAGCTTTTCATTAAAATGGCCGAGGACAAAGCTACGGCGTGTTGGAGAACTGGCGAGTAAGTGTTTGATTTTTTTTCATCTCTCTCCTCACTCTCTCTCACTGCTGCTCCGCTTTGGCTTTTTCCCTCTCTTTTAAATTTTACAGTCTTTTTTTTTGGGGGGTACTACACTGTTACAGGATGTACCCCCCCATTTTAATTAATTCTGTTTCCCTCCCCCTGTCCCCTCCCAGATTCAGGGAGGCAAGGATGACCTGTCGGCAGACGGGGCTTTTTCCCCCAGGGAAAGGGTGGGGGGGTGTACGTCATGCCAGGAGCTCCCTGGCCTGGGAGAACGAGGGAGGAATTTGACAGGGCGGAGGGCGGGGCCGGGTGGTGATTCTGATTAAGCCTCCGAGAGGTATAAAGGCCGACTGCGGATGGTGGTGCGAGAGAGAGAGAGATAATTTACGGGCAACTGACCGTCGTGTGTGTTTGTGTCTTTTGTTTAAGTTTTTCATTAAAATATAAATTTATATTGTCAAGCCTCCTTTCCATTTAACCCCTTTACACCAAGTTTGCCAACTCCTGACTCTAATTAGCTTTTGATGATGTCATTAGCATATGGGTTAACATACATTTTCAAACCTGCACTGTAAATGTTTGAATGATGTATTTAATATTTACAAGAACAATTTAATAATTTGTGTTTTATTAGTTAAAACAGATTGTGTTTGTTCATTATTGTAATGTAGATGAAAATCAAACCAGATTTTAAGACACATTTATACATAAATGTAGGTAATTCCAAAGGGTTAACACATTTTTTCTTGCCACTTTGAACTGAGTAAACCACAATCCATTAGCTGAAGCACCATGATTCACTTGAAAGCGCCAGTATTTCACCATTATTTACAATTTTCCAGTCTTCCATTTCAGCCTGGATGGCATCAGAATCAGTGACTAGAAACTCTAGCACAACATCTGCAGCCAACAGATTCTGGCCCACCTCTCCTGCCTCACGTGAGGCCTATCTGTCACCTCAGTGTTTCCATGCTGTTCCCCCTTCCTCCTGGAGCATCTGGTCCTATCTCCATGGGGAAGCAGGCATGAGTCCATGCACCTCCCGAGACCTGCCATGGCCACTGCTACGATATAAATTTATATCATATTAACATTTCCCAGGAAGCACCAGGTGCTCAATTAGGAGACAGGCCCAGGGCCAACACCAAACGAAAGCCATTCAATAAATCACTCACCATTAGGGGCCTGGTTGCCCCTTCTAGTGCTGTTCTGTGCCATATCTTCCTGGTGCTGAAGGGGCACTCTAAATCCAGCTTTCTCTCTGTCACACACACACAAAAGGATGTGGTTAAAGAAGATGTTGCTTTCGAATGTTCATGTACCCTGAAATTGACCCCCATTTAATGACAAGCACTGCATCAGACATTTTTGCATCAATTACAGCATGATCAACTTTTCCTCTGGCACATCTGATTGCTGCAGGTTCTGGTCCCATGGAAACAAGGAATAAATAGTGTTAAAAAAATAACCTTGAGGGTGATTTGGAGGTTGCATTTTCAAAATTTAAATTTTACTCCAATGATGGTTAGGTTCAAGGCTGAGTTTGGGTTAAGAGGTAGGGTTAATAAAATATGCATTTACATTTACATTTATGCATTTGGCAGACACTTTTATCCAAAGCGACTTACAGTGCAATTATTACAGGGACAATCCCCCCGGAACAACCTGGAGTTAAGTGCCTTGCTCAAGGACACAATGGTGGTGGTCGTGGGGTTAGAACCTCTGACCTTCTGATTAACAGCCCTGTGCTTTAACCAATACGCCACCACCACTCCAATATGCATTCCTGTTGACTGTATTAAATTTTGGTATCTATACTATCGACAACACTTTTGATCACCAGTCCAGGTGAGCAGTGTTTCGAATTTTGGTAAGCAGAGACCAATTTCAGCAGCAGAACAGTTCACCTACTGTCGGTAAATTTACAGTGAGATAATTTTGTTGCTGAGGTGTTGCCATAGTATGACCAGTGAGAGGCAATAATCAAACTTTAACTGAGCATGTATCACAATAATTATATAAACTTTATCATCAAAGTCATTTAGCTGAATACTTACAAAATAGCAGAATATTTTTCAACCAAGACAATGATCATTCAGCCTACAAAAGTAGCAAAAGCTTCACTTAAAAAATGGCACAGGAACAAACATATTGGCTTTTAGTGCCCTATAGGCGCAACAGAGAGATTTGCTCATGACATTAGTGTTTACACAGGGTCAAGGTCCAGGACTTATAAATCCAAAGCAGCATGGGGTGAACTATTCGTTTGGACTGAAACATTAATACATCACTTATACTGGGCTGCATAAACCAAAAGGTTAAAGAAATAGTGGGGTTATTCACGAGTGACCCACATATGCTCCCATAAAAGGAATCACAAGTCTCATTGTCCCCTCTGACATGGGTATGGGCTTTTTATAGGCTTGCACTGACAGCCTGAGACGCACTCTTTCCAGTCTAACTTCCTACACCACAAGTAATTTAAACCAGTGCAGCTATAAGACATCACATTGAGCTTTACATTTTATTATTTCAACCCACACACCAGAAAGCTGGATTCAGTTGGTAATTGTACCTGACAATACAGGATTGTTCATTTGAAACTCTTTACAATTTACCTAATGGAAGTCAGCTGCTGCTGTTTCCTGTCGAAAATGATCTGAATGTTGTTCCACCCAGACATCTTCCAAGTAAAACAGGCTGACCTGTCAGTTTGGGAAATATGTAGAGAGAATAATGTAGGGGGAGTCGGGGGGAAGAGAGGGTTGCTCTTTTACAGAACATTTATTTATCTTGGGAAATTTTAGACTGTTATTCTACACTTTTAACTCTGCTGTGCAGACTAAATACTCTGGAATGTGGGTGATGTATTTTGCCGTCTCAGACCAACAGCACTTATTCAGATTACAGACTTAAATGGCCATGAAATGGGGTGAGGGTAAGTGTAAAGTTAAACAACACAATTAATTGAATTTGAAGAACATATGATATTTGGGCTAGCCAGTTTAGCCCAGTGAAATCACAAAGAGGAAATTAAACTTCTTCCATTAATTCAAATATGACTTTGAATTACTTGCATTTTGCAAATTTGAACTTGCATTTACGGTAATATTTGTCAAACATTATGTTAAGGGGTTGTTTTAAACCACTAACCCTAATTATAATTCTCCTGCAATAAATAAAGCACAAACCACCTCATACAGAGTACAATTAAACTTTTTTGGAGGTAATTTCAGCATGTGTGCTATCTATTTAGGTTTTTGTAAACTTCCTACTTTTTAAGAAATGTAAGATTAAAATTTAAAATTTCAATTGATTTACACACTGCACAGCATTTGAAATGTAACGAACAGTGATGCAATCGTTAACTATTTGCATTTTGAATTGTGGTGTTTTTCTTTCTTACATTCATTGAATGAATGAAACTGTATAACCTCTGTAAGGTGCAATAAAAATTGAACTACTATTATTATTTAAATAATTTAATAATGGTGTCTTATCATAAACATTACTGATATATTTATGTGATTTTCACCTGTTTGTAGGCAATATTGATTTTTTCACAATAAAATATTTGAATTTGTATTTATTATTCACTGCAAAATGTGTGCTTGACGTTTCAGATTTTACTTGACATCTCCTGCCTTCAGAATAATGTTGTTATACTTGAACAGACGAATTAAAATTCTGTTTCATGCAGATATTAAACACCAGATATTAAACACCAGGAGAAGCCGTTTATATAAGTTAATATCATACCTAGAAATTTAGCTTCATCTGGTAAGAAAACAATAATAAAATAATATTATTTTTAATAATAGTTGTATAAAAACAATAATAATAATCGTTATCATTATTATTAATATAATAATACTTATTATTATTAGGCTATTATTATGAAAAGCATACAAGGTATATTTTATTAATAGAAACTAAATTTAAGAGCAACAATTAAAAATGGGCATTTAAATTAGTTTTGACACAATTCTGGTTCAAGCCCCGCCCACACCAGGTTCTATCTAAATACAGAGACATATAGATATTTTTTTCATATGAACAGATACATATACAGTATATAGCCGCCAGCTGCAATCATGGAAGGCCAAGCAGGCATGGACCATTTCACAGTGCAATATACAGCTCTGGAAAAAATTAATAGACCACTCCAAATGTTTCTTAAAGGGCACCTATTATGGCCCTTTTCACAATATGTAATTTAAATTTTTGGTTTCCCCAGAATGTTGTCTGTGAAGTTTCAGCTCAAAATACCCTACAGATAATTTATTATACCATGTTGAAAATGCCAATTTTTGTGTGGGAATAAAAACGAGCTGTTTTGTTGTGTGTGTGTGTCTTTAAATGCAAATGAGCTGGTGCTCCCCCACCCTGTATACAGAATAGGGCTGAGTTTTGAAATCTCTGCTTCAGATAACTAGACATCATAAGCAATATGACTGACAGCAAAAATAGTGGTGTTCAGCCCTATATGTTTGAACTGGAGTCAGACACTGATGAGGGAGTGACTCCGTCAGAAGTAACAACTTTTAGAATGAACCAGGAAGTTTCAGAATGTTTATTTGATCAAATAATTTATTTGTTGTAGAGTTTTTTCAGCAGTTTTGAAATGATGGATGAGCAACACACACACAAATACTGTTACAAAGTTCGCTATGCGCTATAACAAAACAACACAAACAGTCATATCCGTCAACAGTGTCCGTCAACATTCGTGAGCAGGACCTGTACAAAATGACGCATCTTTGTACAGAATCTGCGAACAGCTTGTTCTGAGACAGTGCTTATGATTAATGTGGATTAAAAAAAAAAAACTGGGCAGATTTTTATCATTATAGGGTGGTTGTGTACACACACTGCCAACACACATTTATGTTAAAATACAGTGTAAAAGTGAATTGTGCTTAATAGGTTCCCTTTAAATCAGTATCTCTACATGTATGGCAGCCATTCCATTCCAGTGTCTGTTGAATTCCTGCTTGAATTTTTGAGTCAGGAAGCTGTGATTTCTGATCTCTTTCTAAGATAAAACATTCATATTGTGTTGTTTACTTGTTTTCTTTGCATTATTCGAGGTCTGAAAACATTGCATCTTTTTTTGTTATTTTGATCAGTTGTCAAAACATTGAAAAAAAGCATCTTTCAAAAATAAGTAGACAACAAACTCCACAAAGCACAAGTTGTGAATATTAGACCTTTATATGGCTTCATTCAGCACATGCATTTAAAGAGACTGTAAGTCTGTCATGTATTATACTGATGTTTTTGTTGTTTTTTTCTTAAATGGACTACTTGTAAACCAATTTGCCCAGTTCTTCTTTTAGAAAGAATATTAGCTACCCCAGAGTATATTCAAAAAGTATATTGAGAAGACTGTGCCTGTTTGTTTTGTGTATTGTTTCTGTGAGAACATCAGAACTAGTACAAAACAAATATGACAATCCAGCAAAGCAATAATACTGTAAAGAATAAATGTCATATTACTTGAACAAAACAGGTATTAAAGAGGTGCAGTAAACTAGGGTTGGGCACAGTAGCCTCAAAAATTAAAAAATCTAAAAAATGTTCAGGCAATTGACAATATTCAAACTTCATAATTATGTTTTTCCTTCTGGCTAAATCTATTTAAAAATAATGAAGGCATGTTTCCCCAGTTTTTCACTAAATGAACACAAGGGAAAATTAGATCTAATAATTTTCATTGATATGCACTTTTATATTTAATATACAATGATACATAGTAGCCTAATAAACTTAAAATGATTTACTTAAATGTGATTGTGGCAGGGTGGAGGGCGGGGCAGGGTCGTGATCCTACACACCCGGTCCTGTATTAGGCTAATCAAGCCTCCCGAGAGGTATAAAGGTCGACTGCAGAGGATCGTGCGGGAGAGAGAGATCGTTTACGGACATGTCCGTCGTGTGTGTGTGTTTGTCTTTGTTTAAGTTTTATATTAAACCATTATTTATATCGTCAAGCCGGTTCTTGCCTCCTCCTTTCCATTAAATTCTTTACAGTGATATAAATCAAATGTGAATGTGTGTAAAAAATAATTTTTGGAACTCAGTAGAACATCGCATAATACTAAAATATTACTGTGGGACACAGTCAAGTTTATTATTCTAATTTACTACTGAATTATAAACATTGATTTGAGGATTAGATTTGTTTTATATACAAGTAATATATATATATATATATATATATATATATATATATATATATATATTTTTTTTTTTTTACTTTACCTTCACCTGGGGATTTTATTTTCAAACTGAAAGTGCAGCAGTATCGTGTCACAGCTTACAATGTTCCACATATGTAATGTCTCAGAAACATTGCAAAGAAAGGACAAAATAAATTTCAGCCTCATTTTGTTGACCTCAAACATAACTTCTGAAAATATTTAATTCCATGAACTTCAGAACTTTGGCAAATAAGCAACTAGTTGTTCTCTGGTGCAGGCCGTTTGACACAAGACAGGCATGATTCCCGCACTTATGGAGTAAGTGTGTGAGAGAGGCAGTGAAGTCAAAACTGATGCACTAGGTGAAAAGGTTTTCTTGTTTTTTATCTGTCAAAATGACGGACAGCATTTGACAATCAGTAAATTATAGAACAATAATAAACAAAAAGAACAATAAAAAAAATCAGTAAATGATAGAAGATTTTTGTTAATGCATAGGCTGAATGTATGGACAAAGGAACATTTATAGCACATTTTATTCATGTCAGCAAATGCTGCATTATGCTGTGTTGTGGTGAATTTGACAATTAAATGTCTTAACTGTGATGCTTTTATTTTGAGCATGAGTAACTTTTGATTGTGTCATCACATGGAGGCTAACACTTATACACATTACATTATATAAGCGCAAAATTCTTGTCTGGTGTTCACTTTTTTGCCAAATTCACCCTTGACCTAATTGGGGTTTTAAAAGCAATACAGAAATAAAAATGTACATAAAAAACTCTTTAACATACACTCACCTAAAGGATTATTAGGAACACCTGTTCAATTTCTCATTAATGCAATTATCTAATCAACCAATCACATGGCAGTTGCTTCAATGCATTTAGGGGTGTGGTCCTGGTCAAGACAATCTCCTGAACTCCAAACTGAATGTCAGAATGAGAAAGAAAGGTGATTTAAGCAATTTTGAGCGTGGCATGGTTGTTGGTGCCAGACGGGCCGGTCTGAGTATTTCACAATCTGCTCAGTTACTGGGATTTTCACGCACAACCATTTCTAGGGTTTACAAAGAATGGTGTGAAAAGGGAAAAACATCCAGTATCGCGGCAGTCCTGTGGGCGAAAATGCCTTGTTGATGCTAGAGGTCAGAGGAGAATGGACCGACTGATTCAAGCTGATAGAAGAGCAACTTTGCCTGAAATAACCACTCGTTACAACCGAGGTATGCAGCAAAGCATTTGTGAAGCCACAACACGCACAACCTTGAGGCGGATGGGCTACAACAGCAGAAGACCCCACCGGGTACCACTCATCTCCACTACAAATAGGAATAAGAGGCTACAATTTGCAAGAGCTCACCAAAATTGGACAGTTGAAGACTGGGAAAATGTTGCCTGGTCTGATGAGTCTTGATTTCTGTTGAGACATTCAGAAGGTAGAGTCAGAATTTGGCGTAAACAGAATGAGAACATGGATCCATCATGCCTTGTTACCACTGTGCAGGCTGGTGGTGGTGGTGTAATGGTGTGGGGGTGTTTTCTTGGCACACTTTAGGCCCCTTAGTGCCAATTGGGCATCGTTTAAATACCACGGCCTACCTGAGCATTGTTTCTGACCATGTCCATCCCTTTATGGCCACCATGTACCCATCCTCTGATGGCTACTTCCAGCAGGATAATGCACCATGTCACAAAGCTCGAATCATTTCAAATTGGTGTCTTGAACATGACAATGAGTTCACTGTACTAAAATGGCCCCCACAGTCACCAGATCTCAACCCAATAGAGCATCTTTGGGATGTGGTGGAACGGGAGCTTCGTGCCCTGGATGTGCATCCCACAAATCTCCATCAACTGCAAGATGCTATCCTATCAATATGGGCCAACATTTCTAAAGAATGCTTTCAGCACCTTGTTGAATCAATTCCACGTAGAATTAAGGCAGTTCTGAAGGTGAAAGGGGGTAAAACACTGTATTAGTATGGTGTTCCTAATAATCCTTTAGGTGAGTGTATATTGTCTTTATCTCAATTCCAAACAGTACAGATAACATATATGATTAATGTTTGTAATTAATCTCTGCTAGATCAACAATTGAAGTGTCATTTGGTTTTTGTGATAAAGTTATTATTCATGTTAAAAAACATCCACTATAATTAAGACTGGATATCTTCAGAACAGAATGACTTAGAGACTTGCGGATTTGTGCCTTTGAGTCAGGTTAGTAAACAGCCAATAAGAATCACTCTGTTTAATGGTCAACCACTCCCTAGCAACCATTTAGAGCACCCTAGCAACCAGCCCCATTGACATCCATTCAAATAGTCTGAGAGGTATATCTTTGGAGCAGAATGTCCTAGAGACATGAGAGTTGCCTTGTTTAACTTGGGTGAGCAATCAGTCTTCAAGTATCAAGGAAACTACTTAACCATGCCCTAGCAATCATTTAGCGCACCTTAGCATCCAAATCTCTTGTCTTCCATTCCAAATCATTTGATGTGTATCTCAGGATCAGAATGTTGTAGACTTCATTGTTGGCTTGTATGACTCAAGACAGAAAGCTTCTTTGTATCTCCCTGGCAACTGCCTAACAACCACATTGGCTTACCTTAGCAAGCAAATAGCAAAACACATATCTCTGCACTAGAAAATCATAGAGACTTCCGGGTTGACTTATTTCACTCAGGATAGCAAGGAGCCTTGATAAGTATCACCCTGGTAACTGCCTAACAACCAGATGTGGTTTCCCTACCAATATCTCTGGACCAGAACATCTTACTGTCATGTGGGTGTCCTTTTTCAACTTGGGGCAGTTGGTGGGATAAATTTTGCCACGGGAAGCACCATTCACATTTTCTGTGAGTCTAACGATAGTCTGGTCACAGCCCGAGTAACCACCTCGAGTTATTCCTCAGCCGCTTTATTATTGTGCATGGAATGTGCAGAGGTTCATCGTCCCCCTCGTGAACCGAAGAGGCACCGAGGCGTGCTTCAGGCTTACGAGAAGGATCAGCTGGATCTGGGGAGAGAGTGAGCGATAGGAATGGACCCATCTCTTGCTCCTCAGCCAGGTCTATGCGAGAGCCCCACGATGAAAGAGTGGGCGCTGGCTCATGGAAGCGAGACGACTGTAAACAGATCGAAATGCCTGCACCCTCCCTGCCCCAACGCAAGAGCAGCATGCTCTTCCCCCAAACACACAAAGCAAAACTGGTTTGTGTCCGTTTCAGCCATAGAGCGTAAACATGAGAACACACACAGCTTGCTTTGTTTATCAGTCATTATTTTCCTTCTTTTTTTTTTAAAGAAAAGAGAAAGAGAAAGGTTTTTGTGCACTGCATAACAATTCTAACTCCTAACAGAGGAAAGAAGAAAGTTTCTGACAGGCTCATGAAGCAAACACACACACAGAGTGATCTGAAGACAAAAGATCTGACGATGCACCTGTGACACATCTATTTATAGACCTGCTACAGGTGCATCCAATGATGTCACCAGCAGAGGCTATATATTCTGGTCAATTTTCATTGACGTGTTGCACACATATTCACAGCTGGTCACACCTAAAGTTGTTCCCAAAGTGCTAATTCAGCGCAGCATCATAAGTGTAGCTTTTTGAAAAGGAACAGTGATTAATATTACTCATGCACAGCAGCACCAGATAAAGAAAAACAGACATTTCCTTAACAAATAAACCAGAAGTGAGGAGACCTTTGCAAACCAAAACTTTAGTATGAGCTAATGTAGATAGATTGCATGTTGAAGCAGGCAATTTGGTTGAAGGATTTCTTGTCCTGTGGCTTCCTCTGGTAATTTTTTTTTTCAACATCCTGCATCTGTCACGTAGTTGAATAAACGAATGATTTTGATGTGTTGCTGACAACAGAAATTGGTGAAATGTAGCATGTGTCATCAGACTTTCCTAGTGTTTATTATAAAAATAATACAAGTTATTGCTCCCCCTAGCATAGAAAAATTATCAAAACTTGGCATTACCTCAGAGCGTTGTCTTGTCCATGTGTACAAAGTTTTCTTAAGTTTGAAAATGTTGCTCACAAGATACAGGCTAATTGGTCATTATGGGCCATGCCCCAAAACATTTTTGTTTATATCTTTGGAATGATTTGACATCAAAAACTTTTATCACATTTTTGTCAGGAGGGTCTGTAGATAATGTATACCAAGTTTCAGGTGAATTCCTAGAAACGTAAGAACGTTTGTTGTGGAAATGTATATTAATGTGACTTTATGACTTGGGGGCATCGATGGATTTATTTTATTCGGGAAGTCATGTGACGGCATGCGAGGTTCAGATGTGTGAACGGTGAACTCTACGCACTATGACATAAACCAGTGAGATTTGATACACTCTGTTTCATAACTGTTCTTTGACAATGTGTCAAAGAATTCAAAATTCTCTGGCTCTGGAGACATTAAAAGACACTTATGTGCTGAAGCTGAAACCCCCAGAGAAGGCTCAGAGCCAGGGAACTGATTTGGTCAGAGAAATTAGTGAAATTCTGCGAGAAATGTTTAACATGTCGTCAATGCTGATGAAGGTTGTTGCTGACTTGGAAATATTACTTGCTGTAATATGTTGATCAATCACTGCCATGGAGACAAAATATTTTTAGTTACAAGAGTGGGGGATGTCGAAAAATGGATAGAATATACCTGCTAAACAAAGGTGGATTTGGTGCGTGTCTAGGAGAAGTTGGAGAACATGGAGAACCATAGCCAGCGAAATATCGTCTGAATCGTTGGAATTCCTGAGGCCGAAGAGGGTCAGGATATAGTGAAATGGACTGTCTCTTTCCAAATCTGCTTGACATAACAGGCCATAAGCTGGAAATCGACCGAGTTCACAGGGTTTCGGCTTGGCGATCCACTGAGGGAGACAGGCCCCAATCAATTCTGGCAAAATTTCTGAGATCATCCAATAAAGATATTATGTTATGTGATGCAAGGAGTAAAGGAAGGTTTTATGGAAGAACCATAGCATTTTCTTGTTCCCAGACATTGCAAATTTGACAAGAGAGAAACGTGATAGATTCAAGGAATGCAAGAAACTCTTACATAAACGGAAGGTCGCTTTTGCACTAAAGTTCCCGGCCAAATTGAAAATAGATGCTAAGGAGTGAAGTTTGTATTTTGAAAAGAAGAACCTAAAATTTAAATGCAGCAAGACGGCTCTCTGTCTTTGTGACCCTACCTCTGTCCTGAGTCTCTCTTATCTCTGAATGTCCTCTGCAATGGAACACTGATTGTCATATACAGTGACACACACTCACACACACAGCTGTCAGGCCTAGATTAATTTATGCTGATTAGCTCAGGGCAAAAGTTAGATCACCTACACGTTTGTAACTGGAGATTAGTAGCTTGAGAGCAGCTCTTGCAAACTCTTTTCTTCTCACTAAACATATCAGAGAAATTGGAATGAATTGGAATTGAATGATGGCTTATCAGTAGCAAGGCAGGCTAGATACAGGGCTTTAATAATGCCCGCAATAATACATTCCCACACGTGCAACAGTTCATATGCTCACACACACTCCAGTGAGATTCACTGCAAAGATCTGCACACAGCACTCAGTGAAAGGAGAAACGCCACCACATGGGGATGACTAACCTGCCCACTCCAGACCCTCAGCTCCAAGAAAGACAAAAAAAAAATCTAAATCAAATTCACCAAAACCAATGATCACAGAAGAGAAATCAAATTGGAAAATAAACGCAAGATCTCATAAGTGGCCGCCCATTACAGAAAACAAATCAAATTATATGTGTGCAGATTTGTGGTGTTTTGTCTGTCCTTTCTCAGGTTCTCTATCTCTCAGGTGTGCACAACTGGATGAGCCGATTGCCAATGGGGCACACCAGCATGCAGTGTGTTTCTCAGTGATATAAGTTGTAAGTCCCCTGCTTGGAGTGTGCTGGGAGACAAGCGGTCAAGAACTGTGCTATTTTGTTCACGGGCTGCTGGGCATGTTGACTCTTATCCTGTATTCATTTATATCTGTATGCATAGTGTCTAATAATGCATTGACAATGTGCACTTAAGTGTATTTTGCCAATAAAGTTTAACCTGTTAATACGCAATCGCCCGAACACGGTAGTGACGTCACTCTTCTTACATTTAATATATAATTTACCATCTATAAATGTAATTAATGTTAACAAATTATAAATCTTTTCAAAGGTCTAAGGGTTCAACATTGATATCCGATCTCTGTTTCAAGATAGCAATGCTCCAGAAACAGAAATGTAGTTATTTGTGCCTTGAGTACAAATGAAAACATGCAATATCAAAACGGGACTTCATACCTTTTGTTATGAAAATGCGATCGCCATATGAATCCAGTTCACCACCCTTGGGTCAATTGTCCATGACAAGCGTTCATTGAAAAACATCCATAAAGTGATAAATCTGAGAAATATTGATATATTCTCCATTGCTTTCATGAGATCTCACCTGAAAGAATTACCCTTCATCGTTCTTCAACAACATTGTATTTCTGGGTTGTCTTGGTACTTTTATTATTGTTTTTTTATAAAAAACATGTTCAGCACAAAATATTTCTATTATCATAAACTTAAGCTTCTCTAACTTTAGAAAATAACAACATATATTAATTCTGAAACTTAGGATATAAAGCCCAACATGTCTTCTTTCAAATGATACTAAAACTGTGTCTATACTCCAAAGGGTCCAGTTAATACAATCATTTAAGTTTAGGTATGTCATTTTCATGGTTTGTGGTCAAAAAGGGGGTGCGTATCAACAGGTTAATATAAATTTAATCTGCTCATTTTATCCTATATTTAAAAGAATTCCACTAGAAATCAACAGAAGCTATTTCCCAAATTGTAATTACAGAATGTCCACTGATTTTATGTCAGTATGTAAATCATTCTGTAAATCACAAAGAGGAGATGCTTAGAGCACAAATTAATGTAGCTACCAATACAAATATGCAGGACAACAAGCTAATTCATATTCATGATTCCTGAGAAATAGATTCATTCAAACAAAAAAAAAAGTTTGGACCCTTTGGCAGAATGTTTTATACTACCCAGACAGCTCTTGCAAATAAACAAAGTAAAATAAGTATATAAAAGACCAAAACCATTTATACTGCCTTTCTTGTCTCCTACTTTGTTTTATGTTCCATTGTAGGGTATTGGGAATAGAGACATAAACTGGCCATGTCTGACTGAAGCTCATGCTATTAGTGTTTTTTTTTCTAGTTGGCCCTGTAGGAGCTTCTCACCCCTGCCTGAGTTAACCTGAGATCAAACTTCCCCGTATGGTCATTAACAAGGGATCAATCTTGGGGGTCATACTGACCTTTTGGACATTATGGAAGCTAGAGACAGAGAAAAACATGCCAACATTCACTGTCCCACAGAACACACAAGACCACAAGCTCACAAGTAAAATTAGATATTGCATAAGAACAAGAACAAATTGTTCTATAGATCAGTTTATGCTTCTAGCACAACACTTGGAACTTTTATGCATGCTAAAATTCGTTCAGACTACCACAGATAATGCTTTAGAAGAAATCAGTATGACAAATAATATTACATGTGATATACTTACGTATATTAACAGGTGGCACATAAAAAGCATGACCTAGGTAATATCCTGTCTAAGGTGAATTAATAATGTTTCCTTATTAGGCACCATTGAGGGGCGGATTTGATATATTCCATCTCCGGTGTGGTTGAATTAATTAGATGTCACCCCAAAGAAGTAAATAAGACATACCATCACTATAATGACTATAGAGAGCTGAAGAATGAGATGATAAATTAATTGAAAATCAATCAACTTGGTTGATGAAAGGTACTTTTTATACTGTTCATAACAAGCCAGGAACAGCGTAAATAATAGAAGAGATTGTTCCTGAGACAGACTTGAGGTCCCTCTGTGTCAGAATCTGGCTGGCCACTGTGCTGTTACAAGAAAAAGCAACTAAACACAACACAACTGTTCAGTGTCAGTCCTAAACTCAATCCAAGTCTCAATTATTATCTTACTAAAAGAACAGTTATGGATTGATACGAAATGGACAGATATGCAAACAAATTGTATACAAAATGGACTTTGGCAGAATTGATTGCATAACACACTGAATGAACTAAGGTATTGCTAAGTATAATTGAGTATAACTAGAGGCACGGTTAACCTACAGAATATATATAATACCACCATTTTTGTACACTTGCAATGATTGCTAGACCAAGCATAATATATATTAATGTCATATAATAGTTCAATGAAAAGGACAAATTCACTTAAAGAAAATGTAGATGATTGATTTCTAGATGATTTCTTAGAAAAGCACAGACACCCACATCTAATCAAGCACTTATACAAATAAAACTTTTCTCTCAAATTTGTTATGGTATAAAGAGGAATATGATGAGTGTAAAGAAAGAAAATCAATTCCTCCACAAACATCTATTTTTGCACCAGTTCAAAGGAATCACTTACATGCAGTAAAAGCTAATGTATTCCACACTAAAATTTAATTCTGATTTTATAAAATGTTCTTTAGTGTCGATGTCGTATGCATGAGTTATTCAATGTTCACACACAATACAAATGTTGTGCTATTTGAATATGTAGTCATCAGAGGTGGAAAGTAACAAAATACATTTACTTGAGTACTGCATTTAAGTACACATTTTGAGTATCTATATTTTACTTGAGTTAAATTTTTTTTCTGGAAACTTGTGACTTTAACTTCACTACATTTGAAAGACAAATATCGTACTTTCACTCCACTACAGTCGTTACAATGTAGCAGCTTTGAAAATCAGTGGATGTTTTTCTTCTCTAAAACATGATTGTTTTTTTGCAGGTGACGGACAGCCTATCAATTATCACTCTTTTAGGGTCACGTGTCATGAAGTTAAATGATTTCCCTGTTAAAAATGTTAAAGATTCATTTTGTTTTAAATGTTTGCTTTGTTTGCCAAAAAATGTACCATATCACAGCCTTCAAAAACTCGCCACACAACCTGCAGAAGCATATTGAGGTATGTAAACTTTTAATTTCTTGTGAATGCTTGAAATTATCTGTGCTTTAGAGCTAAAGTTTCAGTATGAAGTATGATCAGTCAAATTAATTCGTATGTATTTGCGCGCCAAGTTGCCATAGCCTTGTGGATACACCGCTAACACATAGGTAATGTTTGACAATGATGTTAGTTAGCATGCAAAAGCATGAATTCAAATGTAAATTAGCTTAAGAGTTAAATAAGTTAATATCTTTTAACTTTTATTGTTTTTTTCCCATTGTTGTTACTTTGCATAATTACTATAGTTATGTATAGAGCTGCACAATTAAATCATAAAAAGATTGCTATCTCGATTCAAACACCCACACAATCTCTTTCCTAAATGATAACGATTCGACTGTCTATTAAACCTTTGACAAAAATCATACCAGAACATTCAAATCTGCGTTGGTGCTGCCGCTAAGCCAGAGAGAGAGCAGTTAGGTATGAAACAGTTTATTAAACAGTCTTTTCAAGTCCTGGACTTACAGCCAAAATGCGTGGTCATGTCTGTATTTACAGCAATTTCACTGTCTGCTTGATACAAATGTGGATGAATGTAAACACATAGATGTGTGCACACTGCCAGAGCTGTATGAGAACACTACCATGCTGCTTTTGTGGTTTACACACACACACACACACACACACACACACACTCAGGTTGCTTTTAAAATCAAATTAGATGATTTATCAGGAAAGGATTGAGAAATATTGAACTATTTTGCTTGGTGGAAGAATTGTTTATCCAATTATTATTAATAATACATTCTAGTGATTATTGAACATTGGTGTCTTTTAGAATATTACTTTTGCTACTATCTGATAATATCTCGGGTTGTGCCTAAGAACACCCTTACCCATGATAAAATCATTGTGATGCACAGCATCTTGTGGCTTAATTATTTAATTAGTATTTGTATTACTTTATGTACATGCCACAACATTAATGCATGATAATAACAGCTGTCCTCAATTGTCATTTCTACCTAAATAATTATCCAGTCTGAAGCAAGACAGAAATAACTTGTACACAAACTTACTATGAATCAAGAAGAATAAAGATAATAAGTATCTGAACTACATCAATGATGCAAAGAGTGGATGACAGATTCAAACCTTCATTTTCATAAAAAATATAAATAGGCATAACAGACTTGAACCTGAGGGGGGAAATAAATTAGGTTGAAATTGGAAGCTGCAAAAGCAGCTTGAAAAATAAATAAATAATTACAAAAAAATATGCCATGAAAGTGCTGCTATTTGAGGGAGATCATAATGACATGAGTCTAGGGATAAGAGTCTGCAATCATTGGGATAAACAATAACATTGAAGAGGCTCCACTCAGGGTTGATTAGACGATTCTACCTCTCATCGACCTCTGACACACTTTAGAGGAGAAACCCATGGCATGACCCCTTTATCGCCATCGACAAGTTGAAGTAACTCACACCTGACCACACACTCAAGCAGGAAAAGCCTGAGAGAAGACATTCTCTCATGTAGATGGTCATACATACACCATAGTATAATGTGCACTATTTTGCTTTTAGACCACGTCCACACTAATACATTTTCAGTTGAAAACAAACTAATTTTGCCACCACAGGTGGGCCAGTATGTTGTTTTCACTGGACTATATTACCTTCTAATCATGATACATTTTATGTAATTTTAAAGCTCCAAGTCTCTAGGTTAGAAATATGTACACTGTTTTGCAATCAAAATGATTTAATTAATTTTAATTAATTTAATTAATGTATTAATTAGTGACAAAAGTATGCATAAAATAATCAAACTCATAATAGGAGTACGGACCTTTATTATTAAATTGTCATGTACACAAGTACGATCTTTTTTGTTCAAAAGTGTTAAGGATATTATAGAAATATCATAAGATTATCCATTTTTGTTGTATCATATCTGCAACGAGAATTATGATGCATGTGCAAAAGTTCCTTCCTGAGTTTTCATTGTTATACAACCTAGCGCCATATTTGTAGTCGTTTGAACATGTGTTTATAGTCTTCTAAACAGGAAAAGGCAGATATTATTTAGCAGAGATTGGCCACTTCTATTAAAATAATGGGATAAATTGGAATGGTCAACTGCTTTACAGTTAAAAAGAGACAATCACCTTTTAGATACAGACATCACCTGTCAATCAACTTTAGAATGAACATGCGCATTATACAAGCTGGTTTTTTTTAGCGTAATAAGGGGTAAAGAATCACAATTTATGATTCCAGTATTGTCAGATTGTATTGATGATTTGAAATATGGTCTTTGATCATAAACTTGACCAACAGATTTTGAGATTTTGGTCTTTCTCATTTCAAGTATATATTAGCTGTACTGGCATGACTGGAAATAGATTGACTTGCAAGAAAGACTTTGGAAAATCCCATCCCAAAACTTTTTGTCCAATGATGGTAAGTGCATCGTTCAAAATAGCCAAACAACAGCCGGAGCTTTTATTTACTTATTTATTTATTTTTTAGTGCCAATTTGAAAGTAAACCAAGCGCAGCTGTCCTGCATTATCCACTTGTGAAATTGGAGTTTTTGCCAAGCAGCTGAAATCTCTTTCTTTTCACCATCGCGATATGGATCCACGGATGATATCTATACACTTCTAGAATCTATAGATGAACTAGAAAACAATAGTGATGAGGAGCAAAATGTTGAATTCAGCGACAAAAAGCCAGACATGCATGTAGAGATACCAGATGAAGAGCCATCGGACTCAACTGCAGATCAGTAATTTTGTTGTTGTTGTTGTTGTTGTTTATACATGTTTATACATATTATATGGAAATGAATGTAAATTTACATATGCAAATACTAGGGCTGTCAATCGATAAAAAATTTTATTCAAATTAATTACATGGTGTCCCAATTAATTAATCGCATATAATCGCATATACGCTGAGAAAGCCCCTCATACAACAATAATTCAATATACAATGATGAAATAATTATACATAGTTTTCTTTAAATATTAAAAAAATATTAAATTAAATTATATATATATATATATATATATATATATATATATATATATATATATATATATATATATATATATATATATATATTAAAATACAAAATATTCAGATAATTAAAATGCATTACTTTCTTGTGGCAGAAGAGTTAATCATTGATAAGACAATAAAAAAAATCAGCTATAGAATACAATGTATTGTTTACTACCATATTTTTGAACATAAGCCAATGATTGGCATACAGTTCACAGCAATCCATTTCACAAGTGAATTTGTCAATCAGTTCGACATTTATTATGAGGGCTTGTTTAAGGACCCGTCAATGTACAACTGCGTCAGACATTCTTGTGTAGCGTCTCGGGTGTGTTGCATCATAAACATAACATTTTTAGGTCACTGTGTCAAATTAAATATATTTTAATACTTAGAACACATCTTGAGATCCCTTAGTTTGAATTTGTACTGCATCAAGTGTTTTGAACGCAAGAATGTAACGCATGTTTGTGTTGTGCTGCCTGCTTAAGGGTTGTTTTGTTCACTGTATAAACTGTGCATTGCCATACAGCTGAAGTTCCACTTACTGTTTTCAGGAGTAAACAGGTGGTACTACAAGCTTGCATATCTCAGGAATATTACTTATTATGGTCCGGGGGCATTGTAATTCATTTTGTAAATGTTTTTAAGGTGTTAATTTTACTAAAATTAATCACACTGAATTAACGCATTAAATCGACAGCCCTAGTAAATACACATTAATGGTTATCACAATTAAGGTGTATGTGTGTGATTATTAATATCAGATGGCCCCTCCCTCCAATCTCAAGAAACTAGCTAAGGAGTTTCACCTTAACAATGTAGCGAATCAGCTCTATATTCTTCCACCATTAGGTAGCGAATCAGCTCTATGAAATATTAATAATCAATCATAACTTGTTATAATCAATTAGGAATATTTGGATCAGTTAATCGGGTTAACTTGATGTAGCTACATTAACATTACAACCAAATACTCGGTTCATCCCGTGAACACTCAATTTTGGTTATTAATTAATTAATTAATAGAAATGTACATTTCTGGGGCAAGGGAAATGTCTTTCTTACTAAGTATTAAGAGCAAGTAGTCAAAATCTATGATTAGTGACTTTAGATATGAGCTTGAGACACAGACAACTTTACATGTGACATGAACAAGACTTTATTAACTAGACTAAACATTTAAACTACTCTAACATACATATACATACATTCATACAGTTTACCAAGGGAAAGAGGGCTGAAGCAGAATACAGGAAGGCAAGAAGTTATAGCATTGTTTGAAGTTCAGCAGATCAACAGCCTGAGCAAACCATCATATTAGTTCTGACACGCCCTTTTTAGAAAGGGGTTAAGGATACTTAATGTATCAAATAATGAGACTAAGTTTGATACTTGCATGTCCCATTTGAATTAAACTGTCCTGATGCAATTTGTTGAGGCTCCAGTTGATCTTTGATGATGTTGTCTTGATGAGAGAGAACCAGTGGGAGTCAGAGAGTCTTTGGTGAATGGAAAGTCAAGGCCGTAGCCTGGCACACGCTTGGGAGTCCTTGGGGCCTTCTAGTTTGGCATCATTCAGCGAGAGAGTGAGAGAGCACAAGGCTCAGAGGGCAAGAGAGGCCGGAAGCCAGAGGAGCATAAGAGAGCGAAGAGATAAGAGAGAGGGCTAAGAGAGGGCTAAGAGGGGGCGAGGAAGTGGGCGCAGCAATTTTATACCCTCAGGAAACAGGTCCCACCTCTCATTGGCTCGACCAATAAGAAGGGTTTGAGTTCTAGGCGGGAATTTGGTTTATTGCTCTTTGTTGTAAAATTGCCCATTGCATGTTCAAGAAAGAAAATAGGAAATATACTTGTAATACTAATATGTTGTTGTTATCGACATATCATGTACACAGTCATTTCAATCTTCAAAATACCAAGTTATAGAGACCAAATATGCCACACATATGATTTTGGTTAACCATAGTATGCAAAGTCTGAAACATTAACCCATTAGTTTGCAAGAAAACATAGATCAAGCACATTTAAGGGAAAATGTGAGATGGCACATTAGATACATGTCAATATTTATCACATGGATATATAGAATATATATATATAGGATTAACAGGGTTCATTTCTCTTTCTCAGTAAGAGAATGAAGTGAGGGTCAGCACTTCTCTGAACATTCCTTTGGAGGTCGTAAAATTCTCCTTCCATTGGGACAGGAGAATGATTCCTTTGTCAAGGCTCATTTGCATGTTTATGACCGTAAGAGATTTTGGGCTGAATGACTCAAAAGATAGTAAAACATCGCGTAATATCATTCTACAGAGATCTTATATTCGAATTCAGCTCGGACAAATCGTAAGGTTTAATTTGATACCAAGAAACATGTGTTTAGTACACTTAGAAAGGGAATATACACTGAGGCTATTAAATATGAGGCCTCAGAGTTTAAAACACACAACGAAACAGTTCTAACGAGTTTGATATACCTCAGAAATACACAACATACAGGGATTACACGTATTTCATTAGCAATATGCAGTTCTGTGTTTAACTGAAAACACACACACACACACATTGTTACGTTCAAAGTTTCCCCCTTCCTGTCCACACGATAAGCACGTGGTGAGCATGCGGATGTCACATGCGGCTCTCTGTCAATAGTTCATTGTCTCTTTGTCAATGCATTTATTGTGCTTGTGGAGACTGGTTGGCGCTATTTCAGTAATTAGGGGAGTTTTTAACAGTAAGTTCTTGTTTGTTCGTGAATCTGTTAAGGCCACTGATCCTCCGCCATACCTTACAACAATAAAATAATTATCCAAATGGACCATTCAATAAATTAGAAATATGTAAATTGGAGGAAGCTGGTCAAATGATTAATCTGAAGGATTCATGAGATTTGGCCTATGTCATGTTCACTGTTGTCTTTTGTTTTTGTGCTTTTATGTTGAAGTTTAGTTTTGTTCCTGTTTGTTTTTTTTAGTCCTTTGTGGTTTCTTTTTATGATTGGTTTTTCCCCTTCCCTGATTGTTTCCCCAGGTGTCCCTCATTCCCTTGTTTGTTCCTTTTTGTATGTAAGCCCTTAGTTTTTAAGGATGGCTGGCGCGAAACAGACGTTCCGAAGCTTTGCGAGATCCCGAAGCAAAGATGATTCGAAACACTGATCCGAAGCATGATTCAAAACACCCACGTCACGTGACAACGGCTAAATGAAGCGTCTAAGTGTTTCATCAGGTGGAGTGCTCCGCCGAATCAGGGTTTCATTGATTGGTCGGTTCGGGAACAAATCACACAATCACACAGTATAAAAGTTTTGTCAACGCATTTTCATATCGTGGGTTTTTGTGAGAGGAGTTTGGTTTTGAGATAGTGGATTTTTGGTGATATAGTGACATTTATAGTGCGATTTGTTTAGTTATATTTAGGATTTAATTTACATTTACACATTGACTTAGAGACACACAGAGTACATATAGTGACACATGAATAGATGCATTGATAGAAATATATATATATATATATATATATATATATATATATATATATATATATAGATTAATAGATAGATACATATATTACAGATACATATAGATTATTAGATAGATAGGCTACATATAAGATAGATAGATAGATAGATAGATAGATAGATAGATAGATAGATAGATAGATAGATAGATAGATAGATAGATAGATAGATAGATAGATAGATAGATAGATAGAAATGGAGGCTCCACAGAAGAGATGCCGTACATCTGTGGTGTGGGAGCATTTCCATTTGGAAACCCCAAATAAAGTGAGATGTGTGTATTGTGATCGGCAGCTCAGCCTACTGCAACAATACATCATCCATGATGCGCCATTTGAGGAGCATTCATCCTGCCATTCTGCAGGGTGCAGAGGATGGTAGTGTTCCCCTGTACCAAGGCCTGCTACTGACACTGCTGGGCCATCTAAGCAAGGTATGCATTGTTTGAAATATAGGCTAATTATAAGTGAAATATAATAACTAAGTGTTGGGCCATTGTTTAGAAAGGCCATGGACTAAGACATGCCTAACATCCCAATCACAACTGCCAATCACTTTAAAAACAAATGTTGTCAATATAATATTATACTTTGTGAATATACATTTTATATGTCTACATATGAGTACCCAATCTACAGCCAAGACATCATTTTGTTTTTTTGTAATTGTTGTATTTCTATAATGCACTTTATCTTTCTCTGCACACTGAGCATAAATATTCATAACATAACTTTGTTTAGGAAGGTTTCCAAATGAACCAGTAGACTACTTTCACGGTAGGCTACTATTTTTCCAATATATTTGTCTGAAAGTATGTTTTATCTTCTCTTTTAAAAGGCAGACAGAGGGAATTGGATGAGGCTCTTCTGAACATGGTGGTGAAGGATCTGCAGCCCTTCACCATCGTGGAGGATGAGGGTTTCAGGGCCTTTGTGAACAAGCTTGATCCAAGCTATGTCCTCCCATCCCGGAAGGTGCTTAAAACAATGGTCAGCTGAAAGGTACAACACAACCAAGGAGAAGACAATGGAGGACCTACAAAGGCGGAATTTGTTAGCCTTACGGCTGACATGTGGTCTTCCATTAATATGGATGGATATCTTGGTGTAACATGCCATTACATAACACCAGAGGCAACAATGGCAACTGTTTTACTGGGTGTAAGGAGGTTTTACCAAACCCACACAGCCCAGCATCTCATGGAGGCTAAAGCCTTGCTAATGGCTGAGTGGGGAATAACCTCCAAAGTTCACTGCATGGTGACTGACAATGCATCCAACATGATCCTAAGTGCCCAGCTACTCAACCTTCGCCATGTCCCATGTTTTGCTCATAATTTGAATTTGATAGTGAAAAGGCCCTGGATCAAACCCCAGTCATCAATGAAATTCGCCAGAAAGCCAGAAAGATAGTGGGGTTGTTCAGATCCAGCTGCAAAGCAAAGGACAAGCTTGTGGAGATGCAGAGCTTGATGGGCAGACCAAGTCTGAAAATGATACAGGAGGTTGAAACGAGATGGAACAGCACATTCGACATGCTACAACGCTTGTATGAGCAACGTGAGCCAGTGGCTGCTGCACTTGCCAATTTAAACAGTGATACTGCTCCCTGACAAGTCTTGAGTATGACATTATTCAACAGTCATTGACACTTCTTCAACCATTCAAACTAGCAACAACAGAGATGTCAGAGGAACAGAGAGTGTCTGCTTCAAAGCTCATACCATTGTACAGGATGTTGCAGCACAAGCTTGCACAGAAAAAAGGAAATGCAACGCAGGAATCAACTGTACAATTAGGTAGGACACTATGACCATACGTGTAATTGGCCATAACTCTCATATTGTTGTCATTATTTTAATTAATATGGTTTTCTCTTGTGTTGGCTCATAGGCTCACATCTACAAGAAGGTCTGCACTCCAGATGTGGAGGGTACGAGACTTTTAGAGCCTTGGCACTGGCTACACTGCTGGACCCAAGGTTTAAAAATGTGGCTTTTGGAAATCCTGCCAAAGCCCTGGATGCTGAAAAGCACATCACACTGGAGTGTGCTTCACTGATGCGTTCAAACACAACTCCTGGTGAGTTTCAGTCTATGTTATCTTATGTAATGTGATTCATGAAATTTATACTTCATATGTGTTGTCAGTTTATGATTTGTTACTAATTGCCGTTTTCTTTTAATTCAGAACCACAAATGTCAACATCAGGCCCATCATCAACACCAGTTGAAACACAAGACAGTTTATGGGAACATTTTGACAATCGTATCCGTGAGACCCAGATGATACACAATCCTACAGCTGATGCCACAGTGGAAGTGAAAAAATACCTCAGCGATGCGTTTTTGCCCAGAACTCATGATCCTCTAACTTACTGGAAAGAGAGAGCAGTAATCTTTCCTCATTTGTATGTCCTAGCTAAAAAATATCTTTGTATGCCAGCAACAAGTGTCCCTTGTGAGAGAATTTTTTCAAAGGCTGGAGAAATTATCTGTAAAAAAGAAGTAGGCTGAGTCCTTCAACAGCAGAGAAATTAATATTTTTGAATAAAAATCTATAAGAAAGGGAGACATTGTGGCTTGATTTATTTTTATTAATATTCATTTTTCATGACCAAAATCACATTATGCAATGTGAAGAGACTACAGGTTACAAGCTTCATATATTACAAAAATACAATAAAAAAAAAAAACCAACACATTTTTTTATTAGCTCTTTGTAAAGGTTGTTTCAGATCAACACCTGCAAGTGACCACTAGGTGTCACCGTGGAGACGGGTTTCGGATTGATTCGAAGCCTCGAAACAAAATGGCACATTTGCTTCGACTGTTTCATTGCTTCACGAAGCCTCGATCTGCCCATCTCTATTAGTTTTCTTGTTTGCTTTGTTGGTTCTTACATGTTTTTGTATGCTCTGTGCCAGGTTTCCCTTGTTTTTCTTGATTCTGAGTTTTCTTTATGTTTATTAAATAAACTGCTGCACATAGATCCTCATTCTCTGTCTGCTTCCTCACAGAAGAACCAACCAAGCAAACAAGAAAACTAAGGGCTTAAATACAAAAAGGAACAAACAAGGGAATGAGGGACACCTGGGGAAACAATCAGGGAAGGAGCAATAATCAGGGGAAAACCAATCATAAAAAGAAACTACAAAGAACTACAAAAACCAAACAGGAACTAAACTAAACTTCAACATAAAAGCACAAAAACAAAAGTGAACATGACAGTCTAACCCTTTATAGCTGTAGGGTTTCTTGGTTCAGGTTTGGGGAATGTACAATTAATATTAATGATTGTAATCAATGATTAATCATACGGTTTGAACCAGATACCAATACATTGTAAATTGCCCCAAAACAGGGGTTATATAGCCCAAAAGTCTGCTTCAGATATATATAGATAATTAAACACAACGAATTATAATTAATTAGGAATATACATCGTATGCAGACAGGCTGTATTAATTTTCAGAACACCTTAATGGATTTGACCCGTACTGCAACTAACCAGTTCGTCCAGCAAACCACTTTGCTACATACTTGTGATCAATTCTCCAGAAGGTTTATTCTTAGTATAAGCTTACTTAATCAAAGCACGTTAACCTACTTTGATAATATCAGCTCGTAGCTTTAGATCGCACATTAAAGAGGCTTTGCTTTATGACCAACAAACACAGACAATCAAGCGTATAATTGGGTTTAATACAAGGAACTAGGATATATCACTACACTTAAACAAACATAGAACACATTTAACAACAAACATTTAACATAGAACAAACAAAGTAAAACAGTAAGGAAAATAAGAGATTTGTTACAACAGTTAAACCTTAAGAGCCAGCAAGGGACTTACACACTTTAACGCATTTGAATTTAGATGGGATAATACTTGCAAAATGGACCTTTGTGTCGCTGAACAAGACTGCGTGTGTGCGTGAATGTCCTCGTTGCGTCCGTGAGCTGGAGGATATCTGTTGGTGCTTCCGGAGCGTGGATCGCTCGTGGGAAGTACAAAGCATCTTAGGAGTAATGGTTGAAACTGAGAGAGAGTCCTTTCACCCGGAGGATATCGGACTGCTCCAAAAACGTAGAGTGTTGAGCTTTGTCCGGAGACAAGTAAAAGACTGAGATAAACGCCAAATAAAACAAAAGACATGTCTGACGAGAGTAACACAAAAAGGGAAGAAAAAGCTTGAAGAGAGATAAAAGCGAGGAGAGAAGACAAAAGAGGACGATTCAACACCAGATCCGGACTTTTAAGGTAGGGAGGTCACACCTCCTTTGGGAGGAATGTCCCAATGAGGCTCCTCAGAATATATATATATATTCAGCTAGGGCGAGTCGTAAGGTTTAATTTGATACCAAGAAACTTGTATTTGGTACACTTAAAAGTGAGTATATATTTTAAGACCCTTTATATAAGGCCTCAGAGTTTAACTACACAACTAAACAATCTTAACTAGTTTGATATAACAGCAGAAATACCCAAGCATACGGGAATAAAACATATTTCCTTAAAATAAGCCATTTCTTTGGTTTTAAATGGTATGAACGTGTATAGATTTTCAGTGTGTAGATGGCGATATCACTAGTGTCTCTGGAGAGGCTCTTTGGGTTGTAAAAACGTCAAGAAGCATTCTAAATCCCAGACTTGCTGGCACTACCTGGTGATTTAGATGGAGAGTCACAGGGTGTGGGGGTTTTAGGATCCTTCACAAAAATGTGTGCATTGCATTCAGAATTAATGAGTTCATGATTTTCCGTTCATACTCTACATAGCTCTTCTGTATCATCAAAACATGGGATATACAGATTTATTAAAATTTGTTTTATTTACAAAAATATAAACAAGAACAAGAACAACCTCTCCGGGAACCAGCACCTTATCGTGGTGGAGAGGTTTGTGTGCCCTTATGATCCTGAGGGCTGTGTTGTCTGCAGCCATGTGCTCCTGGTAGGGTCTCCCAAGGCAAAGTGGTCTCAGGTGAGGAGCCAGACTAAGAATGGTTCTAAAGACTCTATGGAAAAAACGTAAAGAGGAGGAGTTACCCTGCCCGGAGGAAGCCTGGGGCCCCCGTCTGGAGCCAGGCCCAGATGGAGGGCTCGTCGGCGAGCGCCTGGTGGCCGGGCTTGTCACGGAGCCCGGCCGGGCACAGCCCGAAGAAGCGACGTGAAACCCCCCTCTACATCTCTTGGTCCCACCACCCATTGGAGAAACCGCAGGAGTCGGGTGCGCTGCCATATGGGTGGCAGTGAAGGCCGTGGGCCTCGACGGACCAGACCCGGGCAGCAAAGGCTTGCTCTGGGGACGTGGAATGTCACCTCACTGGGGGGGAAGGAGCCGGAACTGGTGAGGGAGGTGGAGCGTTACCAGTTGGATCTGGTGGGGTACATTGACGCACAGTTTTGGCTCTGGATCCGTACTCCTGGATAGGGGATGGACTCTATTCTTCTCTGGAGTTTCCCAGGGTGTGAGGCGACGGGCAGGTGTGGGGATACTCACGACCCCCGGCTGAGCGCCACTACGTTGGAATTTACCCCGGTGGACTAGAGGGTCACCTCCCTACACCTACGGGTTGTGGGGGGGAAACTCTGACTGTTGTCTGTGCATATGCAACGAACAGCAGTTCAGAGTATTCGGCCTTCTTGGAGACCCTGAATGGAGTCCTGAATAGGGCCCCAGTAGGGGACTCCATAGTGATGCTGGGTGACTTCAACGCACACGTGGGAAATGACAGGGACACCTGGAAAGGCGTGATTGGGAGGAACGGCCTCCCTGATCTGAACTCAAGTGGATGTTTGTTATTAGACTTCTGTGCTAGTCATGGATTATCTATAACAAACACCATGTTCGAACATAAGGATGCTCATAAGTGTACGTGGTACCAGAGCACCCTATGCTGAAGGTCGATGATCGATTTTGTAATCGTGTCGTCGGATCTGAGGCCATATGTTTTGGACACTCGGGTGAAGAGAGGGGCAGAGCTGTCAACCGATCACCATCTGGTGGTGAGTTGGGTCAGGGGGTGGGGAAAGACTCTGGACAGACCTGGGAAGCCCAAGCGAGTAGTGCTTGTGAACTGGGAACGTTTGGAGGAGGTCCCTGTCCGCGAGATCTTCAACTCACACCTCCGGCGGAGCTTTTCAGGCATCCCTGCGGAGGTTGGGGACATTTAACCGGAGTGGGCAATGTTCAAAGCTTCCATTGCCGAAGCCGCGGTGGAGAGCTGCAGCCTCAAGGTTTTAGGTGCCGCAAGGGGTGGTAACCCTCGAACACCGTGGTGGACACTGGTGGTCAGGGAAGCCGTCCGACTGAAGAAAGAGGCCTTCCGGGATTTGTTGTCGCGGAGGTCTCCGGAGGCAGTTGCCAGGTACCGACAGGCCCGAAGGGCTGCGGCCTCGGCCGTGAGGGAGGCAAAGCAGTGGGTGTGGGAAAAGTTCGGAGAAGCCATGGAGAAGGACTTTTGGTCAGCACCAAAGTGCTTCTGGAAAACCGTCCGCCACCTTAGGAGGGGGAAACGGGGAACCATCCAAGCTGTATACAGCAAAGATGGGACGCTGTTGACCTCAACCGAGGAGGTTATTGGGCGGTGGAAGGAACACTTTGAAGAACACCTAAATCCCAACACGCCCTCTATGGTAGAGGCAGAGCCGGAGGCTGATGGGGGATCAGATTCTATTCCCTTGGGGGAGGTCACTGAGGTTGTCAACTTCGCAGTGGCAAAGCCCCGGGGATTGATGAGATCCGACCAGAAATGCTGAAAGCTTTGGATGTGGAGGGGGTGTCATGGATGACACGCCTCTTCAACATTGCGTGGAAATCTGGGATGGGGTGGCAGAGGAGTGGCAGAACGGGGTGGTGGTTCCCCTCTTTAAAAAGGGGGATCAGAGAGTTGTGCCAACTACAGGGGTATCACACTTCTCAGCCTCCCTGGTAAAGTTTACTCCAAGGTGCTGGAGAGGAGGGTTCGGCCGATTGTCGAACCTCAGATTGAAGAGGAACAATGTGGTTTTCGTCCTGGCCGTGGAAAGACGGACCAGATCTTTACTCTCGTAAGGATCCTGGAGGGGGCCTGGGAGTATGCCCATCCGGTCTACATGTGTTTTGTGGATCTGGAGAAGGCATATGACCGGGTCCCCAGGGAGAGACTGTGGGAGGTGCTGCGGGAGTACGGGGTGGGGGGGTCCCTTCTTAGGGCGATCCAATCCCTGTACGTCCAAAGCGAGAGCTGTGTCCGGGTCCTCGGCACAAAGTCGAGTTCATTCCATGTGGGGGTTGGTCTCCGCCAAGGCTGCACTTTGTCACCAATCCTGTTTGTGATATTCATGGACAGGATATCGAGGCATAGTCGGGGTGGGAAAGGTGTGCGGTTCGGTGGGCTGGGGATCTCATCACTGCTTTTTGCAGATGATGTTCTCTTCATGTCATCATCGGTCCGTGACCTTCAGCTCTCACTGGATCGCTTGGCAGTCGAGTGTGAAGCAGCTGGGATGAGGATTAGCACCTCTAAATCTGAGGCCATGGTTGTCAGCAGGAAACCGATGGAGTGCATACTCCAGGTAGGGAATGAGGTTTTGCTCCAAGTGAAGGAGTTCAAGTACCTCGGGGTCTTGTTCACGAGTGAGGGGACAATGGAGTGGGAGGTTGGCCAGAGAATCGGGGCAGCGGGGGCGGTATTGCACTCGCTCTATCGCACCGTTGTCACGAAAAAGCTCTCGATCTACCGGTCAGTTTTTGTTCCTATCCTCACCTATGGTCATGAAGGTTGGGTCATGACCGAAAGAACTAGGTCGCGAGTACAAGTGGCCGAAATGGGCTTCCTCAGAAGGGTGGCGGGCTTCTCCCTTAGAGATAGGGTGAGGAGCTCAGTCATCCGTGAGGAGCTCGGAGTAGAGCCGCTGCTCCTTTGCGTCGAAAGGAGTCAGTTGAGGTGGTTTGGGCATCTGGTAAGGATGCCCCCTGGCTGCCTCCCTAGGGAGGTGTTTCAGGCACGTTCAGCTGGGAGGAGGCATCGGGGAAGACCCAGGACTAGGTGGAGAGATTACATCTCCACACTGGCCTGGGAATGCCTCGGGGTCCCCCAGTCAGAGCTGGTTAATGTGGCTCGGGATAGGGAAGTTTGGGGCCCCCTGCTGGAGCAGCTGCCCCCGCGACCCGACTTCGGATAAGCGGTTGAAGATGGATGGATGGATAAACAAGAACAATTGATGATTTGATCGATTGATGAGTTCGGTGATTGCAGCATTTTCCACTGGGGCTCAGGGCCACGTTACAGTGGGGAAGGAGCTGGATTCCATTTCAACAGCCTTGGACACAAATGAGTTAAGGAATGCTGATCTCCTTGAAGCACAGAGAGGGTTCTTGCAATCTGGAACACACAGATATACAGCCCTTATGTCGGTGCAAGATTCATTATCTGGAAAACACAGATGCATGAACTTGAAGAGATGATTTGCTCACCAGAGCTAAACCTTGTCGTAGTTATCTCCCTGGTATAGGGATTCCGAACTTGCCATTTGCAGTAGTGTCTTGTACTGAGACTTGGTACTTGGTTGATCTTCTTCTGTCTCATGGATATAGAATAAGTATGTTGGATAATCTGTTATCCTCTATCCGTCTCATCTGTTGGATGCTTTGTAATCTGTTACATCTCCTAGGCCAGAGATTCAGAATGTTGATTATTATTCTGTTATTGCTCCAGAACTCAAACAGCTGGGAACTTAGAACATTAATTATGATTATGTTATTGCTCCCGAACTTGAACAGCCAGGAACTCAAAATGGAGACGTGTATCATGTTAACAACCCACTGGACGGGGACTCAGGATAAAGGTGCTTTACCAGTATATCCTGTTAATGACCATCTGGACAGGGACTCAGGATAAAGGTGTGGTCATCTGGAGGATAGATTGCTGATGAGGAGGAGATTTTGGGGGTTAGAGATTGCTAAGAAACCACTCATGGATGAGTAATGGGAAGTTCTCCCAACGTGTTGGAAGGTACAGGTCCTTACTTCTGAAGGATCTGGTTGTTGTCCAAGCAGCTTATCTGATGGCCGTGCTTGGCATTTGTTTGTGTTGGTCCTTCCACAATCCAATAAAAATGGAGCCACTCTTCTTTGCCTTGACAGTAAGGGAGGGGCTCTGCCATAAACTGGATCCTGGAATGTCATCTGGTCTGATTGTTCACCACATATAAGATACATTTGAATAGTTTGTAAAAAACAATATGATAAATACTGGCAAAATGCTATTGCTGGGAAAAGTAGCTGTGAGACTCTATATTTTATAGACAAAATCTTTTCTGTCAGAGTGCGTACTTGCCTTTAGGCAAAACAATTTTATTCAGACTATTGAAATTCATTGCTACTTTTTAAGTTTTAAAGTTGTTATGCAATAGGTCTTCAGATTATCCTTTTGTTCAGGACTGGACTAGCCAGCAACCAGCAAATATATGTAGATGGTCAGCATCTTCAAAACTGGTGTCATTTTCTGCACCTGCTTCCAATAGTTTCAGTGATAGTGGCAGAGGGAAAAGCAGAGGGACAGGGAGAGGTAGACAGACCTGATCATTATCTACTGTTTTCTCTGATGTCACCGAAGAGCCATGGCATACTTTAGGTGAAGCATACATTCCACCACTTGAGCCAGTCTTCAAACCATTTTGAACACCTGGCCCACAACTAATAACAACATAGTCCTACAGTCTACTTGAATTATTTTAGCTTTTCTTCTCGTCCTCTGTGTGCCATACAATAATACAAATCCCCAGTGCATATTCTGCTGAGCACCAGGCTGGAGGGAAGGGTGTGTCTTATATATTTATATACCTTGGAAGGACATGTCTGTGAAGGAATTGTATGCATATCTGTCACTTACACTTTGGATGGGTCTGGTACAGTTACCAGAATTCACAGATTACTGGAAAGGGTCCAGATTACTCAGTATCACCATTCCGGCAACTGTTATATCATGCAGAATGTTTCATCTCAGTGATCGGAAAGTTGACACTGAGAATGTGAAGAAAAAAGAACACCTGACTATGATGCCTTTGTAAGGTGAAGCCAGTCTATCAGCAGCTAAGATGTGCTTGCAAGACTTACTTTTTATCCACTGCAGAATATTGCATTCGATGAAAGGATGGTGGAATCAAAGGCAAGAATTGCTCTGAAGTGGTATCACAAGGAAAAGCCATCGAAGTGGGAGTTCAAGCTTTTTGTTCTGGATTCTGGATTCACTCCATGGTTAAATATGGGATTATTTTTGCCTGCCACACAGAGCCAGCAAAAAAAAGTGGCAGAGCTACGAGTCTGTCATGGCACCGGTGGATGAAAAGGTATTGGGAACAGGCTGCAAGCTTTACGTAGATAATTTCTACACCAAAACATCACTTTTCAAAGACCTCCAGAAGAACATCTTGGCCTGTGGGAAAGTTCATAGCAACAGGGTGGGCCTCCCACAAACCACAGTCAATAAGCTACCCCAAAAATCATGCCCTGTGGAATCATGTGGTGGATAAGGAACGACAAGCTACGACAAGACCAGAGCTGGGGTGTGGACAGATATTACTGTTCCAATTCCTAATGCAATGGTAGACTACAGGAAGTTAGTAAAATGTATTATTATTATATAGGATTACACATAAATATGTATTTATACGTAAAATTTAGTTTTTGCTTAAGGAGTTGTGTATATGTGTATTCTATAAACTTTATGTAAATTTTGAATATGCCCCATCATTTTCCGCACAGGAACATGGGATGAGTGAACAATGTTGATACCCTTGAACATTGCAGTGGTGAATGCCTTCATACTACACCAACAGATGGCCACACTACACACCAGAAGCCACTCAGTCAGAGGGAACTGCAGGAGACTATGATTCAGGAACTTTGGATGCCTCAAAATCAGACACCGGTTACTGCTTCTTCTGCTCCTATTGCTTCATCTAGTTCAGGAGGACAATCATATCATCTCTGCCATAAGCCACAGCACATCACACAAACCACTAGTGCTGGCAGACAATAATATATCCATAACCTGCCGGGTATGTGACGTGCCTTTATGCTTTCAGGCAAAGCAGGATTGTTTTAATGCCTGGCATGTGCGATGTGTAGTGTTGGGCACTTAACAGTTATAATTAGTTGTATAATAGTTTGTTTTGTCTGGTTTTGTACTGTTCTAGTATTTTTCATATGTAAAACAGCTGGTAGAGAATTGGTTGAAAGTGTTTTCCTAATGCATAAATGCAATGTAAAAGTGATTACATAATGTTTTAAAATGAATATTGAAACACATCCCTTTGTTCCAGGGAATGAGGAAGTGGGAGACAGCGTCTCTTTTCAGCAGACCACTTCCTAATAACACACACACACAGCTTAAAAATAATCATCTCTATCTCATTTACTGCCATCTCCTCCCCCTTATATCTCTGTGTCACAGCTCACTGGGAACACAAACAGATGTTAGTACAGGTGTAAATCCTTAACCACTAAGCTCTCCCGGACCTCACACTCCACAGATCGGCACCCGATCACACCCCCGCCTGCACATATCCCCACCGCCCCAATGAGACCAGGGAAACTACGAAAATTGGCCATAGCCATCTGCACCCCGGCCTGTGGACCAACTCTAATTTAAAAGGCTGGAGTACCAGAAGCCAACAAATGTTCCACACATTGTTATCTATCATGTGGTGGAGCATTTGGAGTGGGGCTTGATTCAAACAGAAGGTGAAGGCCCTTCTAAGCAGGTAGTACCGGAGGGTGAGAACCACCCATCTGATAGCCAGACACTCTTTCTCTATAATGCTGTATGCTCATCTCGCAAGAGTGCTTCCGAATAATGTACAGCTCAGGGCGTTCCTCCCACTCCACTATCTGGCATAATACAGGCCCCAACCCCGTTTCTGTCAGAGTGCAGTTTTCACTTGTTTAAATTCCTGTTGGAATGGCTTAGTCCAGTGGACCGGGTCTGGTGTTCCCTTTTTAGTGAGATCAGTCAGCGGGCTGGCGACATCCGAATGTTTAGTTCGATAATAGCCAGCCAGCCCCAGGAACTACAGTATCCCACCTTCTTTTTGGTCTTGGGTCTTGGACAAGCCACAATAACTGATGTATTATCAATTGGGGACACACTTGTCCATGACCCAAGTGGAAACCCAGATACCATACTTCCACCTGTCCAATTGCACACTTCCTCTGATATGTGTCTCAGAGGTCTCAAGACGGTCCTCAAATGCTAGAAATGCAGCTGCCTATCATTGCTATAAATAGTAATATCAACCAGGTAGGCAGTGGATTCACCAACTGACATTTGCGACATGCAGCACACCAACTGCGTACATCCCCGTAAATGCCCAGCCAATAAAAACGGGCCTTGAGACAGTTAAATGTCTTATCTTGTCCTAAATTGTCATGCCATCGGATCATAATGTCGTCTGGAAGATCATTTCCTGGCAACTTTTCAGAATTAGCAATTGGGTAATATCTGCTTTTGATTTAGTGTCCTGAGTCACTCGATAATATCTTTAATCATTGAAATGTAGGGATAGAAGAGCGTAACACCGGGCTAAAGCTTTTGACTATAATTTACTCTCACTTGGTCAAAGGTGAGCCTGAGAGACACGTCTCTTGTCTGCTCCAGTGGGAAATCCCCATGGGGGAGAGGAGGGAGGGAGTGGCGGAGTTCTCACTTCCCTCGGGTTTCCTTTATATGGAGCTGATGTCAGTGGCTCAGGCAATGCCTCCCCAGCCAGTGCTGTGCAAATCCCACACCGGATTACCCTATTGCAGGACCAAACTGAACATTCCCCCTTAATAAGGTCTGAAATGCTGGCCAATACACACCCAAATTCAGTGTATGGATGAGGTTTGGACTAACCACCTCCTCTATGTAGGAAATTTGGTTGATGTAGATGTACACGGTACATAATAATGTGCCCGCGTACTTCCACCATTATATGTAGGAAATTTGATTGTATAAATGTACATGGTATGGATAAAAGTGTGGTGCTCCACCATTATATGTAGGAACAGTATGTGTGAGCTAGGAATTAAATTAAACTTTCCTTATTTTATTATGTAAGGAAATTTATAATGGTCTTAGTTGCATTCGACAACCATTATAAACACAATTATTTGTCTGCATAAAATTCTCCACCATTAAAATCATAATACAACGCCTTATTGTATCCAGTCACAATTTCTGTTTTAAGGAATTCGCTTTAATAAGGGAATAATGATTAATTCACTAATATTAATATTATTATCATGGCTTATTGAAAATTATATTACACATATTTAGGTATAGCTTTGAATCTAAATCTTTTAAAAACAGGGATGAGATTATTTATAAATTATACCATAGTCAAATTATCTTTGAATACAGACAAACTGTATTGCTATTCTAAACATAAAACATGAAACAGGTTGGTGAGTAGTGACAGTATGTGAAGTAAATGATCAATACAGAGGAAATGAAATTTATGGAGTCTGTTGACAATGCCTTAAGAACCATTTATCCTTTATTGTGTCTAAATCGATTTGCAATCGGATTACGCAAAGTATTTAACTAACACACCAGCACTTTGAGCAAAAGTCTTGGAGATGTACTTGTGTGTCATTGCGTTTCCTTGTGTTGCATTCTTGGTTCTTTGGCTCTTTGTTGAAAGTTCGTTCAGTCGATGTTTTTAGACTCTGTTATGATCACAGATAGTTATTGTCTGGATGAAGCAAGGCCTTCTGCAAGGAGGATTGTCTTAATCTCTTACAGCAGCCCAATAATCTCATTGATAGATAGTTAAATTACAGGTTACATTATAGACAAACAAAATCTAGTAAGCAGAAATATGAAATTTACCTTGATATGTTTCTTCAAATTAGAGGCATGATTAATGCTGATATCTGTCTTGAGCAAGTTAAACTCACATGACACGATCATGCAATTGGCCTTCTTCACAGCGAAAAGCCCTTCCAGGTGAGGCCGAGATGTTCAGCTGTAAACTATGCATTCTCCACATCCATAACAGGTGGCGCCAGATCTGAAGCTGCCGTTAAAGTTTTTTATGTGTGATTTTATTTGACAGGAGTCATGAGACTCTCCCTAGACAATCATGTTCATAGATAAAAATAAAATCAGGACAGTAAAAGTACCGTTACATCAGTTAAAATATACTCAGGTAAAAGTATAAATATTTTAAACTACTTAAAGTAAAATTCTTGGGAAAAAGTGGTTAATTACAGTAACGTGTGTATTTGAAATTTGTTACTTAACACCCCTGTATATTCCACATGTCAAATAGTTGTTAAGTGTCCTTTTGGAATCTCCAAGTGGAGCTTGGAAGTCACCAAAGTAACTTTTTTGGTACTGTGCCTAAACAAAAGGTCATAGCAAACTCATTTTTGGAGATATCAATCTCACATTTTGCATAGACTTGTGGCTTTAAATTTATGTTGTTTTTTTGGATGACCAGGCACAGGTTTTATAATATTTTCTTTACAAAATATTGCTCAAGTTTAGTTCAGTACATTTTAATTGCAATAAACTTAAACTTCTATAACTTTGTTTTCTTTTCACTTATTCTACTTCTTTCAATTCAGCTATAAACTCCTAAGGGTCTTCTTTCAAAAGAGATTAAATAACAATACCAAAACACTTCTCTTTAAAGTATAACTAATTTTATTGGTGCAGTAATATCAATTAATAATCAATACAATGAAGTCGATAAACTACGTAATACATGTGTGTGTGAATGGGTGTTATGTGTGTGTGTGTGTGTGTGTGTGTGTGTGTGTGTCTTTGTGTGTGTGTGTAAGGAGAGAAGGAGGACACAAAATGGCGGTCATGGTTCTCGTGGAGAGTACGTGAGCTTTCCGGTCAAAGAATGTAGCCACGAATGTGGGCGGAAAGACAGGTTAATGGCGTTTTAGTGATCGCGGGAGAGAAAGCAACCGTTAGTTTCATCACTCAGAGATGCGGTGAACGGCTCGTAATCCGTCCACCACGGTCATTGGATCTTTAATGGATAAACTCAGTGTACCCTCTCACCCACGATGGTGGGAAAAAAAAAATGAGAATGGTGGTGGCGTAGTGGCTAAAGCACAGGGCTGTTAATCAGAAAGTCATTGGTTTGAACCCCACAGCCACCACCATTGTGTCCTTGAGCAAGGCACTTAACTCCAGGTTGCTCTGGGATTCTCAGATTGTCCCTGTAATAATTGCACTGTAAGTCGCTTTGGATAAAAGCGTCTGCCAAATGCATAAATGTAAATGTAAATTTGAGTATTATTAGCAGCAATGAGTGGACTAGGCAGTCTGTAAATTGTACAATCAATAACCTTGATACACAAGAATGACACACTATTGTTAGTGAATAACAATAATCTATCTCTGCCCAGATGTAAACCTCTTACTTGAGTTACGTGAGGACGTGGGAAGAATGTATGTTCGTCTGTTGTTTGACTCCGACTCGGTTCCTTGAAGCTCGGTTGATGATGGGAGTCCATTTCCTTGCTCTGTCGGCAGATGATTCTCGGTGGGTTGGACGGAGATGTCAGCGAAGTTGACTCATTTGAAGAAGGAATAGAAATCTTCTTCACTTATGCAGGCAAAAGTGTGAGACACAGATTGCTCGGTGGCCTCCTTCGGATCCATTAGGGTGCTAGGTGGAACACGGAGAAATCTCCATCTTGCTGGACAAGCTGAGATTGTATGGCCAAATTTCAGGTACGTATGTTACTTCCTTGGGCAACGAGTCTACAACTGGGAGCAGCAGGACTGTGCCAGGTATGAGGACAATACATATTAAAGACTAAATATTCAGTTGTATCATCATTATGACTATAGTATGTCAAAGTAACATTCTACAAATGTGTAGAAATTCTGTAATTCATTCAAGTATAAATTAATTTTTATTAATTCTTCCGGCACTTTATGGAATGGAATGCGGATTTCACATTTTTAGGTGCAGGTCCATAAAAAGGACATAATCTTTAATCTCGATTTTCAACAATATTTAAAAATGTATTAATGATTCTACATTTTTCTGATGTTAGAATGTAGAGGAGTAACATTTAGGCTGGAGGCATTAGCCAGCACTATTTTAAATATCCAAATATTCACAGATTTTTGCATGCACATAATATCAAACCCTCACTAAAGCTTTTGGCAGCCAGGAACCCATAATAGGTTGGATTTAATGTCGTCAATCAACTGTTTTCTGATTTCTCATCACCACTTCAGGCTCATGGAAATAAAATCTACATTCTTCATCCTCAGAAACAAAGCAAAGTCTTTCCAGAACAATACCATCAAAGCCAACAGTGAGTGGACTGGTGAGTTTCCAGCATGTGCCTAGCATGTGGTACTGTCCCAACAGGTTATCTTCTTGGAGACAGAGATAAGCAAGAAAGCAGAACTGTCTCTATGAAGGAAGTGATTCTAATCCCAATCACTCAGTTCTCTGCACTGGGAAATCTATGCCGATCTGTCACTCAGGACAACTCCCTGGTCTTATTGACAGCTAATATGTCTCCCGGCAAACAAATGTAGCTGGGCTATGACAAGTGGTGACATTTCTGGGTTAGCACATTCTCTCGAAATTAAAAGACATAGAAGTTAAGAATAGGGCACTTAGACTGTGCCCTCATTATGCTCATCACACATATGTGTAATATATCCCATACAAATTGTAGCTATTTTTCTAGTTTATTATTTTCTTTTGACTGATCAGTTAGGAAACAGATATGGGTGGTAAACTACTATATTTCATAATTCAGAACTCATTGTTTGCCAGAAGGATTTATCTGTCCCACTGGATTCACACATCTAAAAAAGTGACTCAAAAAGCTGCTTGAGATGTTAAAATCATGTAATAAAATGATAAGTTATGATAGACCATCTAAAATGTTGAACATGATACAAGGCTTTAGAAAAAAATAAACAATTCATCAGTATAAATAAATTCCAAATCAAGCAAGGATGGAAAAAATAAATAAATAAATATGTTAATCTGCGTAATCTCATGACTGGCAGACCATACAGACTGAAAAGTGCACAGAAGCTTTGGGAGGTGTAGATTAACAATGTATTCTCTTTCAGAGAGCTTATGGGTTGTGGCAGTCTGTTTACATTTCTGACAACATGACAGTCCATGATCATAGTCCTACAGTGTGCTTCAATTATCAATTATAGGATTAGCCTCCACACATTTGTATCAGGAGTTCACGTGTGATTTTTTCCCCAACACATATTCTGGTAGGCATCCTGCATTCAGACTGGCTACTAAGAGCTAATTACTAGCGGTCTGTGATTGGCCAGTTGAGAAGTCGTTCATATAGCCTTAGTAACCTCGTAAATAGAGGGACATCATATAGTATTAGTTGCTGAAAAACAAATGGCCTCTAAATTCGAAGTTCAATGCAAAATTTTATTGGTTAACATTAGACAAGACAAAAGTATCACATGCATGTATGAATATTCCAGTGTACGTACGTGTGTGTATGTTTTTTTTACTCTCTTCTTTTACTGTCCTATGCAGCTGACATATTTACTATTGAGTATATTCAATACAGCTCAGCATACGATATGTAACATAAATTGTCACCTCTTTTCTATAACTTCTTAACATAAATTAATTCTACATTTAGATTTTAATAATTTTGAAAGTTTAACTATAGGTAGAGTGTTTAAACTAATATACTGTATATATATAAACAGTATCACAAAAGCAAGAATGCGATATGGCCCTACATCAACACTGCTGTGATTCGGCCACAGGCACAAGGCACAATTGTGAGTGTTAAAATATATACAACAGTATATTAGACGTGAACAAGTAAATTAAAAAACAAATAGGAAAAACTGAGTACGGTCTTAAAAAATACATTTCTGCATGGAACTACTGTCTTGCGCAATGGATCATAATCTGCCGTTGCTAGTTCAAACCAAATAATGGGTCCAAGCCTACATTAGTAATTCAGAACTAGTATCAAGGTTTTGGCTGTTTCTAACAAGTTTTTGGAGAACAATTTTTTATGTGTGGACCATGTGTGTGTGTATGTGTGTTGGTGCGTGTGTGAATGTGAGTGTGTTAGTGTGTGTGTGTGTGTGTGTGTGTGTGTGTGTGTGTGTGTGTGTGTGTGTGTGTGTGTGTGTGTGTGAGAGAGAGAGATGGAGCATGTGCAATCACCTGTTGCCACTCCCAAGCAGAGATACTGTATTGTGTTAGTCAGCTTTCTGAAGAAAATTTTATTTTGGTCAAATGCACCCTATTTTCTCAGTGGACAAATAGCAGTCCAAGAGGGGGTATTAGTTCATTACTATACAAACCACATTGTCCTCCGCCATTTTCAACAGTAAGTCACAACTGATTAAGATGCTGCTTCAATATATCCACATAATTCTCCTTCCTCATAATGCCATCTATTTTTTGAAGTGCATCATTCCCTCCTGCAGCAAAGCACCACCACAACACAATGCTGCCACCACCATGCTTCACGGTTGGGATGGTGTTCTTTGGCTTGCAAGCCTCACCCTTTTTCCTCCAAACATAACGATGGTCATTTTGGCCAAACAGTTCAATTTTTGTTTCATCAGACCAGAGGACATTTCTCCATTTAGTAAGATCTTTGTACCCTTGTGCACTTGCAAACTGTAGTCTGTCTTTTTATGGTGGATTTGGAGCACTGATTTCTTCCTTGCTGAGCAGCCTATTAGGTTATGTCAATATAGGACTCATTTTACTGTGGATATAGATACTTGTCTACCTGTTTCCGCCAACATCTACACAAGACCCTTTACTGTTGTTCTCAGACTGAAATGCACTTTTTGCACCAAACTGCATTCATCTCTAGGATACAGAATGCATCTCCTTTCTGAGCAGTATGATGGCTGCATGGTCCCATGGTGTTTATACTTGGGTACTATTGTTTGTACAGATGAACGTGGTACTATCAGCTGTTTGGAAATTGCTCCCAAGGATGAACCGGTCTTGTGGAGGTACACATGACTCCAATTAGCCTATCAGAAGCTACATTTTGCTTGATATAATTTTTAGGAATTTTCCAAGCTGATTAAAATTACAGTTAACTTGGTGTATGTAAACTTCTGACCAACTGGAATTCTGATATTGTCAATTAAAAGTGAAACAATCTGTCTGTAAACAATTTTTGTAAAAATTACTCATGTCATGCACAAAGTAGCTGTCCTAAACGACTTGCCAAAACTATAGTTTGCTAATATGAAATCTGTGGACTGGTTAAAAAATGTGTTTTAATGGCTGCAACCTAAGTGTATGTAAACTTCTGACTTCAACTGTATATACATATTAAAAAAATAACAATGTCATACATTTACTCACTCATTATTCTTCAGGACAAAGTGATGTCACATATAACTAATTATTTTCTATTGTTAAAAAGAAAAGTAGTTTTTCTACTGTCGCAATGGCAAAGTGTCAGAAGTTATAGAATCATCCTAATGACTTATCATGAAGGTGGCTACTTTTTTCTGTATGAAACTATCCATTACGCAATTACCAACAAAGAGATTTACCTGTTTTGTCTGTCTTTCCCCTGCATATTCTTCCATTTTCATTCTAAACTGCATAAGATAACCACCCAATCAGAATGTGTCATAAAGCTGGTGATGTATAGACAACTTTTGTCTAATCATTTGACATCTAATTACATCAATAGTGGGAGTTTCTGGAATACGGGTGGGGGAAAAATAAACAGCCTTCACGATCCATAAAACACAAGAAATACACTGTAATAGCATTCTTTCTTATTTAAGTTAGTTGGCAATAAAGTTCTCGAATTGTGGGTGCCCAGCTATGCGAATTTGCACTGGGAGAAAAAGTCCTTATACTGTATTTCTGCCCACTTCTAGCTCCAAATTACTCGCCAAGTGGCAAGAACCCTTTGAGGACACACGGCGTCGGGTAGTCGGTATCTTGATTATAATGTCAAATTAATGGATAGAGGCGGAACACATCAAATTTACCATGTCAACCTCCTTAAATTGTGGAGAGAGGCAGTCTTTGTGTCCATGGTGACGGTAGTTCCGGAGAGTGCGGAGCTCGGACCGATGTAAATTTCAAAGCCGATCAATTCACCCCGGTCCCTTGTGGAGACCACCAGGCCTGAGTCGCGTGGTGGGGGTATGTGGGGATGGGAACATGGTTGTGTGTCTGTCAGTAAGGAGAGAGGAAGCGGTAAGAGCCATAACCTGGTGATTACTGACTCTACACACTTGTCTCATTTCAGTGAGACAGGCTTTAAAAGGTCGGTGGAACACCAGACCGAGGAGAGAGTGAAGTCGCACACGCACCCAGACTGGCGCTGAACTCTGAAAAGCTGTTTATATTTTGCACTTGTGGAGTTTATGTTGACTGATATCATTAAAGCTGATATGTACTCTATTACAGTATAAAAAACTAACATGATAAAACAATGAACAAGAGTAAATTAATGCTGACTGAAAGACAGGTAAAATTATTTTTATCATATCAAAAACAAATTTAAGGAACATATTTAGGAATCTAATTATGATTAACAGCTACACGCTCACCAACAATAATGATCTAAAACCATCTAGCTTTCTGAAAAATTATAACCCAAATAGGAGTTCTTTTTTCCAGCCACATAATTTATTGGAAAACATGAAAGATTTTTTTTTATCAAAAATGTAAATTAAATATACAAATCCATCAATATTTCTTTAAAGGTGCTATTTCTTTAAACTTTGGACTTAAAATCTTAATGGATATAGTTTTTTGAAGCATTGCCATTAGATTCAGGACAGCTGAACATGTATGTGCTTCTTTATTACAATCAAAAACACATATATTGCATTTTTATTTTGCATGTTTTGATTTGTCGTCCTGACACAAATAAATTACTTTCGATGTGGAATTTCTATCATAAAAAGCTATATATCGATGTTGGAGATCTGAAGTATGAGCTTTCAAATGATAATGTAAATGTGAAATAAGACTTTAAATATGATAAAAATACCTTCTCCCTGCTCTCTCGTTTCAAGTTCTTGGTGCGTTTTTGCTCCTGAACTCTATCAGTTGCAGCACCACGCAACTCAGTCAAGTTGGAATAAGCTTGTAAACATAGTTGGTTATATAATGCGAGTGGTAAAATGTATCGCCTTTCAAATCACGCGTTAAAGTAAAAGTGTTTTGATGTCATAATATAGCATTGTGTGTGAAACAAGGTGAAAATTAAGTGTTGATTAAGTGTTAATCTACCATTGTAGGCTACTCCTGTTTTGTGTGTACGTAAAAAAAAATATATATTGTGCCTTGTAGAAAACTGCAGCGATACGTAAAACTAGGCATGTAAAACTCATTGTGTAAAAATTTTGTAATAGTAACGTGATTCTGTTGGGACCAGGTTTCCCCAATTATTTTATTCAGTTACTGAGAGTAAGTACTCATCTTAAAATGGATCCTTGATTATGGTTTAGAGATGTAAGCAGCAGAAAAAAATAATTATGGTGTATATTTAAACATATCCTAGCCTGTGATTACATTACATTTTCTGTTGCATGGCTCTCCATTTTTTGTTTCATTAAAACTGCCTTGTGACAATATCCCATTCATTAAATCAGGGGGCATTCTATGAAAGTGTTTCTGGCAGTGTTGATTACTATCTTGTGATGAGGAGGATGGGGTGGCCTGGCCATGAGTGTTCTCGGCCGGCACTGAGTCACCTAATCAGTGGGACAGAGAGATAAAGAGGAGCTGGAGATGCCAGTGAGAGAAAGAGACACATAGTTATGTTTGTCTTATATGTTATGTTGACGTTAATTTGTATCATCAAAAACTTTGTTGATTGCTCAGCCAGGTCCCAGCGTTCGCCTTTCCCAACAGAACAGAGGTCTTTTACATATCTACTTCTCCTTTGCTAGTAAGTAATCTGACTCAAGCAATAAAGCATACAGCATATAATGATTTTGGGTAGATAATTGCAGATTTGAAACATGTGATCAGAAAAAAGCCAGAGGGTGTAAAAGCTTCCCAGTCATGAAGCTCTTTTATTCTATAAATTAATGAGACAAAGAAAGGAATATTCAACATCTACCCTTTTCAAGCTACTGAAGTTCCAATAAACTCTACTGCTTAGACACTGGCATATCACTAACAAACAGCTTAATGTAATATACAGTATTATATGTAATCGAATGACAAAAATATCTCATATTTCCTTAACACAAAAAAACAACATCCATAATAACAGACATTTAAGTTGCCTTCCACTGTATACATGTTAATTATTCATTTAAATAGTGCCGTTGTTAGTAAAAGAAAACTGTCAATGTGGCACATTACAATGTAGGCTGTCTACTCCCACCAGTCTCAAATCATACCTCATACATGATTGTTTAATTTTACAAACATTTATTCAAATGTCTCCGGCCGTGCAACATGATTGTATTAAAAAATTAAATCTTTGCTATCAACCTTAAACCATTATAATTTTGCTCTGACATGCTTCTAGATTTGAAGTTTAATGACCATTATAGTAAAATTTGTGCAAAGTGGGAAGAGCTGATGTCCCACATGTCCTGTTCAAGTTTCACGCTGTCACCCCAAATGAGGTTGTTCATTAATTAAAACATCTTCATTGTTTTCTACCAGAAACAAAACATGACTCTAATTCAAGCTGAAGTGTGTAATGTCTGTGACAATAGCATATCCAAAAGCAATTGAAAAAATATTTACAGTTTTTAAACGATTCCAGAAAACATCCCAGAACTTTTATTGGCTGTTGGGCTGCACAGGTAATTTAAACAAACAGGGAAAGATTTTATTGCACCACAGAGCCACAATGTTACACTTTTTATGCAGTGCACTTTCTCTATAACCAGTTTGTTGTAGGTTTCCTTAAGCTAAACTTGTTGCACCTCAATCACCTTAGATGCAGTTTTAACAAGCATTGTCAGCCAGTTTTGATGCAATTGCTTTTAAACCCTGCCACAACCTAGTAAGCAATGACATATTCTATTCAACACAATTGACAATTGTACCCAAATACTTCTATTCAGATGCAGTCTCAAAATCCATCCAGTGGATAGTTGTGTGGGTAACAGAGTTAGCAGACCTTCTATAATCATATATTGTCAAACAATATCTTCTTGTGGGTCTTTCACCACAAGTACGTGAGACACCTCATTATTCTCAAAAACTCGCAATGATGGGAGGACTGGAAGCTCAGCGAGTACTGACACTGTCTGCCATCCCTGGAGTCACATGTTTGAAACCAGGGTGTGGCAGAGTGACTCCAGTCAGGTCTCTTAAGCAACCAAATTGGCCCGGTTGCTTGGGAGGGTAGAGTCACATGGAGTAACCTCCTTGTGGCTATGATTTAGTGGTTATTGCTCTCGGTGGGGCGCATAGTAAGTTATGCGTGGATCCAGGGCTGGACTGGGAAGAGAAATCAGCCTGGGATTTTATATGGCAACTGGCCCTAAAATTGTTGAGTTGTTGAGCGGGGGGGTTCGCTGTCTTTTTCTGCATATCGCGGCGCCGTTTTGTGCTCCGTTCTGCATAACACGGCGGCTAATTTTTGCCCCAAATTGCCCGGGATGCCAGATTGCCAGTCCAGCCCTGCGTGGATCGCAGAGAGTAGCATGAGCCTCCACATGCAGAGTCTCTGTGATGTCATGCACAACAAGCCATGTGATAAGATGCGCAAATTGACTGTCTCAGAAGTGGATGCAACTGAGATTCGTCCTCCACCACCCGGATTGAGGTGAGTAACCATGCCACCACAAGGACCTACTAAGTAGTAGGAATTGTCATTCCAAACTGTGAGGAAAGGGGAAAAAAAAGGGATTGGAGGAAGATGCGCTGTCAGAGAGCCCTCGCCACTGATGGAGTATCGTGATGCTGAGGAGAGGATTGGATGGTACTGGAGCGGTTCACCAGGTGGCAGATGAACCCGCAGCCGTCCGCCAGGAAGAGGGGAGTAAGTCAGGTCGGAGGTTCCCCTGGTCTGAATCGGGCATTGGGGTCAATGTGACAAGGAGGAGGGGATGCCAGAGAGAAAGAGGGAGAGAGACACACAAGTGGCCACTGGGTGAGTGCATCAATGTGTTATGTGTTTCAGTTGTATGTTGGTGTCTAATTAAAGTATTTGTGAGTGTTAATCCGGTTCCTGCTTCCACAAGAACAAGAGGCTTGCCTGCCACAAACATATAAATAAAATTACTATAAAAAATTCCTTTTTTATTTGGCACTATATTTACAAAAATTTTACAAAACTTTAACTTTGTAAAAATAATAAGAAAAAGTTATTAGCAATACCATTTTCTCACAAAAGACAGAATCAAACTAATTGTACATACACTGCACAGTGAATATGACCTTTACTTATAGCGCACATGAAGCAATTTGAAGTTGCTTGCAAGTGCTAGTGCGGTTCCAGTGAGCAGCAATCCCCTGATGGTTTTCAGTTCACACGGCCCAGATCACCTGCTTGGAATGTCACAGACTGACCGTCATGCAACATTCTTAAGTCAGAGGAACAGAGTTTGATCCAGGTGGATAGAATACATGTTTCAGAGGAAGAAACATGAGCACTTCAAAGGGAAAATAAATGGATTTGTGCAAGTGGAGGTTCATGAATTACATCTGTGTGGCAGCGGGGGCGTGGTCAAGCGCCCGTCCGGGAGAGGAAAGCGGTAAGGGCGCTTACACCTGAGCTAAATTATGCCTAACACCTGTCTCTAATTCCAGTGAGCACGAGGAGAGCGGCATAAAAGCAGACACCGAGCCTCCAGTCGGGAGGAGATGACAAGCCAACTCAGTGCGCTTGATCACTATTGTGTAGTGTAAAAAGAGAATTAAAAGCTTACCTGTTGCTGAACACCTGTTCCCTGTCCTCCTTTGTTTGAGCGTCCTGCGTCACTCTATATAACCGATCTCTAATCATGGCAAAATATGGGTATGAAATGGCGGTGCCCGGCTGGAGCTGTTGACCATCAATTACTCTCACTTGGTCAAGAGCATGCTTAAGGGTTTCGATCCCGCGACTGCTCTAGAGGGAAGTCCCCCTCAGGGAATTCCCTGAGAGGAGGGGCGACCACCTCGCCCTTTCCTCGTCATCCCGAGCAGCCGAGGACGGCCCGGCTCCGCCTCCCTGCCACAGCATCGCACACGACACCGCACACCTCTTTATGCAGGACCCATCCGCACAAATACCCTCTAAAATATCTTTAAAATTCGCCAATCGGTACCCAAGATTAGCGGATGGGTGAGGCGGGACTAACCGCTGCCTCCACACTATGTTTTTTTCCTGAATTTAATCACCAAAGTCACCATGGGATATTTGTGAACATCCCCATGCACACACCTCACCCTCACCAGTTTAGCTAAACCCAAAGCCCGGGTTGAACCAAGCGTTGGTGGATGGTGGTCTGATTGCAGCCGGTATCCAGCAAAGCTTGGTAAATACCCCCTGATCCTTACCGAATCCGGTATGCTCCAGCCCGATAGGGGCAGCCTGCGGGACGTCGGAGACCCGCACCACCGTCCCCACCTCCATCAGCGGACACTGATCCCGGAAGTGGTCTGGGTCTCCGCACCTCCAACAGGCCGGCCCAGGCGTTGCGGCCGCACTTGTGCTGGCGGGCGTCCCCACCTGAGGAGGAGGCGGCTGAAAGACGGGGAGTGGGAGGGTACATTCTCCCAAGGCCGGGAAGCTGGTCTCTGGAACCCTCCACGCCTGCGCGGGGCAGGAGCGGGCCCTGGGGAGAGAACAGAAGAAGAGACCAAAGGGGAGGGGCGAGGGCAGTGGCAGACACAAGGGAAGGGAGAGAGAGAGAGACGAAGAAGAGGGCTCGTCCGCCCTCGGGATCGCCGCCAGATGGTCCTCTGCGAGACGAGCGGCTTCCTCCAGCGACGCCGGGCGGTGGCACTGGACCCACTCCGCCGTTTTCGGGGCAGCCGCTGACTAAATTGCTCCAGTATCACCTGATCGATAACACCCTCGGCGTCGCGGTCCCCGCGAGCAGCCACCTCCGACAGGCGTCCCGGAGCCGTTGGGCAAATGCTGAACAGGCGACCGGACTTTTCCAACTTCATGCCCGGAAGAGCTGACGATTCTCTTCCGGGCTCCGACCGACCCGTTGCAAAATGGCTCTTTTAGGTCTGAATAGGCCAGGAGGTTAGTTGCCGGCAGTTGTTGAGCCGCGAGTTGAGCTTCCCGGACAGGAGAGGAACTAGGCGGGCTGCCCATTGTTCATCGCGGCCAGCCCCAGATTTCTGCCGTTCAGCTCAAACAAATCCAGAAAGGCCTCAGGATCGTCTGCTACCCCCATCTTCTGTAACGTGGGCGGGGCAGCGTGGAGCGAGTGTCGGGGTCGCGGCTGTGGCGGCGCTGCCTCCTGGCTGAGGAGGCTCGGATGGCGTGCCGGTCCTCTGCCTGAGCCCGCATGATCTCAACAAACCGGCGATCCTGGTCCTGCCGGAGCTCAAGCAGGTTTTGTTGGTGGCTCTGGTGTAGTGCCGCGAGGGACTGGAGGCTCTCCGTCAGCTGGGAGGACTCCACGGGGCGACCCATCTCCATACTGGGATGAACAATTCCTGGGTTTCGGCACCAGTGTAACGCTTCCCACAAGAAGGAGGACAGGGAACAGGTGTTCAGCAACAGGTAAGCTTTTAATTCTCTTTTTACACTACACAATAGTGATCAAGCGCACTGAGTTGGCTTGTCATCTCCTCCCGACTGGAGGCTCGGTGTCTGCTTTTATGCCGCTCTCCTCGTGCTCACTGGAATTAGAGACAGGTGTTAGGCATAATTTAGCTCAGGTGTAAGCGCCCTTACCGCTTTCCTCTCCCGGACGGGCGCTTGACCACGCCCCCGCTGCCACAATCTGTTTAAACAATGTATACGCATATTTGCAGATGGTATATGATATATGTTTTATTGATATTTGCCTTTATATCATTAGACAAGACAGGTAAAAGCAGTAGGGAACTGTTAGGAGAGAGAATGAAACATGCGTGCACTTTAAACATCATGAGCTTCTGCGTATTGTTGCGATTCTGATACACAGGCTGTTTAAATGAGACGTTGTCATACGTCTGTATATTATTGTAGTAACACGATTGCAAATAACAACAAAACAAACTGTGATTGGTCATTTACATGTCTCAGACAGCTCCTTCACATGGAAGCTGGTTATTCTCTGTGCCCTCACGGCTTGAGAAACGAATCGGCCAAATGTAAAAATGTATTGGCCGAAGCCAATAATTAAAAAATTCTGAATATTGGGCGATATATCAGTCGACCACTCAGAGACAGAACATAAAGTATAGGGTAAAAAGCTTCTTTCCCAACACAAATTGTTGTATAGTGTTAGAACAGATGAAAAATCTTTAAAAACAAGCCGATCTTGGGTTTGGGGGCCTTCAGATATTGAATTATGACATTCATGAGAATAAGTATGGCATCCTCAACACCCCTTCCTGCTCTATCGGCAAATTGAAATGGGTCTGACATATCAATCACATGCTTCAAAATCTTAAGTTTCTTAAAAGTTTTCAATACCAGAGAGGTGAGGGCCACTAGTCTAAAATAATTAAAAAAATGTAGGATTTCAACATTTTGCAAACGGAACATGCATATTTCCAAATGTTTTGTACATTTTGAGTTTTAAAAATGTATGGGAAAAAACTTAATTGCAAACAACATGACTTCAGCAATCTACCACTGATATTATCCAGTCCTGGGCTTTTGTTTACCTTTATTCACTTCAAATGCCTTGTCACCATACATTAGGGGTGGGAAATACGTTTTGTGACAAATTGCGATTCTTGAGACAAAACATTTTAAACTTCTCTCCCTGATAAAAAATAAATAAAATATATATATAATTTGTTTTTTTTATTATTTTTTTATTTAATAATAATAATTAAAAAGAGTTCTGAGAAGTTTTGTCTCTTTAATTCTTGTTTAGTCTTTAATGCAACATTGCTACAGCCATCAAAGTACTTGTACACTGTCGGACGTCAAATCTTCTACTTTGGGTAATGTTCCTGTTATCATGCATTATCCACAAGTTTATTTGTGAGGTGTTGTGGAGAGAATTTAAAGGAGTCATTCTGCATATTCGTTCTCACACCTTAATAAATAGTTGCAGTAAAAAATAAGGTTCAACAAACTGCTGGATGTGGTAAACTACATGTTGCGCCCCCACAATATTTATGATCTTACAGCTATGCGCTTTTGAAATCAGAGCGAGAATCGCTCTGTGTCTCCAAGTATTCTGGGAACAATAAAGCACATCATTTTGCATCTGTGATGCTTATATGTGGGTTTGTGCCACTCTGTATTGGAGCCTTTCTTGTTTCTTACTTTTCTTACTTTGATAGTTTTGTGCATTAAGATGTTATAGTTATTTAGCCTATTTATTTGTTGAATATCTGTTTGTTACCTTGTGTCTGATCGGGGTCACATTGACAAAATGCAGCCTAAGTATACATGGGTTCCTTAACAGCAACTACTCAACTAATAGCTAAAAGAATGGAAACAAATGGGAAGTTTTGCACATGCCTTCCTTTTCCTGCAAATTCTCTATTACATAGTGAAACTATTGTCATGTCAGACACAACTATTCTTCAATAAGCATTTCTTTCTTTGAAGAAAGGTCTTAACACAGCTAAATATATCATATCACATTTGATCGTGGCTGCATTTCTCTTCTTGTGCTTTTAGGTCTTAGTGTTGTATTCGACACGATAGATCACAACATTCTCTTGGATAGGCTTGAGAATTATGTTAGCATTTGTGGAAAGGCACTAGCATGGTTTAGGTCCTATTTATCAGACCACTACCACTTTGTCTGAATAAACAAAGAATTTTCAGATCAAACTAAAGTATGGAGTGCAATAGGGATCAGTCTTAGGGTCTCTGCTTTTTTCCTTATATATACTTCCCCTGGGAGACATTATCAGGAATCATGGAATTAGTCTGTTATGCAGACAATACCCAAATTTATATTTCTTTGAAACCTGACGAAATTTCACAAATCTCCAAGTTAACAAGTTAGTGTATCAATGACAGGAAAGATTGGATGGCTAGACATTTTCTTCTCAAATTCAGCAAAACAGAGGTACTACTTATTGTACCAAAAACTTCTCATAATACATTTACATTTATGCATTTGGCAGACGCTTTTATCCAAAGCAACTTACAGAGCACTTATTACAGGGACAATTCCCCTGCAGCAACCTGGAGTTTAGTGCCTTGCTCAAGGACACAATGGTGGTGGCTGTGGGGATTGAACCAGCGACCTTCTGATTACCAGTGTGCTTTAGCCCACTACACCCCCCCCAACCCCCCGCCCCCCGCCCCCGCTGCATAAACTGCTAAAATCTAATTTGGTTCTAAATCTAATCCAGTGTTATAGGACAGAATTCTTCCACCTCAGCAGTATTGCTAAGATACAACACATGCTCTATGTTTCTGATCCCGAAAAATTTATTAATGTGTTCATTACATCTAGACTAGATTATAGTAATGCATTTTTGGGAGGATTTCCTGAAGGTTCAATAAATAAACTTATAAATAAACAAAATACAAATAAACTCCCTGCATACATGGGGAGTTGGAGGGGAATTTAAATGGGGTAGTAAGGAGGGGCTTAATCCGACGGGAGGTCTGAGAGGGGTGGTGAGGATAATTTATTTATTTTTTGGTCTGTGAAATTCCTGCGAAACGAGGGAGGGAGTCGGAGATCTCAAGAATGTGTCTGGCTGAGATGAAGTTGCAGAAAATGCTCTGCCATGTCAGACGTCTCATAAGGGACGGGATGGTTTGAGGAGGACCGGCCTTTTTTGATTATAGTGACAACTGCGGAGTTGTCGCATAACTACAAGGTGTTTGCGTGTCCAAAGGGAACCCTATATGACGCTGGCCGTGACGATGGGATACATTGCTAGGAGAGTGGATGGAGCGTAGGAAGCTATATTGAAAAATAAAACGACTGGCCATTTCCCTGTGAACCATGATCCCAGAAGAAACCCCTGAATCCTGTGGAGGGAGCCATGTCCATGAAAAGGGACATGTCATCCAGAGATTTGCGGCAGCTATTATCGATTGAATATGTGGGAGAGGCTGTCTTCAGAATGAGCTAGTGTGAGGAGGCGGGAAACGAAGGAGCGGCCTTGAGGAATGATGCGCGTGGCAAAATTGAGGTGGCCTAATAGAGACGGGAGATTGCGTTATGAGACCCAAACTGGCCAGAAAACGACGTGAGAGTAGACCTGATCATGTCGAGTTTCTTTAGGCAGGGAAGCTTGGGTGTTTAGAGAACAGAGAATGATGCCTAGAAATTCAAGTGACGTGGCTTTTTTTGCCCCCTCAAGCATGGATCTGCACCAATTGTTTGGGTTCCAGCTTTAAATCCTGAAGATGTATCGCATTTTATATTTTTTGAATGTTTGCAAAATCACCTTTCCAAATGTGCTTGATAGCTGATTCCGTGGCTAATGCAGATAAAGTTACCATTGTCTCTGATTGTATTCGTGGAGACCAGATATACATATATATATATATATATATATATTCATACAAATGTGGCTGAACTCCGGTATTTACACTGTCAGTCATATTGGTTTGGATTTGTTGTTGCTGTAGTGTCCGAAGTGCGCAATGTAAGGCACTGCCCTATGCAGGAAGGGGAGCGGGGAGCAGTAGATAATTTGCATTTAAAAAGACATACAAAATCAGCGGGTTTTTGATTCCGCCAAAAAGGAGGCATTTACGACGTGGTATAATAAAGGATCCGTGGGGTATTTGAGATGAAACTTCAGAGATGCATTCTGGAGACACCCGAGATGTAATAAAGATATTACATCCTGTTTGTTTTTAACACCATGCCAGCTTCTATGGCTATTCCCATGGTGAGAAATGTGTAAGCAATTCTATAAGGAGGTATTTAAAATACAATTTTTGTAAAACTCTAAAATTGCGTTCGGTTTGATTTGATTAAACATTTCTTCCAGAGTGCTGACTGAATAAAAAAGGTTTGTCATGGGGTTAAGAGCAGAACAGTATAATAAAACATGTTTCACGGATAATGGCAGAAGGTACATGTTGGTGAATATTCTCCTAATATTAAAAACTTGTGTAAACCCTGAGTGACCAATATGACAGCGGGTGTAAACAATCTTGTCTGATTTGAAAACAGAGAGGGACTTATTTTGCCAACAATAGGCTGATTTCATGGAGTTTGTTCATGATGCATTGATCCCACTCAGTTTGCCATTTGTTTTTAATATATGAATTTATTGTGGGTTTTAGGTCAGTTGGAGGTATTGGACAATTTTGGAAATCTGTTGATAAAGCCTCTTTTGAAGCAGTGTTTGCTTCCTCATTTCCTGTCATTCATATAACATCTTGTTGATGAGGCATAAGAGGTCTCCTTTAACGGTAACAAGATGATATAATGAGCTTGACTCAGTACTGGTTTTATCCAATGATTGCCAGATCTACTTACCTGCTACTAAAATGTAACGTCCCTGACTATGCACGTTAAAAAGCTTTGATACTTAAAAGTAATGTAGTTGGGCTGACATGACTGTTAGACTCATCCGCTTTGAAATTTGGAACATTGATAAAGCCCCAGGTGCTTGAAGATCTCCATAGATTAAAACATGGTCTGAACATATAGGAGTGAGTGATTTATGAACACATACCATACAAATTTATGCACTTTAATGATGCGTGAATGAGTAATAATATGTAAATATTCCATGAAATAAGAATGACTCCTTGTATGACCTTATCATATGGCGATATGCATTACGCTGGTAATAAAATGATCTGATGAATGAGGGGATGCGATGCGGAGCCTGCCGCTAGGTGTCAGAGGCACGCTACACCAGTGGTCGCTCGGGTAGGAAACACTGCTCTAAAAGTCGTACCGAGCTAAATAAATTTCACCAAGGACCCTTTCGCAAGACTTTAGTGAAGGCTTTATTACATTTTTATGCCCTGCTCCTTCAGAGTGCCCACAGCGTGAGCTCTTTCTTTCCTTGTTAGTAGGGCATAGGGATGATAAACTGTATTGGAAAGCATCCACTACGTGATTAAAGCGAAGGCGACCAACAAAACAGGGATATCTTACTGAGTTGTGATGGGACCCTGTACAATAAGCACAGACTATAATTTATGATATTCCTGATTAATGATCTCAATTCCCCAATGGGAACACTCGGGCATGCAACATGGTGAATGATGTGCGAGTGAACTTTGACTGAGATGTGATCACGCTGTGAACACATGATTGTCTGCACTATGACAGCGAATGCGCTGTTAACATGAGATGCGCTATGATGAACAGACAGCATGACAACAGAAGGCCTAGACCCATGGCTAAATCAGAATGCATTTGATGGATATGATACAAACTTATTGCTGATGGAAAACAGCTGCTGCCGGAAACTATGTTTTTGCGGACTTGGAGAGGAGCGCACTCCTTCCACGCCGGGTTGGGCATTCTAATTGGGGATGCAGTGGCTCGATTGAGGGAGATCTCCTAGGTGAATGAGACATGGGTTTGCTAGTTGTTTACTCCCCATGGGTTTGATGCAGGCTGAAGTTGAGATGAAGCTTGAGATGACGTTGTTGGAGGGAAAAGGTGGACTTCCTGTGCCTGGTTCTCCTGTGGCCTGGAGGTCGGAACATATCTTTTACATGTCGATCCCACTGAGAAACCAGAAATTTGCAGAGGACTGCTGCTACTGGATGAGAGGTACGGAGCAATGAATAAGTCTGTGACCATTCTGGCATCATGGCATCATTGGTAATAGTAGAGTTTGCGTTGCTGTCTGCCAGCCACATCTTGGTGAGAGCTATAACGCACACATATCAAAATGTTCCGGTCTTGATTTTGAGAGACGAAACCATAGAAGGCAGAGGCCTGTATTTTTTTTTCCCAGTCAACTTCCTCATATGCTGCCACATTTCCTAACCATTTTTGTTGTTTGTTTCCAGTCCTGGAAAGAAAGTTTGTAAGATATCTAACATGAACCCTAACACTAACCGTTGTTATTTTGTAATCCATAAACATACTTCAATATTAAATGCAAAAATGTAACAAAATATTTATGCTGCAGATTTCTAAATGGTTGTTGATTAAATGAACAAATGATGTGTATGTATGCATGTATATGTATATTTGTGTGTTAGAAGTGAACACCTTTTTATTATTTGTAATCAATAAACATACCATGGCATTAAACGCTCAGTATTACTGTATCACTGTTATTACTATTATTGTTATGTTAATAAAGAATTAAAGAAAATCCAGCATTGTGTCAAAAAGCACACTGGTTAATGTATATCCCTGCAAGATGAGGTAAAATAACCATTATTCTTTCCAATAGTTACACAATACTGGGTTCCCATAATCCAAGCAAAGGTGATTTTTATCCCAGCATTATTTAAGAGTTTCATTTATTTCAGAACTTTTTGTTAGTAGCTTGTAGTGTATGTAACCGAGTAATGGCAAATGGTTACACCCAATTCCAACTATGCCACCGGAAGCTATTGCCTATGGAAAAAAATGTAACCCTTTGCAGCAACACAAGTTCATCAGCCATTAATGAGAACAGAGACGTGACCTTTGAGCACAAAAGGTGTTTTATTAACGAAACAATCTGACTTTAATTTAATGTTAAAATCTAAATTTAGAGAATCTAGGCCATATGCAAAATCACAAAAAGTGTCACAACCTCCCCCTTAATTAACAAAGTATTTAATACAAGGTAAACCAAACCTGTGGGAAGGGAAAATATTAAAGGGTCACTGGACCACAGACCCACAATCAAAAACAAACCACAAGTGCACTAATATCTAAATGACAAACAAATAGCTTTAGCGTGGTGCACACTGCATGTCACTCTACACCCTTATCTCATGTAGTTAACTACCCTTTCAAAGAGAAGATTTACTGTATTGATTTACCTTTTTTATGTTTTAATGAGTAGTTTGTTGCTTGGAAAACTACAGTTTAAATTTAGCTTCAACAACATTTTTGACATATAAGAGGTCAAAAACATCCTGTAAGTCAAAAATTTCTCGTTAGTCTAAAAACAGTTTACATTGAAGCCAATCTGCCAAAATGACAAGATGTGGAATGTGCCACTTTATTACGTAATAGTGTGGCTAAACACTGCCTCCGCAGAAGAAGATCAATGCCTGCTTCTACATCAGAAGCATGTAGCATGCAGCAATGTTGTGAAAGTTATGTGATGTTATAGTGATATATTTATCGTAAATCACTATAACATCACATAACTTTCACAACATTGCTGACTTCTCTGTAAGCCTTGAAATATGAATATTCCTATGAAGGTTTTAATTTGCTAAGCCACATTATGAAATCACAACCTGTTTTTGATATATGAATATACTGATGGTAGCCCTCAATTTAATTATTTTCTCCCTTCCTTTCTCCCTCTATCACCTTTGGCTAACATGCAATCAATGTGGCAGATGATGTTAGTCATTTTGCATTTGTTCCCCACAGTCTCCATACATGCTGTTCATTTGGCAATGTGATTGGTCTCAAATGTTCCTGCTGGAACACAAGACTATGGGTGAGTCCAAGACTCTTCAGCAGATCCCTGCTTCTGGCTAGGTATCTGGCAAGCCTGCTGTTGACACGCTTCTGCTTGAACATCATCTCTACACTAAACTAGAACCAATGTCTTAAATGAAAAGATAGCACCAGGCTAGAAGTGAAAAAGAAAGAAAAGAACAGACTTTGTGATGAATCTGAGATGCTTCTCTCCTTAATGTCTTTGACATTTGGATAGCATTGGACCTTAGGCAAGAAGAAAAAACAAGCAGTTTCTTTTTTATAAATGATAACTTACTTATTGGGTGCAAAATTAGGGCAATTTTATAAAAATAAAAAAATTGAAGTGACACTAGTCATTTGTTTATATTTATTTATTTTATAATTTTTTCTCTACATAAGAATATAAAACAAATTAACTGCAGGATCTTCTGCCAATCTGTCAGCAATGAAACAATTGTTTGTCATTAGACTTTACAAGCTTTTGTTTACATTGAGTGACACCTTTGACATTGTTTTAAAAGCTTGAATATAAGATTAAAGTCAGATTCAAATCATCAAAGAAACCAATAGATATTGTTTTTATACAATTTTGCATTCCTAAATGCTATTGCATGTAATTACATGTATATTTGATGGTTATTATATGGCTATTACATGGTCATTGCATGTATGTATTAATAAGTTTACTTTTACTTAATATAGACTTTCTTTATATAATCCCGTGCCCTGAGAATGGAAAAGTTGTATTATTTTACTCTGAGAATGAGGATTCCACTCTGCAGATTCCACAATATCAGTGACTGGTGAATTTAAAACTCTTTTTAATTTTATATTTATATTCCATCCATAATCAAGTTATCAATCATGTACTGTCTTAGATTACCCATTTTTGCTCCCTCAAATCCACAGCATGTCATTCTCAAAGGTTTAGTTTAATCAGGGGGCCTTACAACTGAAAGAAAGGGAAACAGTTCTTACAAAGAGAACCCCTACTCAACAGCCAGCAATTTAAGGAAAAATTGAGTTGTAAAATTTGATTTGCAAATTCACACGAAAAGCTGTCAAGATTCTACAGTCTAGAAGGTACCCATCCTCTAGAGACCATGGTGAGGAAAGGAATACTACATGTAAAATGTGTATCACTGTGCGTTTTTATTATTATTATTATTATTATTATTATTCAGCCATGGAATTTAGAACACATAGAGAAACATTATTTACAAGGCATTGCTTCTCCCAAAATAAACTCTACTTCCACTTGTTCGATAGGCAGATCTTATATTAAAAAGCCTCCCATGTATGCAATCCAGTTTTCTATGTAATCCAGTAAAACTTCCTTTTCTGATGTTGATCTAATAGAAGAGAGTTATTACTGGGCCATGCGGACTCAGCAATGTGGACAGAAACGTAAGTCCACCATCTAATAAAAAAAAAAGAATCAAGATCCTTGAAGTTCTGCAAGAGATTCAAGTACAATTTTGCTAAATGACAGTTTTGCTGTTAATTAATCAATGTTTTGATTTTTGTTTAGTCATGTTAGATGATGTTGTTATTTTGCCATAGCAGAACATTTCCTATGGCATTAATAAAATATGTAAAGTCTGCCTGCCTTGTTAAACAGATGTTGTGCTTTTCATAAGAACCTGCATTTAGGCCCCTAACCTAAATGCAATTAATGGCTGTGGACCTTTTTATGCCAAAACAGTATAAGTGAAATGAAGAAGATATCAGTAGACTCAGAAGACAGGCTGTAAATCCTAAGTCAACAGGTCTGGCCAGTTCCTGAGAGGCTCCACACGGCATTGCCGAGTGCCTTGTTTAGCTAGACTAGACGGGGTGGTCAATCGATGGTAACAGGATGCAGGTCTCTCCGCTTTCAAAGAGTGGGCTGGTTTTGTGGTCAGGTTCAATTGGGTAATCAATTGCCAATTTTGCTGGCCCTCATATAAGATGATCCAAAGACCAGATAATCAACACACTGAGTGTTGAGGCAGCAGAGCACTGCAACTGAAATTGTACCCACGTTCTCCTTCGCTGTTCATGCAAATAATCCTGAGGCTCTGAAGGGACCCACCCCTCATCTCTAGCAAAAATCTATGGAAATGTATGCGTGTCATTGATTTCTCCTCACTAAAGGCAGTCATTTCCAGAGATGCTCTCGGTTCTTGTATTAAAAATTCATAGTGAGTTAAACCATTAAAGCGCCTTTATTATGTTCATTTTATTTTACACTTTACCAGTTATTGAGAATCATTGACTCAGTCCTTTGGTATACCAACTAGATCTCATGAGAATTTGTATGAATTCTTAAGTAAAGTGTGGTTTTAATACACATACATTTAGTTTTGTTTGCTTAGACACTGAAATGTATAATAACGACATATTAAGAGCATGTAAAACGTGATAATGTTACACCTTAACAACTTAAGAGACGTTTAATGTGCATGTATGTTTTCTGAATCCATAAAAAATGCACTTTTTATTAACTAATTTCAGAGGGTTATATTACTTTAACCTAGACTTTAAAATGAACAATCAAAATTGCAAGATTTATTTTTATAATGGTATATGTGCCAAAAGTGTATATGTAAGGTATGTAAGAGTGTCTGGCTTTTTATTTTTATTTTTTATTTTTTTTTTACAAGAAAAATTTGTACTATATTCATACATTTAAACTAGGGCTGATTAAAATATTTAATTGTGATTAATCGCATACTTTTTTGTAGTTAATCATGATTAATCACAATATCTTTATAAACACGAGTGGATAAAATATGCTTCATCCATTTTTTCAGTCATCCACACAAAACCTACCCCATCAATAGAGTTGATCAACAGAAAATGAACACAACACAACTCAATTTAAATTATGTACAAAATATGGTAGTTGTAAATATATTTTGACAGGATTTATTTTTACAGATATACACATATTTATTTATACAGATAGTTGCAGATATTCCAGGAGAACAGTGGAATTAAATAGTTTTGGTCATGTAACTATTTGCATCACTCATGCAAAAAAGTCTGCACTGTCATTTACAAATACATTAAAAACTCCTTTTAGACACCGGACACAATTATAACCGGTGGGATTAAATGGGTTAATTTACCCATTTTACCCAAGACAGTGTAGATACCTGCAGGGTTCCAATAATGTATCCAACTTCTGCATTGGTCAGTGCACTATCAAACAGAGACACTGTGACAAAACCTTGGAGACAGCAGCAGGTTTTCCGTTAGCTGGTAATCAGTAACGCCACTCCCTATACACATATTACGCAGTCTGCATATGGCACCAACTCCCTAGGGCGGCACCAGAAACTCCACCGTCTGCCATTACTGGCATGTTATACGTTATTCAAGGACCTGGTAGCAGTCGCGGAACACTCGCACCGTGCCTTGCAACATTCATACAGTGCCTTGCTGTGCAAGGCAGGTGTTTAAATGGCAGCTGTCTTGCTGCTGCAATCATCTTACTATATTCCGAGATCTTTCTCTGCTTTGCGGGCATGTTCTACTGCTGTGATACATTGATCAAATGCTTGGCGCAGGAATCAGCATAATAATAATGTCTTCCACCATCTGTTTTCCCGAAGGTCAATGCATGTGACATTAGCGGAGTTTGCGCGAATTGACTCACTTCTCATGAGCTACAATTTATCCAAAGGGACATATTACGTGTTCATATCATAAAAAAAAATATGTGGCGTGAAACAAATTTTGCGTTAACCCTTTAACTTCGACAGCACTAAAATAAACACCATATCACGTTGATTTTCTGTGCAATTATCAACAATGGTGAATTATCAGTATCCCATATGCGTGTTCACATCTTATATTTGTTATTTCTTAGTCAAGGTGGCACTGATGTTAAAGTGATTGATTTTATTTACATTGCTAGCTGATGTAGAAACAACATTGTACTGTACTATAATGTAGCCATGAACAGTTTGAAATTACTATTGTCATTTGGGTTTACTACTGAAATAATGCTGTTAATTAATAATAAAGTTGTGGACTCAAAAAGTTACTGAGAAATACATATGTGTAACTTAGGTTTATCTGATGTGTATCTGTAGATTATATGTTCCCTGTCAAAAAGCTACACTTTGATACTGTGCTGATTTAGCGCTTTGGGAACAACTTTAGGTGTAACCAGCTGTGAATATGTGTGCAACACGTCAATGAAATTGACCAGAATTTATAGCCTCTGCTGGTGACATCATAGCATGCACCTGTAGCAGGGCTATAAATAGATGCATCACAGGTGCATCATCAGATATTTTGTCTTCAGATCATTCTGCGTGTGTTGTGCTTCTTGACTGTCAGAACTTTCTACTTTCCTCTGTTAGGAGTTAGACTTGTTAGTGCACAGAAACCTTTCTCTTTATCTTTTCTTTAAAAAAAAAGAATAAAAAGAATGACTGATAAAGCAAGAGATGTGTGTTCCCATGTTTATGCTCTATGGCTGAAAAGGACAAACACCAGTGTTTTTTGTGTGTTTGGGGGAAGAGCATGCTGCTCTTGCGTTGGGGCGGGTGGGTGCGAGCATTGCGATCTGTTTACAGTCAAAATGCTTTGCACTCGTCTCGCTTCCAAGAGCCAGTGCCCACTCTTTCATCGTGGGGCTCTCGCATAGATCTGGCTGAGGAGCGAGAGACGGATCCATCCCTATCGCTCGCTCTCTCCCCAGATCCAGCTGATATTTCTCGTAAGCCTGAAGCGCGCTTCGGCGCCTCTTCAGTTCACGAGGGGGATGCTGAACCTCCGAACATTCCACGCACAATAATAAAGTGGCTGAGGAATTACTCAAGGTGGTTACTCGCGCTGTGGCCAGGCTACAGTTAGACTGGCCACACGAACAAGAGACCCCCCCAAATGCTCCAAACTAAAAGATAGATTTCTGTCTGGTGGCCAAAGCCGTGCAGGCCACCTCCATGCTTGTGGGGAAGGTTTATCAGACAACAGGTCAGGCTGGTGCTGCCCTGTACACTATGGCAGTGTTACAGGCCTACCAGGCTGATCTTTTGAAGGACCTGAGTGCAGGCATCACGGTCGACGAAGATGCTTACTCTGAGCTTCGTCGAGCCACGGATCTGTCTCTCCGCACGACCAAGCAGACGGCTCGCGCCATTGGCCGGTCTATGTCTGCTTTAGTCAGCATGGAGAGACACTTATGGCTCAACCTGTCGGGCATCAGAGACAAAGACAACGTTTTCCTTGTCGATGCCCCGGTTTCGCCTTCTGGCTTATTTGGTGACGCTATGAATGTAGTTATCACCAGGTTCCATGAGGCAAAGAGTCACGAGGAAGCCTTCGGGCAATTCCTTCCTCGCCGCACTCAGGGGGAGGGGCCATCGGCCACCCAGCCCCGCCAAGGTCCTTCTAGAAGGGAGGTTCAAAAACAAAGCATGGCGAGTCGTGCTCCCCCTCGTAGAGACTGGGGGACGATGAAGAAGAAAAAACCCTGACAGTCACCTGTACCTTCTCAATACCCCCACAAAACCTCTCCATTCCCGCCGCCTCTGGTGTTTCGGGAGTTAGAGGTTTCCAGCTAAATGTTGGGTGTTCCATTGCTTCCTGCCATAGTCCAGGACGCAGAATACTCGACATCCCTTCAACAGGAAGTGTCACATTTGATACCCATCTCAGAGAACCTGGCAGCGCAGAAGCTACTGCCAAGTGTTTCTATGTGGGTTCTAAGAATGGTAGAAAAAGGCTACAGAATTGCCGTCCTCCGCGTTTCAATGGTGTGGTCTCATTACCGTGAAACTGGAACAAGCATGTCTACTGTGGAAAGAACTGCAAAATCTCTTGGTCAAAGGGGCCGTAGAACATGTTCCCCTTCCAGAGAAAGAGTCAGGTTACTACAGCAGATAATTCCTGGTTCCCAAGAAGGGTGGGGTTTGCGTCCGATTTTAGACCATCGAGGCTTGAATCGCTCAATCAGGCCGTTCAAGTTCAAGATGCTAACTGTCAGGACAGTCGTGTCTCAAATCCAACATCACAATTGGTTGGTCATGATTGATCTCATGGATGCATATTTACATATAGAAATTCTGCCACAACACAGGAAGTTCCTGAGTTTGCTTTCGGGGTGAAGCTTTCCAATATCGGGTTCTTCCATTCGGCCAAGCCCTATCACCCCGCACAATAACGAAATGCATGAATGCAGCACTGGCTCCTTTGCGACTCCGGGGCATCCGCATTCTGAATTTCATAGACGACTGGCTGATACTAGCACAGTCACAAGAACTGGCAGTTCAGCACAGGGATATAGTCTTAGCTCATCTGGTTTCTCTGGGTCTGAGACTCAACGTCAAAAAGAGCATTCTCTCTCCCACTCAGGAAATTACCTATCCGATCATGATGTGGGCACAATTGTCTGACTCCTGTCAATCAGAGCAGTTTATATCCCTGGATGCCTGAATGTGGGAGCAGATTTACGGTCCAGACAAAAAATACCGACGTGGGAGTTGAAAGTCCACCCCGAGGTAGTGGAACAAATCTGGGTCCGATTTTACAGAGCGGAAGTGGACCTCTTCGCCTCCCAACAGACAGCGCAATGTCCCCTCTACTTCTCTCTGAGTCACCCAGCCCCCCTTGGTCTGGACGTGATGGCACATACAGTACATGGCCCAGAATGCGCCTGTATGCGTTTCCTCTGGTTTCTCTGCTGCCGGGAGTCTTGGCCAGAGTTCGCCAGCAAGGGTGTTGCCTCTTACTGATAGCGCCGCGTTGGCCGAACATGTTATGATTCTCTGAGATAATGTCTCTCCTCAACGGCTCGCCTTGGGTGATTCCGGACAGGAGGGACCTTCTTTCCCAGGTGCAGGAGACAATATTTAATCCCCGGCCAGAGCTGTTGAACCTTCATGTTTGGCCCCTGAAGGGTACCAACTGAGGGACACTGGGTTTTCACCTGAAGTTATCGAGACCATTCTAATGCTCCCTCTACTAGAAGTTACGCCAATAAATGGGGTGTCTTTAAAAGATGGTGCAGTGCACATAATGCAGATCCAGTTAACTGCCAGATTGCTTCAGTTCTGGACTTTCTGCAGGAAAAATTGTCAGCAGGAACATGCCCCGCCACTCTCAGGGTTTACGTGGCCACTCTATAGGCTTGCCTCGCCTTGATTGACGGGGTGCCCTTGGGAGACATCCTCTACTCGCTTGCTTCGTACGTGGAGCCATGCGACTGAGACCTCCTGCTAGGACCAGGATCCCTTAATGGGACTTAGCAATAGTCCTTGAGAGTCTGGTTGAGACTTCCTTCGAACCTCTAGAGTCAGCTTCTGATAAACTTCTGACTCTGAAGATGGTTTTTCTTATGGCAATTACTTCTCTAAAATGAATTGGGGATCTACAGGCTCTGTCTGTCTTGCCAGCCTGCTTATATTTTGCCCCAGAAATGGCTAAAAGCAATATTGCACCCTCATCCTGACTACCTGCCTAAGGTTCCATTCTCGACTGTACATCCGGTCACTCTCATTTACAATGTCGGAGCAGGAAAGACTCCACAGACTTTGTCCAGTCTAGATGTGTCCCTCTGCAGCATGTTTGTGATGCGGCAGGCTGGTCCTCTCCATACACATTCATAAGCTTTTATAGTTTGGATGTTCATGCCCACTCCGGGCTCTTTTGTCCTTGAGTCAACATCACAAGCTCAAGTCTGAGAGTACTAAACAACAGTAAGGGGTCCGGGCATCCACAGTGTGGCGTCATGGGTATTCTCGTTCCCAAAGCGCTAAATCAGCGCAGCATCAAAGTGCAGCTTTTTGACAGGGAACGTCTCGGGTTACTTAACTGTAAACCCTGTTCCCTTATAAAAGCGGAACGAGATGCTGTGCTTCATTGCTGCACTGGGATGCCCCAGGACTTCTCTTCAGACAAAATACCTGACGATGCACCTCTGACGCATCCAATGATGTCACCAGCAGAGGCTGTCAATTTCATTGACGTGTTGCACACATATTCACAGCTGGTCAAACCTAAATTTGTTCCCAAAGCGCTGATTTAGCGCAATATCTCGTTCCGCTTTTATCAGGGAACAGGGGTTACAGTTAAATAACCTGAGACGTTATGCATAGCACAATATGTGTTTGACAGCCAGTTGCATCTCATGAACTTTCAGTGTGAAAATAATGAATTCTGTTCTAGTTTTGTCCTGATTTGTTGCATTATCTCTTTGATTTATGAAAAATAAAACATCAAAAAATATTTTATTTTATAATTTTTTAATCATAATGTTTTAAAAATGTTGCACCATCTAGGATTTTTGAACATCCATTTTGATAGATATAAGTGCAGGGTCTCTAAAGACTAGAATAGTGTTTGGGAAAATTGCAATGCATTTAAGGGTTAAAGGATTTATTTATTTATATATTTTTTATTTTATTTATTTATTTTATTTTTCCCCATTATATGCTGTGGCTCATAAACAAAATGGAAAATAATTAACCACATAAAACAATCATAAAAGTTATCCATTTTATTTTTGCACTGTAATCCAAGCCTTTTATTCAACAATCTTCATCTTCATCCACCATAGGGACCGTACCAGTCAAATCCTGCACTCATTTAAAGATTCAAAAATTGCCACATCAAGAAGCATTATTACAGGTTTAAAGATTGTATAGGGTTAAGACATTGTTAGGGTTAGGTTTATGGGTAGGGGTAATGCATATAAGTTAGTATATTGTAACAAATATTGTTATCAGTGTGCATTAATCAGCCTGTTATGTTATTTATATTGTTGAAATTGGTTATGTTAAGGAGTGTAGGGTTCTCCAATATATATATAGAATAGTAAACAATTAAAAATATATGTATTTATGATTGATTATTAATGACACATTGTTGATTATCTTGTTAAATGTTCTATGTTTGCCAATAAGACATACAGTACAACTGCTTTACAGCTGTTTTATTATGCGAAGTTGAAAGGTAAGCCTTCCTCACATTTATACATGTTGAGTTAAATAATGAACAAGAGCACTCTAATCACTATGTGATAATATATGATTTAATGATTTACATGCTGTCCCACTGAAAAAATAAGTAACATCATCATCAAAAGTCAACTTACTTTTCATAGACTTTTTTGGTGGATAACCTTTAAAAATACATGTTTACCAGATAACATTTGGTTTATTTATTTATTTAGATCTGTCACCTGTTTCATTGCAGCTAAATATATACAAACATGTATAAATTTATCTGCAATTGACTTGTAGCATAAAATAAAAAATATATAATTTTGCTCGGTCTTCCTAAATTATGCACTAGAGAGGGTGAAGTACATTATGGTGTCAGAATCCAGAGAACAGGGGGGAGTGATATGCCTGAAATATATACAGGAGGCCAGATCTTCCCAGCATAAAATATATCCAACAGAACACAGCCTCCATTTCACATGTCTAGATGTACTATCCATTCCAAATGATAGCACCTATTTTCAGCCAAATGTAAGTGTGAAAATATGTGAGAAGGTTTTGGGAAGAGGTCATATGAAGCTGCAAAAACTGAAATAAAAACTTGATTGCCCAGACATTTCCCATCTCTGTGTCCTTGAAGTGTGAGGTGTGAGACAACAGCATTTTTATGATTTGCATGTGTTGTATTCATGCAAAACTCTGCTACTTATATACTCAATGTCGAAAGAAATTTGTCATGGATTGGAGTAGGAAATAATTCAGTGAAGGTTGCCATTTTGAGGCTGTCAAACTGCTTTTATCTCTCAGCCCAATTCAGTGAGGATACATAACATTTCCTTATCCAATCCCTAACCCTAAAACAAACCCTATATTGTAATTTTTTTTGAGGCTGTACAAAACGTCTTTCAGGGTCTTGACAGTGAAAAGTGTTCAGCTCGATTTCAGTAACTGAAAACAAGAATGGCAAAGACAGACACTTGGCTCTTCCTCATACTGGTAGTAGATCTTGTTTAGAGGCCAAATTCAAGCATCAAGATGACCTGTGTTTTTTGTTTCTTATTTTATTTTATTTTAATTTTTTTACATAGCTGTTGACACAATTTTAAGTTACTACTGAACACATTTTTTTGTCCCCTTTCCTTGTTCTTAATGTACTTGAGTGTGGTAGAAATTATAATAGCAAAGGGAGTAACTGACACCCACTGTTTGTAAATGTATATTATTTTAAATGCATTGAACAAATTAGTACCAATGTTAAGGGCTGTTTTGTAAATTTATTGGTGTGTCGTTCCGTCGGCTGAAGTCGGTCCCCAGCTCCTTTTTTTTTTTGGCCGATTGAGCATGTTGAATCAGTGGCAGAGGTCGTCGGTGAGTCGGATCATTCTAATTGTCTGTGCAGCTTAGCGAACCAGTGCACAAGAAGAAAAACAGAAGTGTTTGAGCAAGCAAACGATGAAGTTAAGTGGGAACACACAGAATGCTTCTCATTTCTTCACATTTCTCATTCCAATACGTGAATATTTTCAATCTACATGGCTGTCTGGAATGAGGCAAGTGAAGACGAATTAATCTGCATGATTCAGGAGAGGCCAGCTCTGTATAACATTACAGAAAATGATATGTGTGGTGAAAGCTGAACTCTGGTGTGAGATCAAAATCTAAATTGTCATATCAGGTAAGATTTCCTTTTTGGCCACTGAGGTCTTTAGCAGAAACTTGTTTGTGTTATTTTTTGATAGTGCATGGTAAATACCATTTGTTTGGGGGGTTTTGTGTACCAAAATAAGCCAGGCAGTTATTATTATGTGCTAGCATCTATAATCCGTCCTGTTAAAAACGGTAGTGCAAAAATAACATTTGCTTGCATTACATATAGACATGAAATTGACATACTAACAATACAAAAAGTTCTGGAGCTCAGAAGACTGGCAGGCAACAATGGATCCTGATCCGGCTGCAGTTTTTACAGCCTCACACAAATAGGAAGGAAGGCACTTCTAACCTAACTATCAGGGTAAATTAACAATTATATTATGTTTTTAGTAAAAGATATGTTGTATTTTTTATTCATTTTTAAATTGCTTTTGATTGCATCTGCTAAATGATAAAAATTAAAATACAAATTTGCATGAAGTGGCCACTGATTGTTCAGGTGGGGGTTTCAACCCCTCTAGTCACAAGTAGTTTTCCATATGTTAACTTGGTTTCACTCACATTATCTTCCACAATGTGCCATAACGTGCATCTGAATAGAGCCATTAATCACCATTTCTCCAATTTGTAGGTTATTGTTTTAGCAATGCCCTGTTATTGTTATGAATGTTTGGTGAACAGTTGTAAGAATCTATGGTATTACATCCTTCTCATGGTGAATTTATGTTTAAGTAATCTTCGGCTGATAGTGATTCCTATTCACCCTCAGATGGCAACAAATCTGACACCTGGATCAGAACCCATGAAGAGCCCAGCTTCTTTGAGACTGAGCCATGGCCCAGTACTCCCCTAGCTGAATCCATCTTCAGTGGAGCAGAGTCCACAGCACTGAGAAAGGAGTCTTTGCCAAGCACCTTCAGACAGTCAACTATTCCAAGGCCTCAAGGGAAGTGCAGTAGGAAGATGCTGGACAAATCCTCCAGTGAGGAGTCCACAAACTTGTTGCGCACCATTGGTAAAACCCTGGAAAAGTTAGCATCACAGGAAAGCACCAATGATGCAAAACCTTGTGCACAGAATGCGGAAGTTGCCCCCACATTTACTGCCACATTTTCAGCACGAGATTGACAACGGCATTTTCAAGTATTCAGTGGGCTAGATCCATGCATTAGAAGCCTCAGACAGACAGTTTACACACCTGTAATGTTTTATGGCAAAGCAATGCAAAGAGATGTGCAAATTGTAAATTGTTTTGTAAATATTTCATGCATACTTTTATTTTATATAATATTTCCTCCACAATTATATTTTGTATTTTAAGTATCTACTATTTATTCTTTTTTTTCACAACTACAAACAGGAATCAGTAATTGCTGTTCAGCAGTGCCATTAGAACAATGGAAAATGTAGTCTTGTTGTTGTAGAATGTTGATCCAATTCCTGGTGGAGGGCGAATGTTGACATGTTTCCCATTCAGAGCACCCAGGCAGTTTGGGAAGTTCCACTAAGCCTGGAACCCATCGGCTACTTGCTGCCAATCTTCCACTATGTCTGGGCACTGAAAAATGCGGGAGTGCCACTTTTGGCTCATCCTGGTCGAGATGAGAGACGGTTCCTTAATGCCCCCATTTCCCTGGCTGGCCTGTTCTGCGACATCACCAAGGACTTTGCCCAGCAGTTCTCGACAGTGAAGCAGCAGACGGAGGCCATCCAACACATCCTGCCCCAGCACGGCCCAAGATCCCACATCTCATCTGCTTGCCGCCAAGGACATCCTCCTATGGCGACTGCACCGGCTCCACTGCGGCCTGCCCCTGCGGCCCCGCCCCGGCATCGAGCCCACCGCAGAAAGCAGATGCTAACCGTCTCATGGCCGGCTCCCAAGAAGAAGGCTTCGAAGAGCTCCGGAGATGGGCGATCCAGAGACTAGAAGACCCGCGGTTTCGGAGCAGGTGAACAGACCTCTCCATCCCCCGGTGGAGGGCCGGTAGGAGAATCTTTTGTTCCCTTTTCATTTAATTTGAAACATGGACATGTGGCACGTCGCTCTCATCACGATGGCGGACCCGGACCATCTGACTCGGCTACACGATTCAGTTCGCAAGGCTTCCGCCCAGGTTCACCTCGTTGAAGGCAGCGGATGCACTGCCACGATAGGTTACCCACAGGGGAGAGTGGAGACTCCACACTCAGGTGGTCCAGCTGATTTAGAGTCGATTTGGGCAGGCGCAGGTAGACCTGTTCGCTTTCCCAGAATCCTCCTACTTCCTGCTTTGGTATGCCCTGACTGAGGCACCCCTCGTTATAGACGCGCTGGCACACAGCTGGCCCCCTGAACTACGCAATTTTTCAGGTACGGGGCACCATATGGCAACCGCAACTAGGCCTCTGGAATCTCCATGTCTGTCCCCTGCACCGGATGCGGAAGACCTAAGTGGCCTATCACCCACCGTGGTAGACACAATCACTCAGGCTAAGGCTCCCTCTATGAGGCAGGTGCCTTGAAGTGGCATCTGTTTGCTAAGCGGTGTTCTTTCCGACGTGAAGACCCCCAGAGATGCGCAGTCGGATTGGAGAGGTTGGAGGGACGGCTGTCCTCCTCCACCTTGAAGATGTACATAGCCACTATAGCAGCACACCACTACACAGTGGACAGTAAGTCCTTTGGGAAGCACAACCTGATTATCATGTAGCTTGTTGTGTAACTTGTTACTTTCTCTGAAGTGTAGCTTTTAGCTTATTTAAAAAAAAAAAATTCTGTTGAGTAGTTTGTAGCTTAGCTAAGCTACATTTTTGAGTAGCTTGGAGTAACACTGTAAACAATATGATGATGCATTCACTATTGCATCGTAACTATCATAATCAATCATTATAAACATCTAAAAACACATTATATGTTTAATGATATACAATTTTACCTTCAGTGCACCTGTGGTCATATAATCTGTTTTCCAGTGCATCTGCTGTAAAGTAAGTTTTTTTTTTTATTATTATTAGTACAGCACATTAAAGAACTAACGATGAGCGATCCATCATTACAGGAGAAACTCACATGTGCAAAGTTTCAGTTTAGGTTTAGGGTAGTGAAGTAGTTTTTTTTTACTGATAACTGAATAGCGCATTTGCCTTAAAAACTATTCACCTCGGAACTGTCACGATACATGTAAAGAACTATGTAAAATTATTTTGCAGAAATGTTGGCACTCAAGTAATTTTTATTAAATTGGGCTGAAAAAATATGTATATGAATAATTAAGAATGCATTTAAATCAAGACTACTACTAGATAAGTAAAATGACAAGCCTCAAGAATATGTGCTGAAAAAAAAATGTAATCCTGCATAAATTAACCAATAAACAGAATGCTTTTTAAACAACTGTTACTTTTCTTCAATTTGTACAATTAAATGTACAGTACAATTCCACAAGGACATGGGTTTTAGGCTCAACATACATCTTTATGTGCAACAAAGTGCTGTTTGTCCTCAAGAAATTTCAGCATTTTGTGCAAATTATTTTATCAAGCATAAATATGGAATTTAATGAGTATTTGAAAAGTGTTTATAAATGACATCTTGATGTTGAGTGCTGAGTAGTATTCACTCGTACAATGAGTTGCTGTGAAATAAATAAATGGCCACAGGGGTTTAGGCACTGAAGTTTTGGGTGTGAATGAAGCCTAAAATGTATCCATCCCCCTTTAGCCACCTTCAATCAAGTGCTTGCTTGCTTGCTTGCTTAGTAGAATGTCACTTGAGCTATTATTTTCTTCTGCTTAAATCTGGTAAACTACAACCTCCTAATTGATATGTCTAACCATGGAATTAAGTAATTCACCTTCATTTATGCCTTCCTCTGTTCCGCAAGCTGCCCTCAATATGGCAATTGATGGGGCTTTGTTTGGCGCAGCAAACAGCCAGTACAGCAGACATTATGGAATCGTCCCTCTCCACCCGTTAAAGTTCTGATGCAATGTTCATTTTTAATGGAGAATTGATCTGTGTAAATCAGCGGCAGATAGGGACCTCTTTCTCAGATAATCTGATAAAGAAAGCTTGCCATTTTCAGGCCCATTTCCAATAGTGGCCTCCTGGAATGGGTTGAGCCCTGTTTTATACATCTCTCTGCACCATAATCGAACTAGCAAGAGGCAGATCAGGGATGGGGTTGGTGAAGAGAGAATGCGAGAGAGATCCAGGGTGGGGGGGTAGGTGGACAGGGTAATCGACAAATCTATCCTCATGCTTAGCTTGGCTTGCTCTTTCATTTGGTTCAAAGTGGGTGCAGATGGATTTTAGATGGAATGGCCATTCTGAGCAGTAGCCTGTGACACACTTCAACAGCATGGCAGCTCAGGGCTTTTAGAGAACTCTAGACTTCTGCCAAAATCATCATACTAATCATGATAAACAAGGTTTAACAATGATAATGTGAAGTAATAGAGGACTAATACATGGACATTTGGTCGAATGCCTTATATGCAAAACACATTGAAATTTATAGATTCATTGTCCTCTTTTGTCATTTGCAGTGCAGTTCTGTCCAACTTGGCTCATTTGAACCTGTGTGGGCTGCACACTTAATTGCTCTGTGGTTTGACGAGTGCCATTGTCCTTAAGCACCTTCCATGTATTACACTGTCATTTCACAGCAATTCAATGGAAAATTGACCTCCTTACATCAACTTTAGTGCTCACTTGCAAACTTTTTGACATTTCTCCAAAACCTCTTGATTAAGGAACTGTCATGGACCTGATGATGACCTCACACACAAAACAGCACAGCTTTTACAGCAAACCTTCCCTTTAATTTACACCTTTCTGTTGCTCTATATTTAGCTCATTCTACAATCTCACACCTTTCCAATATACTGAAATTTTACCTGACAGACTCGCAGAAACTGAAATTTTGAAGTAATTCATGCAATATGCCTTCATGTTAACACCAGGAGCAGAGAAAAGACTACATCCTGTCAAATATGCGTTCAGTTTCTTTCCTATTCAAAGGTCAGTTCAATCAGAAACACAAAGTTCACAGTGAACCCGTTTTCTCTGACATCACGGGCATCTTAAAAGGATAGCAAAATGCACATTTTGTCATCATTTATTCATCCTTATGTTGTTCCAAACCTGTATGACTTTCTTTCTTCTGTAGAAGACAAGGAGACTTAATGCACAATGTTAGGCTCAGTCACCATTGAATTTCATTGCATCTCTATTCCATGCAATGGAAGTGAAAGGTGACAGAGGCTAAAATTTAGCATACTATCACCTACTGTGTCCCACGAAAGAAAGTCAAAGAAGTTTAGAACAATATGCGGATAAGTAAATGATGACTGGAAGTTTTGAGTCAACTATCCTTTAAACTCTCCATTTAGCATGTGGTAGAGGGAGAGAACAAAGGGCCAAGATGAGAAAGGTCAAAAATGATCTGTGAGGTGTATGTCAGCGTCGGCTCAGATAATAGACCTAATCAAGATGTAATGCACATGGGCATTATGGGTCACTTTGTGTGCTGCATAGAAATGTGTTGGCCAATCATTTCTGTGTATTGACATGTTATGCCGTTAGGACAGCTCTCCCCTTTTAAATATTGAATCACACTCTGTTTTCCATCTCAGTGAGAAAAAGGTCATTACATGATCTGCCATGTCTAAAATTCCATACACACAAAAAGCCCTGCTATTGCAAAAGAGTCTGATAGTTTCATATTCCATACCTCGACCAAATCAAGAAAACATTAAGTCGCAGCAGAAGATACCCTTGAGAATACAATGCATACAATGCACACACATGCACATTAAAACAAAAGGATTCTGGGATCTCTGTGACAGCAATGACTATAAATGATCAATCACCGAGATCTATTATTGTAATGCCAAATTACTTGGGGCAACTGTCTGATGTACAATCCAGGTCAAAGGATAAAAGTGTTTTAGCATCTGTCAGTTCATTACCATTTGCAACAGCTTCCTTTTTCTGCTCAATCCCCAGTATCGAATAGAATACAGCACAATCTAATTTCCATGAATAATTTACATGCTTAAACAGAGTGCATACATTTTCCTCACTGTTTGTTTTGTTTTCCTCCCAAAGGCTAAATATGACCTCTATTATGGCTGGGCATGAGCCCCCCCCCCCCCACCAACTCTGCTCCCACCCATGATCAGCTAAGGAGTGCATTTGATTCTATCATCTATCGGCCTCATTAGAATAATACAGAAATAAAAATGCGACCGCTGTGCGGCTGGTACTCCAGCAGAATCTATTCATTCCTATTGCCACTTGACCACCCAGCACAAGCAATGAGTGGCAATGAGGCCACGGAGATGTTGAGGGAAAGAGAATGGCTGCCTACACAAACTCTGACGAAGAGGACAGAATTCTCTTATTGTGCCAACGGCCTTGCGGCAAAATGAAGAAGCCTGTTTCTGTCACCACTGTGACAGGCACATGCATCCCTGGCTGTAATGGCATGGTATACATCTGCCACATAACACCCAGTGGAGGTATCTGCAGACTAGAGCAATGCTGCAACCATCTGAGACAGCACATCTGACAAGTGGCATGGCACATGTCAGTCAGGCTGCAGTGTGACATGACCCAGAGCTGTCCATCTGCTCAGCTTGGAAACAGACAGCATTCAGAACAATAACAGCATCCTGTATTGATGCATGCCTTGTCAGTTATGACAGTGAGAACCCTGGCTTTTTTCTTAAAAATAGCATGTTTCAGATTTAGATTTGATCAAAAACATGATGTTTCAGTTTTTTGATCATAATTAGCAAGTTATGATATCATAAATTATGATATTGTTTTTCTGCAGAGAATTTTTAGAGAATGTTCTGGTATCCCTTTTCCATGCAATTACAGTGAATGGGAACTGGAGCTTTCAAGCTTAAATAAGGATGCAAAAGCACCATAAAAGTGTTTTACATGACTTGTGTGCATTTTCATCCTGTAGACTTATGAAATCATAAGATCAGTTGGTGGGGAACAGACTGAAATTTAGGTTGTTAATTGCTGCCCTAGCTCTCCTTGGCATCTCCATGAGGGAAATAGCGATGTCCGATTCATATATGATTAGTTCTTTTGGTTCTAATCTTTTAAAAAACGAATGAATCCAGACTCACCCAGTTCTCGAGTTCCAATCACTGACTTAGAATCGGAATTTAAGACTTAGAATATAGCGCTCAGGTCATATGGACAACCTTTATGATACTTGCAGTGGTGATCATATTTAACTCCAAATCTCATGATTCATGCTTACCTGTTGATTTCAGTCCTCAAGGTGCATAATATGTCATAAACACATGCAAAACATGTACAGCATTTAAAATAATGTCTGTTGCTACATGAGTAATGTCAGTTCTATGTTTCTTGGGAAAGCAGAAAAGCCCTGTCTAAAGTCAGCAATACAATCAGCACAGTATATACACATACCATCACAAGTGATAACGATCATCCTTTTATAACTTGAACAACTCAGTTTAACCTCAGTACCTTGGTTTCCTCATGTTAGAAGTTTAAAATCCATTCGTTTAGCACCACCATTACAAAGGACCTGACCTCTTAACCAAGTTAAATATTAAGGACTAATTCTTTATTACCTAGTGGCCCAGTATAAATCACATCATCCCTCCTCTGGCTTTGGAGATAATAAATCTTCAGAGATTTAAAAATGCCTTGAGAATATTTATTGACTTGAGTGTAAAAGTAAAGTGGTTTTCCCCCACAATACTGACCAGAAAGGTCATTCTCCAGCCAGGGAAAAAAAGTTCCCATATGAACCAGGGCTGGTTAGCAAAGCTCGTGACAAGGCACTGTGTGGTAATAAACTATATACTGGTGGCAACTCTGTTTTATGAGGTTCTTATCACATCCCTGTGGCTTTTACCCTCTCTGGATAACAGCCTCCCTTGTCCTCAGCTCCAGTTGTACTCATGATTGTGTTTTCATTTCTTCTGTAAGGCATTATTAATTTGCTCTTGCAGGTTTTATCATGTAAGTCTGCTGTTCTGTGGCATCCGGAGAGCAGGGTTAGGACTTAGCCCTTATTGTAGGTAAAATAAAATATTAAACTCTCCAGAGATGCTGGTGTTGATGGAGTTTAAAAGGGCTTGTAGAGTGACTTTAAGCTGTCTTCTTAAGCCTTGACATACATTATATATAGTCCATGTGTGTGCAAACTGCTGAATGAGATTACTGCGCTCCATATCTCCTACAGCTCCAATGGAAGAACACAATCTGTTTATTTACTATATGCACACTTTTCATAAGGTTCAGCCAGGTAAAAGAGATGTACTATTAGTGCAGCAAATGTCTAGAAATGCTGAGAAGGAACAGAAAGGTGGATGTCAGCATGAGTAAAAGATGATAAATTAACTTTTTTTTTTCTTTTCATTTATCACATGTTGCTGAGCTGATGATACAATAATATTAGGCTTTTTTTTGTGTTGCACAAACAAGACTTCCCATCAGAATTACAGTGGATATGTTGAAAGCTGTTTGGAAAATATTTAAACAAGGATAGTAAAAACTGTGGGGAAATTGTGGGAATGCACCCTGCTAAAATAACAATAATAATAATAATACAAAAGTTGTAAACAGAATGCAGTTGTACCAACAGATCATTTTGACTTGCTTAAACAGCAAGTATTCCTTGCTTAACCAGTACTACCCGATGAACCATACTGGTCTTGCTGGTAAACAACATGTACCTAGAACAGCACCAAACCAGCAGAAAACCAGACTAGACCAGCATGGGAACTGCACACATGTTAAGCCTGTCTTTTCAGCAGATAGCCAACAGTCCGCATGAGGAAATTATTTCATTAGCTTACTGAATAATGTCTTAATGAAACTGTTAAAATGCACACAAAAAATATCTGTGGGTTAGGTTAAGGTTAGGGTATAGAAAATATCCTTAGCTCAATATATACACCAATAGAAGTCAATGGAAAATCCCCACAAAGACAGTAAAACAAAGGTTGTGAGTATCTGTTAGCATGAATGAGTTATGTACACATCAATTGTGTTTATATACATTTACAAAATGGCCAGGCGATAAGACATGAGGGCAGAAATCAGCTGTAATTGCAGGGTGATGGCACTTCTCTTGCTGCACTAGTCCTGGAAATGAGTCTGGCACTTATATGACAGCTGTGGAGGTCACAGAGCCTTTGGATGAAAGCTGCCTGTCTGTTCTTTACACACACCTCTTCATCACATTACTGCCTCTCTACCGTGAGTGATCAACACACATAAACACCATTTTGTTGTGTGCATCAGAGTGCCTGCTTCCTACACACTATCTCAAGTATCCTGAAATGAAGTGCTGAAATTAGCTTTGGTGATCAATAGCATTATTCTGATGGATTGCTAAAGATCACCCCCTTCAAGCCAAGAGCTCTTTAATGTGTCTGGTAGTTTGGTCAACCCTGTAAAAGGCTGTCACATATTTCTCTCCTAAATAATCAAATAATTTCCATGCCTATGTATCAAATCAGAGTATGTGCAGCTGCTCCTAAAAAGCACTTGGACAGAGAATGTGCAAACATGCATCTGTGTGTAATGTTCTGAATGGCATATTTCAGTATGATTCTGCTACCTACATGTACTATGCATTAATGCAAAGTGGCTCATAAGAAGCTATTAGGTATTTTTATAGTGTAATTTATTTTCTGTTGACATAGACATGTAGTGCACTATGGCACAATGAACACAATTTCACCATAATATCATTCCATAATGGATCCATTCAAGCTCATGGAAGTGAGTGTGAAGGAGTCACAATGGCAGAGAATATATTATGGCTCATGACCATGTATTAAAGACAGCACTTTGTGACATTGTCAAGGAAAAGGCTCAATTCTACAAAAGAAAACAGCAGTATTTGAACCGTGATCAGAAGAGGGGGCAATAAAGAGAGAGGGGCTAGGTGCTAGATGCCCTGAAGGGTAATGCAATGAACTGCAAAATTACATAGTGTTCTTGACTGATGGAGAACTCAGCTCTTTAGCCATATGGAAAGGGGGGGGTGCAGGACATCAGATTAATTAGCTCGCAATCTTAACAAGCATATTTTGGGAGTAATTCAAAGACCAAATGGAAATAATTGTGATCCTCAAGATAATGAGTGAGACAGGTAATCATTCCATTTCAGAGAAGTCTGTGCATGGCTGTTTGCTAATGATTTTGATTTGGCCCCAAAGTAAGGTAAAAGGTTTCACCTACTATACACAATCAATGTATGGCCCTTTTTGCACCTTGCTCTGGGAGATATCTGGCTGTGCACGTACTGATTAGATCCTCCTGGATTGTGCCTCATTGTGCTGTGCTGGTAAAGAGTATGGCGAATCTAAGAAAGAAAATCAAATTCCTAGACTGATAGAGAGAAATCAACCATCCATCAAAACTAGAAAAATTAGCTAACGGAAAATTTGCAGTGAGATCAGTTTTAGTGATTTACAGTCAGCATCAGTGTTGGACATATTAATAATAATTTCTCAAAAAATCCCTGTTTCTCCATTAATGAGATAGTGCTCAATCTGGCTTGTTACATGAATTTGACTTTATTATTTTTATGATTCCGTTGTATTCCATAAAATAATATCAGTAAGTTTTCTTATAGAAAATTCAGAGGATAGGTGCTGTCACGTGATACTGAACTAACATCTATTTTCCTCAGCTCATTATCTCTTTTTCTAGAAGTGCTGCTGACAGCACCATTGTTGTTTCTTTCTCTTGCAATGTCAGAAAACAAAGACTCTGTATTGATCAGTCTGGACAGAACATTTGTTGTGATGTCTCACTGGGGCACCATAGAGTAGCATGTTGCCAAGAATGCCTGTCTCTGTTAAAAAATGAATAGATCATTCCTTGACCTTTTTTTATCTATACCCAAGTCGCTCAATTAAACTGGATCACTTTTCATTACCTTTCAAGAGCATATTTGTGTGCCAATGTAAAGTTTTGGAAGAACCCCCCAAGTAGAATCATGCTTTTCTCTTAGGCTTTGGATGGTTTTAGGAGAGACACGTGGCTGGCTTTGTAGCAGAGATATTAGCATTTAAATGCAGTGTTTGAAGTATTTGTACTGGCACCTGGCCTCACAACATACTGAGTCAATCAATCTTTGTTTGTTATCATGCCCTTCAAGATGAATTGCTTGAGAACAACTCTAAGCTGAAATGTGAAGAAAACAAAATGAAAAAAAAAAATTATACAAAAATTGAGTACAAAAAAGTAGAACTGAGACATAACTTCAAAAATATGCTTTTGTACACATTGTCTCTTTAGCATAATCGATTCAGATTCAAAATAATTGTACCATTATAGTTTTAAGCACTGTACTCATTAATCAAAAGATCACATACTTATTTGTTTATGACAGATGAAACATGAATAATACAAACATTTTGGGTATATGCATTTGTATGTCTTGTTTACAGTTGTAAACCGTATTTTGTCAGGAGTATAATGTTTAAAGTGTTATAAATATATAATTTGACATTTGACATACATATATATATATATATATATATATATATATATATATATATATGTATGTGTAGTATATGTGTGTGTGTGTGTGTGTGTGTGTGTGTGTGTTAGAACTGTCAGAATTAACACTGTGATTAATTTAAAAAGGACCTCTTAGTGCTATTTGATATTTAAAAAAAATGCCCATATGGGACTTTTGATAGAAATCAAGTATTTTCAGCCTATGGAAATCACATTCGAATATTGTGTTACTTCTTAAAAAAGTAACTTAATTAAAAAGTATTTTTTTTTTAATGGAAAGTAAAGCATTACATTACTTTTGCATTATATCTGCATTAAGTTTTTTCTCAGCCACTTTCTCTTCTGCTATGCTATGCATTCCATACAAATAAGCCATGCATACAAGAGACATTACAAGTCTTGCTAGCTACTGTACAACACTCATGTCAAAACAACATAGTAAACAAACAGATATTTAGAAAAAAGTGCTTAATGTCATATGTATAATAAAGAATCAATAACATGAATATACATGATTTGTTTTTCCATCAACATGGCAGCCAATATGAATAATTAAGAATAACCACTGTCTTAAATAAAGCAGCAAAGTCCAACACTTGAACCTGCATCATATCTGTAATCATGTGCTGTGCCCATCGACAATGTCAGAGTCAACTTAAGATGTTTTTCAAAAGTCAGGATAAAATTCAGTGGGAAATGCCAGCCTAACATGTTCAAGGAATGTGTCTGATAATAAAATAATATTTTTCACCTAAGTCATCTCAGTGCACGCTTGTTTTGAGTTGTTACAGACACCACTGGTTGATCGCCTCCAACTTCAAATGTGCATAGAATAAAAGAACAGGGAGCCCTTCAACAGATGACATGACACCCATTGAGCCCCCCACTGAACATTAAGTCAGTCTAGGATTACATGAACAGACAAAAGCAATTGAGACAGCCTAATAGATACAGTAGATAAAAAAAAGTTTGTGAATTCTTAAAGAAGCTTGGAACAACCTATCTGCCAACAACCAAGAAAAAACAGTGTCCACGTGTGCCAATGAGAAATGGTGCTTTTTTTAATCCAAATATTGATTAAGCTTTTTTATTTGATTTTTTTTTTATGTTTAATGGACTTAGTATGATGTTGTATATGAAAAGTATTTATGGCAATATTTTTGAAGAAATCGTCTATGCAGCATTTTATGAAAGTACCAAAAACTTTTGCATAATATTATATATAATATATATATATACACACACACAAACACACACACACACACAGCTGATCACACTGTACAGTCAGGACACTAATAACATAAAAAATTACTATTACAATTTGAAATAAAATGTTCAGAACTTCTTAAACTACTTCAAAGAGTTCTCGTCAAAAAAGCCTCCACTTGCTGCAATGACAGCTTTGCAGATCCTTGGCATTCTAGCTGTCAGTTTGTCCAGATACTCAGGTGACATTTCACCCCAGACTTCTTGTAGCACTTGCCATAGATGTGTCTGTCTTGTCGGGTACTTCCCAAGCACCTTATTGTCTAGCTGATCCCACAAAAGCTCAATGGGTTTAAGATCCATAACACTCTTTTCCAGTTATCTGTCGTACAATGTCTGTTTCTTTGCCCACTCTAACCTTTTATTTCCATAGGACCTGCACCCCTGAGTGTACACCTTTGTATGAATCGTAATTTTTTTGGGCAATTTCAAGCATCGTTTAGACTTCATTCCTCAAAACAATGATTGATTGATGAGTTTTTGCCATTTTTGACCTAATATTTACCTTAAAACATTTTATTTACCTTAAACCAGTCTATTGCATACTGTGGCAGCTCAAAAACAAACACAAAGACAATATTAAGCTTCATTAAACAAACCAAATTACTTTCAACTGTGTTTGATATAATGGCAAGTGATTTTTCTAGTATCAATTTAGCAGATAAGCATGATTACTCAAGGATAAGGTGTTGGAGTGATGGCTGTTGGAAATGGGGCCTGCCTAGATTTGATCAAAAATAACTTTTTTCAAATAGTGATGGTGCTGTTTTTTACATCAGTAATGTCCTGACTGTACTTTGTGATCACTTGAATGCCACTTTGGTGAATTAAAGAACCAATTTCCTTCCGAAATCTGTACATTATTCCAAACTTTTGGCCACCAGTGTATATAAACTCAGCAAAAAAATGTCCTGTCTCTTTCAACTGCTTTTATTTTCAGCAAACTTAACATAGGTAAATATTTGTATGAACATAAAAAGATTCAACAACTAAGACAAAAACTGAACACGTTTCAGAGACATGTGACTAATAGAAATGGAATAATGTGTCCCTGAAAAAAGGGTCAAAATCAAAAGTAACAGTCAGTATCTGGCCAACAGCTGCATTAAGTACTTCAATGCATCTCCTCATGGACTGCAACAGATTTGCCAGTTCTTGCTGTGAGATGTTACCCCACTCATCCACCAAGGCACTTGAAAGTTCCTGGACATTTCTAGTGGGAATGGCCCTAGCCCTCACCCTCCAAACCAACAGGTCCAAGACGTGCTCAATGGGATTGAGTTACAGTACAACAGTACAGCGTTATGCACAGCGTTGAGATTGCCTGCAATGACAACAAGATCAGTCTGATGATGCTGGGACACACCGCCCCAAATATGAACAGGGTATCTGCAGGTTCAAAGGAATGAAAAATCCTTTATTCCTTTGAATAAGACTTTTAAGGCCAAATAAAAGAAAAATGTAAGACCACATTCGCAATAAAAACAATACACATTAATTAATTAGCTGGTAAATACAAAAATACTGAGGCTACTTTGAATGTCTCTGTACATAATTTTTTTATATATTTTATTGTGCATTTATGTGTTAATAATTTAATACAACATTAAAAGTCTAAATGAAATCATTAAGAATTCATGTAGCCTAAAGTATGTTGCTTATATTGTGACCCTTCTATTTAGTCAATTGCTTTCTAGCAAGACATGACGCATTAGACCAGTGCTTTGGCAATGTCACCGCTTATGTCAAACACGGAAGTGGTGGCAAAAACTGTACGTAAAAAGGCTCTAGTTGACTGCTGTGGCTTCAAGATCATCAACAGTGTTGACTGGACTGAGGAGATATCCCATCTGATTTTCCATAACTCATGTTGTCTGGAGTTTTTTGTCTACTGAGCATCCTTGAAAATGTATTTTTTCAATGTTTTGTACATGGATTGATCCAAGAACACTTTAAACTGCAGTATATCTCATCGAAGAGAGAGTTTAACTCTTTAAAAATGCTCACCTTAAAAATGGCTATTTAAAGTTGACAAGACGTATTGAAAATGTTAACAGATTAAATTATGAAAGAAAAGGAAAGGGAGAGATTCTGTGCTGCTGCTTTCCCCCTATTGGTCTGAATAACTCGTAGCATCTTGCAGGCTGCTCTGTCTTGTCTGTTGGTACGCTGTCAGTGTCCTCTTTGCTCCGTGACGTTATCACTGCGTGAGAAAAGGGACGTGTGGTGTGTGAGCATGAGAATAGTATCAATTGCATTGGCAGCCCTAGATCTAGAGATATGGAGATGAGAGATATAACAGGTGTAACTCTGCAGCTGAGCAGTTCTGTTAGCTTTATAATTATTGTCAAAGTTAGTGTAAAATAAGGAAGCGTAACGATTTGAAAAGCGTCAAAAGACCGTTCCAACCTTGCGTGCTTGCAAATTGTGCTGCTTTGTCGATTATAAGCAGGAGCGAAAGTGTTAGAGATGCCAAATAATGACATTTGCATTTCGGATTAGCGGGTTTATGAAGGCTTATGCATGTGTATCATCGTAATTTCAGAGAGAGAGAGAGAGAGAGAGAGAGAGAGAGAGAGAGAGAAAGAGAGATGATTTTGACCCTCTATTCATGCCCCAAAATTTAAGACCTCAGCAAATAAAATTTAAGACTTCTTGAAATTTATTTAAGAGAAATACTTTTTATGGCCTTACATTTTAAAAAGTACATTTTAAGGACCCGCAGATACCCTGATGATAGACCCTCCACCTCCAAATCGATACCACTCCAGAGTACAGGCCTCAGTGTAATGCTCAATCCTTCGACGATAAACGCCGACCATCACCTCATGTGAGACAAAACCGTGACTCGTCAGTGAAGAGCAATTTTTGCCTCTCTGGTCCAGCGAAGGTGGGTTTGTGCCCCTAAGCGATCTTGTTGCTGGTGATGCCCTCAGTCCAGCCTCTCTCAGCCTATTGCGAACAGTATGAGCACTTATGGAGGGATTGTGTGTTCCTGGTGTAACTTGGGCAGTTGTTGTTGCCATCCTGTACCTGTCCCGCAGGTGTGATATTGTGATGTACCAATCCTGTGCAGGTGTTGTTACATGTAGTCTGCCACTGCAAGGACGATCAGCTGTTCTTCCTGTCTCCCTGTAGCACTCTCTTAGGTGTCTCACAGTACGGACAATGCAATTTATTGCCCTGGCCACATCTGCTGTCCTCATACCTCCTTGCAGCATGCCTAAGGCACATTCATGCAGATGAGCAGGGACCCTGGGCATCTTTCTTTTTGTGATTTTCAGAGTCTGTATAAAGGTCTCTTTAGTGTCTTAAGTTGTTATAACTGTGACCTTAATTGACTACCATCTAGTGTCTTAATGACTGTTCCACAGGTGCATGTTTATTCATTGTTTATGGTTCATTGACAAGCATGGAAAACTTTGTTTAAAACTTTTACAATAAAGATCTGTAAAGTCCTTTGGATTTTTACAAAATTATCTTTAAAATACAGTGTACTGAAAAAAAGGACATTTCTTTTTTTGATGAGTTTATATATTACTGTACATTTTATATGTAAAATATATACACACACACACACACACACACACACACACACACACACACACACACACACACACACACACACACACAATCAGCCAAAACATTAAAACCACCTGGCTAATATTGTGTTGGTCCCTGTCATGCCACCAAAATCACACCAACCTGCATCTCAGAATAGCATTCTGAGATGATTTTATTCTCACCACAATTGTACAGACTGGTTAGCTGAGTTAGCCTAGGCTTTGTCAGTCTGGCCATTCTCCGTTTACCTCTCTCATCCACAAGGCATTTCCATCCACAAAACTCCTGCTCACTGGATGTTTTGTTTTTCGGAGCAAATTCTAGAGACTGTTCTGTGTGAAAATCCCAAGAGATCAGCAGTTACAGAAATACTCAAACCAGCCGTCCGATTATCTAATCAACCAATCGTGTGGCAGCAGTGCAGTGCATAAAATCATGCAGATACAGGTCAGGGGCTTCAGTTAATGTTCACATCAACCATCAGAATGGGGACAAATATGTGATCTCAGTTATTTGGACTGTGGTATGTTTGTTGGTGCCAGACAGGTGGTTTTGAGTATTTGTGTATCTGCTGATCTCCTGGGATTTTCATGCAAAACAGTTTCTAGAGTGTTTAGAGTATAGTGCGAAAAACAAAAAACATCCAATGAGCGGCTGTTCTGTGGACGAAAATGCCTTGTTGATGGGAGGTCAATCAAGAATGGCCAGACAGGTTTGAGCTGACAGAAAGGCTATGGTAACTCAGATAAACCCTCTGTACAATTGTATTGAGCAGAATAGCATCTCAGAATGCACATTATGTTGAACATGGAGGTGGATGTGCTACAACAGGAGAAAACCACGTTGTGTTCCACTTCTATCAGCCAAGAACAGAAAATGTCTAGGTTACGGATGTAACCTCCGTTCCCTGATGGAGGGAACAAGACGTTGTGTCGAAGAAGCGACACTAGGGGTCTCTCTTGAGAGATTTTGCATCTCTGATCTATGAGAAAAGGCCAATGAGAAATTGGCAGACAGAATTTGCATGTCCCGCCCCCGGACATACGAGTATAAAGGGAGGGAAATGCGTCCGTTTCATTCAGGATTTTTCTGAGGAGCCAACAATGAGGTTCGGCCGCAACAGTGGCCGGGAGGACACAACGTCTAATTCCCTCCATCAGGGAATGGAGGTTACATCCGTAACCTAGACGTTCCCCATCTGTCGCTCACTTCGACGTTGTGTCGAAGAAGCGACACTAGGGGTCCAATTTAAATCATGCCATGCGCTGAGCCGTGAACTGCTGACACAGGAATGGGCAGGTATTTTACGTGCCAAAGCGACCAGCTGTGCCAGGCTGCACGTACCCTTCACCAATGCCCCGTAAAATCATCAAAGCCTTCTGGTTCTTTACCCTCGACACGCCAGCCTTTATGTTTCTCGCATAGAGTTAAAGCGGCTGGGGCCATCTTAACGCTATCATACGCACACGGGGAAGGTGATCTTTCCCAGTTTTCCTATTCTTTCATGTGGAAAAGACCCTGCGGAGGCCACACCTGCCCAGACTGGGGGAGGTAAAGAGTTGTGAAATACATCACATGGGCTTTTAGGTCACATGTGGAGAATGGCGCGGTGGTAGATCTTACCTCATTGGTAGGGAGGAGTTGCAACAAACACGGTGACCGGGGGTCCGTTAGGACTGCCCAAGGGAGACGCCGGTCCGCTCGCAAGGGGACCGTACCGTGGAAAATACGCACAGGTGGAAAAGTCCACGTGGGAGCCTGTCCTGTGGAGCACCTATTCCAGTACAGGGTAAATTGAGTACCCGCATTGGTCTTGGTCGGTGAATTCCTCCGCTGAATTAGCAGACCAGAGGTCTAGGGAGGATTCATCCAGGGAGCCGAGTTTGTGGGATCTCCTGGGATAAAGGTGCACTGTATTACCTCAGCGGAGGAAAAGGGTGCTATGTGCAAGCAGTCAACCTGGTCAGTTTGTCAGCATGTACCGAGTTCTACTGGCTCGGACCTGAGAAAACACGGGACGAAACCAACTCAACCCTGAGATTGTAAAAGGTATTGGGTGCTGCCCATCCCGCTGCTCTGCATATGTCTGCTAGGGAGGTGCCCCTGACCAGTTCTCATGAGGACGCAACACTTCTTGTTGAGTGTGCTCGGACACGCAAGGGGGGGGCATGGCTTGGGTGTGATAGGCCAACGTAATGGCGTCCACTACCCAGTGGGAAAGCCTCTGTTTGGAGACAGCATTCCCTTTCCGCTGTCCACCAAACCAGACAAAGAGCTGACCAGAACATCTAAAGCTCTGCATGCGGCCCAAGTAAATACGCAAAGCAAGTACCAGACACAGCAACAAGACTCTTGCAGTTCCCCGACCCTTTTGATGGAGGCGAGCGCAATCAGGAGGGCCATCTTCAAGGAGAGGGCCCTGAGTCAGACTGATTCTAGCGTCTTGAAGGGGGGTCTCTGAAGGCCCGAGAGGGCCACTGAGAGATCCCAGGAGGGGAACAGGCTTGGCAGGGAGGGATTTAACCTCCGGGCACCTCTTAGGAACCTGATAACTAAGTCACGCTTATCCAAAGACTTGCTGTCTACTGTGTCGTGGTGGGCTGCGATAGCAGCTACATACACCTTCAAGGTGGATGGGGACAGCCTCCCCTCCAACCTCTCCTGCAGGAATGAAAGCACTGACCTAACTGCGCAGCTCTGTGGGTGTTCAGCCCAGAAGAACACCAATTTGTGAACAAGCACCACTTCACACAACGTCGGGGAACTTATCTAAGCTGACAGTAGTGGTACCAGGAGGGCTCCTCTGCTGCTGTAACCCATCCGCCTCAATATTTGACGTGTTGTATGTTCAGAAATTCTTTTCTGCGTATAACTGTTGTAACATGTGGTTATTTGGGTTGCTGTCATCTTCCTGTCAGCTTGGACCAGTCTGGCCATTCTCCTCTGAACTCTGTCAGAGACAGAGCCATTTTGGCCCCACAGAACTGCCGCTAGTTGGATGTTTTTTTCTTTACATTCTAGAGACTGTTGCACATGAAAATCCCAGGAGATCAGCAGTTACAGATATACTCAAACCAGCCCATCTGGCACCAACAATCATGCCACAGTCTAAATCACTGAGATACATTTTTTTCCCCCATTCTCATGATTGATATGAACATTAACTGAAGCCCCTGATCTATATCTACACAGTTTTCTTACATTACACTGCTGCCACATGATTGGCTGATTAGATAATTGCATTAATAAGTAGGTGTACCTAATAAAGTGGCGGCGTGTGTGTGTGTGTGTGTGTGTGTGTGTGTGTGTAGGCCTACACATATATATATATATTACCAGAAAATGACCCGCCGTTGTAGGTGGGTGGATGTTTTGCTGTCAAATGGCAAGATGATTATGATGATCTCAATATGGCAACAAACCTTGAAAAACGTATGCCTGTGTGTCACATGACACACCGTCATCTAACCACCAAACATCTGCAATATGACCAACCATTTGCATGTGTCAGTCAAAGTAATAGTCAGCTTTAAATCCATATGGCTGTCAGTACAAGGCCAGCCATCTGCAGATTCATGCTCTCCATTCAGACGATACCGAACCTGTAGAGACAAATTCGAGCTGAAGTGACAGCAATTTAGTTGCCTGTGTGTGGGAGATGGATTGAATAAACTCATCCATCAAAGAATCAAAAGAAGCATCTGACATGGAGTTTGTATACAGTATGTATGAGCAAAATATATGAAGCAAAAAGCTCTGGGAGTGCAATACAATGATATTTGAGAAGCAAAAAAAATAAAGTTTACAACACAACAGAAATAGCCCACAATAGAATTAACTGACAATACATTGAATTTAACCCAAGATAAAATGGATTCAACTCAAGGCAACAGAATAGACTAACAATGCATCTAATATGTAATACTGGAGTATTGTTAGCATTGCCATGGATTAGTACAAGGTATTGTTTTTTTGCAATGGAAAAGTCTAAATACGGACTTACTACATAGATAATTTTGGTTTCATCCAAGTAATAATTTTGATTTGTTTTAAATTAATAAAAGGCACAATCATTTTTACTCATTGAAAAGTTACACATACAAAATAGAATAATATTTCTAAAAATTATGTTTAAAATATGTTATATATTAGTTAACTACATTAGTTAACATTAACTGAAAATGAACAATACTTGCGCAACACTTATTAATCTTGGTTAATATTAATTTCACATATCCCAATCCAAGTAGTATATGTTAGATTACTTAATGTGTTATGAACATACTGTAAACTTACAATCAATTAAACTAATTTAAATGCAGTTAAAAAAATACTGGGAATTATTAGTTCATGCTATGCAATGCATTTACTAATGTTAACAACTAGAACCTTGTTGTACAGTTACCTTAAACTGAAATGAAGATTACCCAAAAACTGATTAGAAACAATATACATTAGTTCACTATATTTGTAGACATATATGGATCAAGATGCAACATTCTGAAATGGAACAGTGCAGGGATTACCATGTCCCAGAATATGATACGTGTCTCTCACAGTGTGATTAATTAGAGCTAATTCTGGAGATTGCAGCATTAGATGAACAGACTGTTCATTAAAATCTTATTTTTGTTTTACAGCCATCTTCAAAGGGATGACTCACATTTTGGACTCTATCAAAATAATTAACTACAAGGCCCTATGGATTAGCACAGAACAGTCTTTTCACAGTGACAGTGGGGAATACACAGATAAATTCTTAATTTACTTCTTGCTGGGAGAACAATTCGACTTCTTCACCACAAGATTTGCAAATCTTAGCTACAAAGAAATTCTAGCACATACGTTGCTTTTGTGATTTACATTCAAAATTGCCCAGCCAATATTTTGCAATTGCTAGTGTAGTGGGACAAACAGTGAGTATTACATAGTCATCTCTTTGTAATCATTGTACCACACCCCTGGGTGCATTGCTTGTCCAATTAGAGCTCTTTAGGGATCCTATAAAATGAAACCGTATGGCACTGCTTGTGGGTCAGAGCACCGCTTGTACGTCACTGCCTGAGGACCGCCCATTTTCTGGTTTCATTCATCCTACTTTCAAGGTATGTTGTTTGGCTACTAGCTAACTCTCATGTGCTCTGAGGTAATCGGTTTGATTCTTTTTGTCGATTAGCTTCGGTACGGACTGTTTATATCTGCGGTCAGCTGGCGGCTGTTATTTTCTCAATGATTCCCCTCAACATTATCCCTTGGACGTTTATCCGGCGCTGCTGAGTTACAGGTGTGTTGATGCCTTTTTGATACTTGCGTGGGTGTGCGATTTCTGTATCTACAGCTGGAGTTACGACATAAAGGTATGTGGAACTGTCGCTATTTAGGCGTATTTTTAAATGATTATGTTGTAAATAATTCTTTTGGTTGCATTGTAGGAAGAACCATTGGGTTTTAGGAAACCTCTCAGCTGATTAAGCCTGCGGGGCAACATACTTCAATGCTGCTGTTTTGTCTCTAGATTGGTTTTCTTTGCTTTGATTTGTTAGTTTTGATTTGTTTTCTTTGCTTTGATTTGGTTGTTTTGATTTGTTTTCTTTGTTTTGATTTGTTTGCTTTGTGTTTGCTTGGTTGTTTTGATTGGTGCTTTATTTAACCTCTCCTTTGGGTGATCGAGTACTATGTGAATCACCGCCATTTAAGTGCTATATTTATTGGCCTGTGAGGTTAATCTATTGTGTTCTGCTCATAGAGAGTGGTTAATCCATAAACTGAGGTTTTGTCACCATTTTCCCTGTCTAACAACTGCTACTATTCTTGTGCTGTTGAAGTGTTTCATTTCATTTATTATTATTATGATTATTATTATTTGTGGTTAATTTTGTTTCAGTTTACAGGAACCGAGACCCAGGGCAGGCTGCTAGCTATCCTCGTGTGGTGGAGACTTCTGTCACTGAGTGACGCGTGTTCACGCTTTCCTTCATTGGTGTGCTGATGTGTGTGTGGTGAGATTCGTGCACTGGGTGGTAAGATTTAATGATAGGAGCCTTGTGCTCGTTCGCTAGCTTATTCCTGCCACTGGTAAGCCTCGGTTTCTTGTTGTGTAGTGTTTGTGTTTATGTGTGCAATTTCTGCATGGGTCATACAGTTTTAATTATAACATGTTTTAAAGTTTCTGCTGGATAATTGTAGCCAATAAAGCTTTTGTATTTTTGGTATCCACGTCTTGGGTCTTGATGTGAAACAAGTGAACCTGTGTGCCCTTTGTGGGTTATCTATTTAAAGATTGATATTTCCCTGTTTGACAGGGTGGCGTAGTCAGCTATACTAGTTTTGCCCTGCTTCCTCCTAACGCCACGTTACACTAGCAATTACAGTCCATCTTGAAACTCTCCATATTACTTTAAGTCTGATTTATTTAAAGGAATGGTTCACACAAAAAGATCTCAGCATTTACTCACTCTTATGCTGTCTCAAACTTATATGAGTTTCTGTCTTCTGCGAAAAACAAACAAAGACATTTTGAAGTATATACAGCCAAATGTCTGTTAGTCCATAGAATTGATGCCAATTGATGTCAATGGGGTTCACAACTTTCAAGATCCAAAACGGACGGCAGCATAAAACTTGTGTGGTAAATTCCATGTCTTCTAAAGAGATATAATCAGTTTTGGGTGAGAAACAAAATGTACCCCCCTTTTCACCATACATCTTGACATCTGCAGTCTTCTTGGCGTGATGATTTGAAGCTCAATTACACTTCCTCCTGCTTGAAGAATGCAAAGAGCTGCCTTTATATCCTTTTAGAAGCTTGAAAGTTTTAGACTCCATTGACTTGTATTGTATGGATATATACACATCATATATTCATGGAAATATCTTTGTTTGTGTTCCACGGAGTTTGAGATGATACAAGGGAGAGCACATGATGAGAGAATTATCATTATTACTTTAATTACTTAACCCTAACCATGACTACATGCACTACACTTAACTATGTCTATGTAAACTTATGTAATTAAAATAGCTCCAAAGCTGTCACTATGTCACAAGTACAAAACTTTTAAGAAATGGAGTGCTCTTATATTAGACTTTGAAAATTTTAATTATATCTTTTTTTTTTTCCTTTTTTTCTCTCTGATAGGAGCCTTTATTGAACAGTACAATTTGGCTTTGGAGGATAATGGCCTGTGTCCTATCTAATGAGAGTACAATAATCCAGCATGCAATATTAATTAAGATTGGTATATCTTATATACAAAGAAGTCACCAAAGTGCAAATAAATTGATCAGAATAAAAATGAACTTTGACCTTATCATAATGGCTATAGCCTCTATGTGTATTTGTTTGGCCTATCAATTGTTTCCTCAATCAGAGTACTTATTTCTGTGTTCATTAAAACAGTCTTGTTTGAAATTTCACAGGTTTAAGAAATTCCTAATTTTTCTATACTATTCTTTTGCATTAGGTTTTGCACATTAAGCCACTATTGTTGGACAAATCGGCATTGGCATTCGAATGGGAGTAGTTAAGAGTGTACTCATGCCCATCTGAAACATGATAAATATGATTTTCAGGAACAAATATCCTCAAGATGATGCTAAAACCTTTCTGTAACCTCATTCTTCAGTTCAGCTATACATATGAGGTCTATGTGTCCCTGGTTCGAAATTTACATCTGTAGCCCCAAACTCAGTTGGGTCTCTTAGCACAGGTCTGTGTTTCCCTGCCTGTAATGGGGAGGCCATTGTAATGTCATTTATCCAACTTACCACAGCATCAAAGCCTGGCGCCCCACTGCACACTAGAGGCATTGGGTAAACAGTGCTTCACATGAGTGTGGTCTCATCAATAAATTCTTAATGAAATTTTCAGTCTCTTTCTACCTCTGCAGGACCTCCATATAATGAGCTGTGTGAAACCCGAAGGGATAGGTGAAGATGGGACCAGAGAAAGGCAAATCAGTGAAAGAGAGAGATATAAATAGAGTAAGAGAAAGATGGAAAGACATGAGAGGATGTGAAGTGTGTGGTAAACAATGTGCATAATCTGGAAAGCGTGTTTTGACTTTAGAGGAGCATTTTTGTTTGCCACAAATTTGTCTGAATAAAATGCTCCATGTTTATACAACAACAAATTAGTTACAGGTGTACAGTAGTAACGGGCCCTGTAAAGCAACCCAAATAGAACCACTGTCCATATGACTTCTTCAGAAAGACTTCAAAAAGACTTGATTTAATAGAAGATCATACAGTGAGAAAGTGCAAAACAAATATCAAATAGTCAAACACAGACAAGTTGGCTAGGTTCCATCAGCTTACATTTGCAGAGAGGCTTAGCATTACATAACTATTAAACTGAACAATCTAGGGATGCATTTATGACAGAACCTTGCTGTGTCAGAAGATTGGGATTTCAATTAATTCCAAACCAGCCCCAATACATTTTCTCAATTTTAATTCAATTTCAAAGCAATGAGCGAGAAGCTTCTGAAATTAAGAGCCCTTCACAAGGCCTTGTTTTCAAATACAGATAGACATGTCTATTACATATACAGTAGCTAACCATTCCAGCTATCACACTGCAAAATAAATAAATAAAACTATGACTACTGTAACAACTCTATTATTGAAAATACATAATGCATTCCCTTTCACCTTTCCTTAATTTCTGAGCTGCTTGACAAACAAATTAGCCTTCCCACCTCTTCTCACCTTACATTTTTTTATAATGATTGATTATAATGGATAAAATGTGATTACCGGTATATGCACTGCCATATTTTTTACAGTGCAATGCAGCATGTGATTCTGAGTTCGTCAAGCATAGATGTCCTAAAAAAGTAGCCCTTCCACTTTGTTACCCCGGAAGTGGAAAGAAAGAGAAATGGACAGAATGGGAGAAGAAGCAAGTGGACTAATTAGTTTCTACATTGTGTTTGACATCAGAAAACATTGCTGCATCAAAACAGCCAGCTCAGACGGTAATGGGTTTACACATTTATTTTGTGATTATTTTAATGTTTGTAACATAAATTAAAAAAACAAACTTAGGTAACACTTTATTTTACGTAGTCCTTGATACAGAGTAATTACTTAGTTAATTACTTAGTAATAAATGTTGTAATTACATGTACCAAAATGTAATTAACATGTAACTAAGTTATGGTACAGCCTGTACTTACAGATTGTAATTACACACATGTAATAGGCAGCTACTGTTACACATATGTAACAAGCAGAGTCTGTTACATACGTGTTACAAACTTGGTACACTGTAATTAGGTAAGAAAGTACTTAGTACCACACAATGTAACAAGAAGTACTTAAATATATTAGGCTACTAAGGTCTGCAGTTACACATGGCAAATGTGTACGTTTTGTAGCATTACATGTATGTAACATAAAATAAAGTGTATCAAGATTGTACTTGAGTGCAATTCATGTGTATCTACATACCTTATCCATCTTAAATAACCCACTAGTTCACTGCTAAAATACATGCATTAGCTTCTTTATTACATTAAAATTACAGAAAATTACACAGGTATAAGCTACGTAAAATAAAGTGTATCAAGACTGTACTTAAGTGGACTTCATTTGTATCTACATACCTTGTCCATATGTACCTTAGTTTGAATTAACTCACTAGTTCACAGCTTAAATACATGCATTAGCTTCCTAATTACATTGCAACTACAGAATTTTACACAGGTATAAGCTACATAAAATAAAGTGTATCAAGACTGTACTTAAGTGGACTTCATGTGTATCTACATACCTTGTCCATATGTACCTTAGTTTGGGTAAACTCACTAGTTCACAGCTTAAATACAAGCAGTAGCTTCCCAACTACATTACAATTACAGAATACTGTATTTTAACTCAATAGTGTAGAGTTGAATTGATGTGGTTACCCTTTCCATCCACCTGCCTGCAAACAAAAGGTGACATCATCAAAATGACAAGTCAAATTGTAAATTTATTTTCCCCCTTCAAATACAACATATAATTAGCAATGTAATTAGGAAGCTAATGCATGTATTTAAGCTGTGAACTAGAGAGTTAATTCAAACTAAGGTACATATGGACAAGGTATGTAGATACACATGAAGTCCACTTAAGTACAGTCTTGATACACTTTATTTTACGTGGCTTATACCTGTGTAATTTTCTGTAATTTTAATGTAATAAAGAAGCTAATGCATGTATTTTAGCGGTGAACTAGTGGGTTATTTAAGATGGATAAGGTATGTAGATACACATGAATTGCACTCAAGTACAATCTTGATACACTTTATTTTATGTTACATACATGTAATGCTACAAAACGTACACATTTGCCATATGTAACTGCAGACCTTAGTAGCCTAATATATTTAAGTACTTCTTGTTACATTGTGTGGTACTAATTACTTTCTTACCTAATTACAGTGTACCAAGTTTGTAACACGTATGTAACAGACTCGGCTTGTTACATATGTGTAACAGTAGCTGCCTATTACATGTGTGTAATTACAATCTGTAAGTACAGGCTGTACCATAACTTAGTTACATGTTAATTACATTTTGGTACATGTAATTACAACGTTTATTACTAAGTAATTAACTAAGTAATTACTCTGTATCAAGGACTACGTAAAATAAAAAAGGGATTGTGATGCTGAAAATTTAATTTGTGCAGGTGTTTCATTATGACAGCAGTTTCAGTACCGCTCTGCTGGTAAAGAGCAGCACGAAAGCAGATCACACCGGTTTGATCGCATGCCCCTGAGCACATCCTAGTGTAATAATACCAGTTTGATCATATGGGCAAAGAGGTTAAGAGAAATGTATTTTTAGCTTTAACAAAGCCCTATCATATATATATATATATATATATATATATATATATATATATATATATATATATATATATATATTTATTGTAAAATAAATTATACAATAATTAATTATACAATTAAAAATGGTAATCAAATTAATTACATGGTGTCCCGATTTATTAATCGTGATTAATCGCATTTACAAATATTTGCTGAGAAAGCCCCTCATAGAACAATAACTCAATATATAATTATGAAATAATTATACATAGTTATCTTTAAATATGTATATTATAGCAGTGGAACACAACGTTGTAGCCCATCCACCTCCATGTTCAACATATTGTGCATTCTGAGATTCTATCTATCTAATATACGTATATATATATATAAATAAAAAATATTAATGTAATTAAAATGTATTAAATTCTTGTGGCAGAAGAGTTAATCTTTGATAAGACAATACAAAAACGGCTTTAGAATACAATGTATTGTTAACTACCATATTTTTGAACATAAGTCAATCATTGGCATACAGTTCACAGCAATCCATTTCACAAGTGAATTTGTCAATCAGTTCGACATTTATTATGAGGGCTTGTTTAAGGACCCGTCAATGTACAACTGCGTCAGACATGCTTGTGTAGCGTCTCGGGTGCGTTGCATCATAAACATAAAAAGTTTAGGTCACTGTGTCAAGTTAAATATAGTTTAATACTTAGAACACACCTTGAGATCCCTCAGTTCGAATTTGCGCTCCATCAAATGTTTTGAACGCAAGAACGTAACGCATGTTTGTGTTGTGCTGTCTACTGGATGGTTGTTTTTTCACCATATAAACTGTGCATTGCTCATACAGCTGAAATTTCAATTACCGCCCTCTGGAGTAATCAAGTGGTACTACAAGCTTGCATTTCTCAAGATTCTTCCTTATTACGGTCCGGGGGCATTCCGATTAATTGCGTAAATTTTTTAACACGTTATTTTTTATAAAATGAATCGCACTGAATTAACGCATTAAATCGACAGCCCTAATATATATATATATATATATATATATATATATATATATATATATATATACACACATATATATAAATGTATCTATTTGCATGATTATTAACATGATATTTACAGGTCTAATCAAACAAGTGCACAACAAGCTTCATCCCACAGTTATGATGACAGTTGTGAAAGCAGTCTGTTCTAATATAACTCACTCCTGCTTATTAATACTGCAGTATGTTAGACCAGCCCAAATTCAGCTAATCAAGCAGCAAGTTCTTGTTGTTTAAGTTGATCAACTAATGTGATCTTAATTGTGAAGAAGTTTGAGTAGGCCAATTGTCTGTGTTTAAACAGTCTGGTGGGGACAAACCAGCATCCCATACTGGGGACCACCTTCCAAAGGACGACAAATTCTGGATGAACTAATAATTGTTTCAGTTCAGTGTGTAGCTCAAATACACAACAGTAATATAAATTAAAACATTTATAACAATATGAGCCAGGATTCCATTTAGGTCATTTCCAGTTGTTATATTCACTCACTGAGCATTTATAAGGAACACTATGCCAGACATGGTCTTCTGCTGTTGTGGTCCTCCACCTCAAAGTTTGCTTTGTGCATTCTGAGATGCTATTCTGCTCACTACAGTTGTACAGTGTGGCTATGAGAGTTACCGTAGCCTTTGTCAGCTCAAACCAGTCTGGCCATTCTCTGTTGACATCTCTCATCAACAAGGCACTTCCGTCCACAGACCTGCCACTCACTGGATATTTTTTGGTTATGGCACCATTCTGAGTACACTTTAGAGACTGTTATGCATGAAAATCCGAGGAGATCAGCAGTTACAGAAATACTCAACCAGCTCATCCGGCACCAACAATCATGCCACTGTCAAAATCACTGAGATAATTTTTTTTGCCCATTCTGAGGTTGATGTGAACATTAACTGGTGCTCCTGACAATGCAGATTGTATGCATTGCCCTGCTACCACATGATTAAAAGGTACTAAAATGTACAGTGTTCACAGACCACATAGCTAGTGTGGAACACAAAGCAAATAAAATACCTTAACCCATTTGCCCCTTATCAAAGTTTGCAACTATTTGCAACCCTCTGCAGTTTGAGTTTTAATCATTAGGCTCAACTTTGCTTTCAGGTCACAGCCCTTTGGCTTTCACCTCGCAGCCATGAATCAAAATCCGTCACACTCTCAGCCATGATCTCCCAGGCATGCATTTCAATATTTTCTCATAAATTGGAATATTAAAAATTTACCAGCTGCTGAGAGAATTGCTAATTAGAGGTTTCATGTGCTTGCCTGGCCAATGTGCAATATAAACATCCCTTTGTTCTCTTTTATATGAGCTTGTAATAGCTTATAGTGAAAAAAAGACAAAATATATTAATTAATAAATAAGAAGGGCAAACATTTTTTTTTTTTTTTTGTCAGTTCAGACTCATGTTTTTGGTTGTAATTTCACATGTGTATTCAATCAATAGAGCTACTTGTAGAAGAACAACTGGTGTTATGTTACATAATTTTACACTCATACAGTGCTGTAAATTTGAAGTGAAGTGCTTTTAAATGAATTCCCCAAAGAAAGCTAAGCCTGTCCATTTGTAAGTGCTTTATATTATACACACTGTATGCACAATGTGGAATTTCTTTGAATAGTTATATAGTTATAGTTTTATAGTTAATAGTAGACTTAGTCATATAGTGAAAATGCATGATTATTGCTCTGATTTCCATAGTGGTATAATAAAAAGTGAAATATAATGGAGTCCCACACTGATTGAAAGTGGCTGGCCTTGTCTGACCTAAGAATCAATGTATTGACCATCAAAACATTCTGCTCCAGTTCTGTGGATTTGACACTGTCCTGCAGCACTGTAGGCAAATTCCCATTGGGCAAAGGTCATTTGAAGAGTGATCAAATTCTTAACACTGTGGTTCACAACTCATTATTGTCTAAGCCTTCTGAAATGAAAAGATGAAGGTATTGCAAATACATTCCTTACTGTGATTAATTGTCAAAGTGGTCTCATAAAGACTGGGAAGGATTGTATACAACACACTGACAACCATCAAGTGGAGATTGATGGGCACACTTTAACACAAGGTTAGCTATGACAGTTAATTACATTAGCTCCCTCATCAGCTGTTATTGTCAACAAGCCAGAATAGAAGATGCATTTCACAATGAAATGAGCTTGCAGGCTATAAAATAAGCAAATTGTATTCTAACGCAGAGGTAATTAATCTGGAAAACGTGTCTATGTGAAAGGCTGGCTCTATTAAGTGACATGAACATTAATATACTAAAAATAATCAAAATAATCTACTAAAGTTGTATGAAAATCATATATGAATGTCCCTTCGAGTCTTCATATGTGTCCTTCTAGCAGAATCACTCCATACTGTCTAGGTGTGACTTTCCAATTGTCATCATGTTCATATAACAGCTTACTTGAGTATATGAACAACCAAAGTCCAGTTCCTTTTCTATTCTTACAAAAGCAATGAATAACACCAGTAACAAGTAGCAATAATGAAAGTAAAAATCAAATATGATGATTCAAATTAGGGGTGACCCCGAATAGTCGAAGATTCGATGCATCGATATGCGGAGCCTGATTCGACCACCGATCTCACAGTCGAATCTTCGTTCGCGGGTTTTATGAAACGTGGCTCATAACATTTTGGCAATATGGGGGTGCTCAATGTCTAATTTCACACAGAACTACTGATTTTGTACGGTTATAGTAAGTTATATACAGCCTTTAATTATGATAATGCTGTAAAAAAAAAACGTGAAAAGAAAGAAGCGTTCAATAAAAAACGTGTGTGTGTGTGAATTAATCCAACCACCGCTGTGACAGATTTAAGTTTCACTTTCCCTGATCCGTGACAGACGAGGAGCATCTTGACGGCAGGGATTACTTAATGTCTGGAACAAAAAAATCTAAAGTGTGGATGCACTTTGAAATGGTAAAAGATGATCCAAAAAAAGTAAAATGCAAGTTGTGCCAACAGCTCATGTCCTACCACTCATCAACAACAAATATGGCTTTCCACTTAAAACGGGTAAGTTTCTTAGCTTCCAATAAGGATGGTTCACTCTTTCATTTAACTGGCGCTTTTAATTTACGAATAGCAATATCATATGTTGGGACTTAAAATATGTTCGTCTTTTTTCTAGATCCACCCACAGTATCAGACTAACGACGGCAGTTCATCTAGTAGTAATACCGGAGCTGCACCAAAACTAACTCAAAGAAAGCTAGATTTGAGACCGCCATTGTCCGAGAAAAGGAAAAGAGAAATCACGGGCAAAATTGCAGAGTTTATTGCGCTCGACATGAGGCCAGTGAATGTTGTGGACGGTGAAGGTTTTAAAGAATTAACGCGCACACTTGAGCCAGGATACACAGTTCCCAAAAGAGAGATGGTTATGCATGTGGTGGATGCGAAATACGCGTCCATACGCGCGGAGGTTTACATGTTAATAAACAATTGCAAAGCAGTCAGCCTCACCACAGATATTTGGACCTCGCTGCAAATGGAGGCATATCTTACAGTTACAGCCCACTTTATTACTGAAGCCTGGCGACTGGAAAATTTTGTGTTAGCAACAAAAAAAATGGAGGAAAGTCATACAGCAGAACATATTTCACAAACACTGAAAGAAGTCATTTCTGATTGGGACATTCCAGGCACTAAGATCGTTTCTGTTGTCCATGACAATGCAACGAATATGGTTGCATGCACCAATCAACTGGCCCAAGACCCATCGTGGGGAACTGTACAGGGAGTCCGTTGTGCGGGGCATACACTGCAATTGTGCATTAACAGCGCATTAAAGAAAGATCCCGTGTGTCGCACTGTTGCTGCTGCAAGGCGCCTTGTTTCACACTTCAAAAAAAGCGCCAAGGCCACCACAGCACTTGCAGAAAAACAAAGAGAACTGAATGTTGCAGAGCATAAAGTTGTACAAGATGTTGCCACTCGATGGAATTCTGTCTATCTTATGCTCGATCGCCTGTTAGAACAAAGGGGTGCAGTTTCAGCTGTGCTGACGGATTCAAGTGTCAGCAAACGGTCCGACTGTGATCTAGAGCTGACAACATCCCAGTGGAGAATGGCAGAGGACATAGTCAATGTTCTCAAGCCAATGATCAAACTGACAGAGCTTTTGTCACAAGATATGAACGCATCTCTGTCTGCCACTGTTCCGATGCTTATGAACATTAAGAAACGACACTTGGTGGTACATGAAGACGACAGCGCTGTTACTAAGACCCTCAAGATTACCCTGACCGAGGAGATTGACAGACGATGGGAGCTTAAAGGCCGTCTTTTGGAGAGCAGTATTTATATCAAGGCTGCAATTCTTGACCCATGTTTTAAGAAGCTTTCCTTTTTCACTGATGATGAGCAAAGGAATGAGGCGTATGCTGTGGTGGAAAATCTGGCTGAGAGTTTAGCTGCCAGGCCTGTACAGGAGGTAGGTGATGACAGTGAATTGGTGGAGGAGCATGATACTGCAGGCCCTTCAAGACAAGAAAAAGAGAAAGACCAAGTGATGTCGATGCTGTTGTCCAGCGATGAAGAGGAGCAACAGCCAGGGGACAGTGAAATGAGGGCTTATTTAAAGGACACTACAAGAAGCAGTACAGGACCACTGGAATGGTGGCAAAAGAATGAGGAGAGATACCCAAAGCTGTCCAGGGCCGCAAAGAGATTCCACAGCATCCCATCTACTTCCACACCATCAGAAAGAATTTTCTCCAAGGCTGGATTTATTATCAGTAAAACCAGGAGCGCACTGCTGCCGGCCAACGTCAACAAGTTGGTTTTCCTCGCACACAACTTAAAAAGACTCAAACGCACACAAGCAGAGTGAAAGACTGGATTTTTTTCGATCGGGTAGGGTACAAGTGTTTTCAAACATTTCAGCCGTTTCTAATTTTAATTTGCTGTGAACATGTTTAGCTAAAAAAACTGCCAGTTTAGCGTTTATTGTTGTTTTGGCAGTTAAAAGGAGAAAGTTCACAATTCTGGCTAAACTTTCGTTGTTTTAATAATTTATTTATATTAATTTTATTTACTGATCACTCAGCGTTACTTAATTTAACTTGTATTTTTTTTTAAATATATGTACCCCTGCACTTTGGCATTTTGCACACATTTATTATGCTCCCTGTGACTTGATTCTGACTATTTCGTTTTTATTTATTTTTTATTATAAGAAATGTATATTCTGTTCTAATTTAATTCTGTAAATTAATGCTTTTTTTTGCTTTTCGTTGTGTCGATGTTGCGCTGCACTGAAAGCATGCTAGCACAGGCAATTTTGCCGATTTAATTTAATTTCGCAAAATGTGAAATGCAAATCCTGTCTGCAGTCAGTGTGTTCTTTTCCGCTCTAGGCAGGTATTTTTTTTAGGTTTATTTATCAAAATGTTCTTTTAGATATTTGTGTGATGTTCTGTATTTCGATCGTGGCTTTAAAATGTTATGAGAGAACGTTTTACGAATGTTTATCCACCACATTACCTTTTATTAAACGTAAATAAGAAAGCCATTGTCAGTTGGCAGGCAGTTTTGGTCGCTTTATTAAAAGTTGTTGCTGTGTGCAGTGTGTAAAATAAAATAAAAATAGTTTTACCCTCCTGCTGACTACCTAGTGTCGTGCCCCTCCCAACACATTCACACACACATAGATGATTCGACTATCAGTCGACTATAGAAAGATTCGAAAATTCTGATTCGAATGTGTAAATCCTTAGTCGGGGACACCCCTAATTCAAATTGAAGTGTAAGTTCATTTAGGTGCATTTAGCACTTTAAATCATAGAGAAAATAATCTACAATCTTTCTAGCTATAAGAGATTGTGAGTGGGTATTATGCCTCTCTAGAACCTGTTGATGTGAAAAGTGCTTTTAAAGAGTTGTTTGCAGTGAAGGAATATAGATCGCATGCATTTTGATTCTGACCTGCTCATTGGAGCATGGGCAGGTGAGTCGGTCAGCTGTGCAGAAACACATCAGCTATTGAAAGGCAATCAAATGAGTGTCAATCTGCCTCTTTTGAATTCTGGCCAAACTCGCACATACACCTGTATAATTCATTTTCCAGCCTAGTGGTCTTGCTCATTGGAGGACCTTACAGGTAAAAAAAAAAAAAAAAGAGTTTGAGAAAAGTACTGCATGTCTGAAAAAAAACAAAACAGTAAAAATCTGTTTTTATATATATTATTGTTATTATTTTTAAATGTAGGACTAATGACTCACTTGGTGTATAGTGTATAGTGAACTACTTGTATGGTGCAGTATATTATAGTAAAATAATATTTTTTTCATAATGTTCAATATTTATCACTAAATATATTTAATACTATTAATGTCATTGTTAGACCTCAAGAATGAATATAAACTTATCTTGTTGGTTTACAAGTAAATGCCTGAGGGTAATCCACTTTAAAATATACTCAGTTTACGATCCCACATAAGTGTGTTAACTCTTTTCGATAAAATTTGACTCCACTGAAAAACGTTGTAAAGCTCCACACTAAACAGCGCAGTGGGTGGCGGTAATGCAGCATAAGCTGGGTTGACAACCACCAATGCACATAACAAGTAGAAACACTTTCTTGATCATGAAAAAACAGCCTGGTCTCATAAACTTTTCGTGAACTGAAATTGTGCGCTTCAAAAGCGCATTTGGCTGCACTTTTCAAGTGAAATGTCCAGCGGGGAGTGAAATGAGGTTGAAATAAGACAAGGTTTTTAAGTTGAATTTTATATAGAGGAATAAAAAACAAACATACCTCCCTAAACTAAAACTTTACCCTAAACTTAACCAAAAGTGTCCGAATAGAGAAATGAGACTTTAACAAAACAGACATCATTAACCTTAACCAATACCTAACCTTAACCGATAGTGTTAGAAAATGCAGAAGCTAAATGAAAAGCACATTTTCTGAAGCAGCCAGGTCAATTTATGTTGCTTCTATGTCTCCGTCATGTCACATGTCAACTCAAGTTCTTCTCTGCAACTCTGCAGTCCTCTGAGTCCAAAGTCCAACGCTCTATGATGTGTGCTACCGCTCAATCTAATCATATTGGAATAAGTGTTTATATGTAAGTGGGTCTGTAATACAAGCATTAAAATGTTAGAGTAAAAGTAATATGATCAAATATATCATCTGAATAATAGAGAGAAAAATAAGTGTTTATAAAGTTATAACCAGCTATTGAAGCCATGATATAATTGAACAAAACACACAGTTGTTGTAGCGCCTCTAATGTTCATTACACCTGGAAACTGCAGGGATGGTGTTTCTGATGGTGATCCAAAAGTTGGTGTTCGCTGTCCTTTTCTGCATATCACGGCACCCTTTGGTGGTCCATTCTGCATAACGCGGCAGCTCATTTGAGCTTATCATGGCACATTCAGCACGTTTGCGGCTGACCCACCGGCATGCTCAGTTATCCAGATGGCCAGTCCGCCCCTGATCGGCCCCAAAGTGCATCGGCCCACCGGGAAAATGCCTGGTATGCCAGATTACCAGTCTAATACTTCATGACAGGCTGATTCCATGATTGATATTAAGTTATCTAGCTGTGTGTATATTTTTACCGAACTGCTAGCATTATTAGCAAGACATACCTGATCCGATTGTCTAAATGTAGAACATAGGCTAAATATCGGAATTTACTCAAATTTATTTTCATTGATGTCTAAAATTGTATATTGATATTGTTTTATCGACTAGACCTACATTCACATATGTGTGTTTGAGTGCAGGAAAGACATTGTCTCTTAAATCATAGACCACTTACTGGCAATAAGAAACTAGAAGCAGCAGTTTTAATTAACAGAATGGTTTTACAGGCTTTATTTGTGTAGGCAGATGGTCATATACATTATAGGCCATGTCAGTTAAGGTTTATAGTATTACAAGAATTTGAAAGAACAACAGTTGATGCAAAATTAAATGAGAGAATAATTTTACGACTGCTTGTTCCAAAGAATAGTTCTAAAAGAGTGTGGTTAATGACTTACTTGCTAATACAAGAATTGTGAGTTGTTTTACTGAGATGTCATTTAAGAGAACCATTTAGCCTCTGGTTGTCCTAATGGACCCTTATTTATTTCAACAAACTAAGGAAATTAAGGGGCATGGTTGACCCAGTTGTTGTGCTTTTGTCATAGTGGTCTGTTAGATGATAATTTACTCGCCAGTTGTTACAAACGTCTTCCTTTGCAATAAATATTAAAATGTGAGTGACCATATATGTGTTGTGCTACTAATAGAAAAGTATCTACTGTACATTGCTGATTACTATAGGATCAATCCTGCAGTATGCGGGGTCAGCCCAGACTTTTTGTTATTTCACAATTGTTCCAGAGAGATATATTTAACTACTAGTTGCTTCAAGTGTAAAAGTGTTTGGTCATTTGTAAAGACACTGTGACTTCAAGGTGTCAAGGTAAAATAATGGGATCTGTATCAATGGAATCCAGTTGTGTGACAGGTAATTTGTGTGAATTTCTAAAAGAGAAAAAATAAAGGCAAACCAGTTATGAGAGTTCACTGACTTTTACGTTGCTTTCACACTAGCACTTTTGGTGCGCACCCAGGGTCGAATGACGTCAAAGTTCAGTTTGTTTGGATAATGAACTCAGTGTGCACAGCAAACCACACCCGGTCCACTTGAAAAGGTGGTCTGGGGTACGATTCATGTGAACTCCAGAACAGTTCGCTGCTGATATGAACACAATCATATCAAATCACAGAAGTGAACCACTTGTTTTTTTAATTTGCATCTTTGCAGGCTCTCGATCGTAATTATTATGGTAAAATGTATTTCTCCTACCTGCTTGTGTCGAAATACACAGCCTTCATAGAGCAGCTCACATTCTTCACATCTCTTGCAACGCATCCTTGGGCTTACGGCAGACAAACGCTAATATTCTTCACATCATTGCATATTCAATGCATCTGCGAGAGACACGATTGTTGTTCTGTGCATGGCAAGTTTTTGTGGTAAATCCAAAGAGACAAACTTGAATACTTCACTTAACACAGTGACATATTCTGGAGTAGTTACCTAGATACAGTGGTAAACTTGTACTCACGTTGATGACATAATCGGTCCATGGTTTGGACCCAAAAAATATTATGTGAACAGAGACGGGCGGGGGAGGGGGAGGAAACAAACTCGGGTTTTGGTCCAAGCAATCAAACCAAGTGTGATAGCACCCTTATGTGTCATAGGCACATAAGCAGTGAGACAGCTCACCAGATGAGTGGGTGCAGGGGGAACTCCCTCACACAAACAGCAGTGTGTGTAAAGTTAAGGCCTCAATATAATTCTGTATAAGTTCCTTTTCATTCTTTGTTTAGGGTAAAAATAAGTTCTAATCAGCCGAGAAACAGTATACTGTTTGCGAACATTCAGACACTCGCCTCACCACTGCGGGAAATGCTTAGAGGAGCATTTAAATATGAGGATGCTTCATGTAAAAATTAAAATGTGTTATCATTGACTTTATGCCTCATTCTATGAGAAAAATTCACATGAGAACAGTAAAAAAGAAGTTTTAACCACTCAATGATGATTTAAAGAAGTCTAGATGCAGTAGAACATTTTTAATGTGTCTTGTTTAAATATTGAATTTATGGTGTTAATGCACTAACACGTGACCATAATATGTGCCTATTACACTCTGTTATTGTAATTTATGATGGCACTGATTCTGCTGCAAAGATCAGTGTATAAATGTGCAGAATAAAGACAAAATAATGATGATAAGCTTACTTTGGGCAGATGTATAAATGGCTTTCACTGCACATGAGTGAATGGGCACTTGAGAGAATTTGAGTAGTTTTGATTCCTTTTGTTAATCTAATTAAACAAAACAAAAACTAAAAAACTAAAAAAAAATCGCATGACGTGGTCTTGGAAAATTACTTTACATGAACAATCGTACAGATTGTACTAATATCTCTGCACAACTGTGTGTTCTTGTTGACTGATTTTGACTGACTGAACAACAGAAGGTGTTAAACAGTCAGAAGTTTTCCTAAAGGTTCGCCCAGGTGAGCGGTTACGAACCAACGAAACGAACACAAAAACACGTCTTTTTGGCCAGATTTTGTTCTTAATGATGTCACACCTGTTCGTTCTTCGATTTCATATGAAGAATAATTGGGCCTTTCCCTGACTAATCCTAAAAAAACAATTGAAATCAACTGAAGTCACAATGAGTTTAGGCTTTAACTTCATTTTCAATTGATTTGTTAACACTACAGTAAGGTTCCATTTGTTAACATTAGTAAATAACATTAGTTAACATGAAATAACAATTACAAATACATTTAGAGCATTTTTTTATCTATTTGAATGATAATTTCAACATGTACATACAGTATATAATATTGTGTTTGAAATGTGTGTGTGTGGGCTTATGCAGTAGCCTTTGTAGACATGTGTCCACCATGATAATACAGCCTTCTGTCACTGTAAGGGATCAGTGAAACCCTTTCACAGCAAATGAGTCAGGGAGTTGCTGACCAGAGGATTTAACAGATTACAACCGTCACTGGCTGCCTTCCCCATTTACTCTGCCCTTCCAGAATTGAAATATGTAATGTCTATGTGGTGTTATACCATATTCATGTCTTTTCAAATGTATTTATGACAGGAAGAATGAGCACAAACAATTCACACTAGAATTCACAACTCCAAGGCAGAGATAGCACAATTTGACTTTCTGAGCTCTGCTGTACCACAGGCTTGCATCTAGATTTTGTCTGACAGGCCTAAAATCCTACAAAGGTCAGTCTTTATCCAGCCTCTCCCAAAAGGAAATCAATTTAACTTTGTGTAAAAAGAATTTCAGTGGTAGCATTTGCAGGTATCTAAGATATAAGCAATGCTGCGTAGCAAAATTGCTGTTCTTTTCACTCCTAAAAGAGAGCATGATCTCCATTTTAATGGGCTTCTTAAAAAAGAAAATCAAATTGGATTTTAGTCAAAGTTCAACCTTTCCAATCTCTCCATTCCAAGTTTACAAAATGGCAGATATTGATGAAGTATCAGTTGAGTGCCTTGAGATCAAAGCGGGCCTATCTTCTCCTCAGTGTTCAAAGTGCTGAGTGAGCTAACAGGGAATGAAGCTACAACATGATCTTAGATTTGTAACTACCTGCGAGTGTGCACCAGCCCTCAAATCAATTCTTCTATGTGTTGCCATCCACATTAGTAAAGAGTGTTCCCTCTCCCTTTTCTTATAAAGCAGACTGAGATCACATTATACACTGCTCATTGACAGATTAAAAAAAAAAATCATCATTAGCAGGAAACATCTTGTTTTCCAGTATTCTATTTTAGGCAGAGGAGAAGAAAAGATAATTATGCATATGGGCTAGTCCCACAATGATCCTCCATCTGGTGAGAGAATAATAAAAAAATAAAAAAAACATGCATAACAACAATCCATAAGATATTTGTTTAGTATAGTAGGCCAGATTGCTTGGTTTCTTGTAGAAAAATTACTATTTGTTTTTGAGAAAATGTCAGAGACTGAAATGTGTTTAACACATTTAGCCATGCATAATAGATATACATTTACATTGTTTGTTTTAAACTATTCTGCTGCAGCATATGTCTTCATTATTTTGCAGGCCCATTTGCTTATGCTAAGTTATTCCTGTAACCCACTGATCCAAAATGTTTATTATTCTCTCTTCAATAACTCACTCCTCTATCAACTGAACATGCACTAGCCTCCAGTCACAGTGTTTTACATTATGCTAGGCCTAATGCAAGGTAAATAACCATCCTTCTACATTGTCTGCCCCCCTTCCGGGAGAGGCTTCCCGATCCGGGCCTGATTTCCATTTATACTACATGTTACTCCTGGGTAGATTTTTTTCAGCATTACCAGAGATGGTTGCAATGCCAAGGAAAAACAGTGAATACACCCATTCTGCAGTTGCATTGCATACAGAAACGCTGCACAACAACTGGAACACATGCAGAACAATGCCAGGGTCTATGAGTGTGTGGGTTTTGGGGCATACGATTGTGTTTTAAGAGCAAGTGGGTGTGTGTTTATGCCTTAATATAAGTGTTTGTTTGTGTGTATTTGTGTCACACTATGTGTGCATGTATACACTTCCTGGAGTGGCTGTCAATGCTACATGTGGGCACAGGGAATATAATGGCCCTCCCTATGGGACAGGATCAATTATTTCAACACTGTTTTTTAATACTTGCTGACATATGAGCGGCAAATGCATTCAGCTGAGGCATTTCAAGAGCGATACCTCTCTGACAGAAAGATAGAATAATATTTTCTCAAGGAGATTTGAAAAGTGCTTCTTCCTTAGCTGATTGTGGAGAGAGCTGAAGAGGAGAGATGGGGAAGAACTCACCTATCTGGCAGGTGTCAGTGAAAATGGAGCTTGAGAAGAGTAAAGGGAGGGAGAGAGGGAGGGCTGTCAATTCATCCCAACCTGCTTCAGCCAGCTAGGATAAAGCCAGGGTTATGGTGGAAATGTCTGTGTCCATTGCAACCAGCATGTGCCTTTCAACAGGCTGACTTTTCTAAAGGATGGTTCTAGTTCGTTACTATAGCTTTTCTGATATTCAGACTTATTGCTGGAATACAAACCTGGTCAGATGACAACTCTGTGTGTTTCTACCAAATGTTTATTCACCTAAAGTCTAACCAAAATGTGATTAATTCCTAACAAGCCCCAAAAATCACCCACATTACACTTTTAACCCTCTGGGATCGACAGACGCACCGGCCCATCCTGCTGGATATTTTCGTCATTACAGCGGAAACAACATAAAATGATCTGTCATTTTGGGGCATACGGGTAAGTTTAAGTCATCATTAGAGACTATAAAGGGTCTACTTTTATTTGTGTACATTCACAATAACAACAAAACCGTTTGGTTACGTATGTAACCTCCGTTCCCCGAGGGAGGGAACGACACGTTGTGTCGGAGAAGCGACACTAGGGGTCTCTCTTGAGCGCCGATATTCACCTCTGATCTTATTGAAAAGGGCCAATGGGAGTTGGCAGTCGGTATTTGCATACCCCGCCCCCGGACATACGGGTATTTAAGCGGGGCAAATACGGGAGTTCATTCAGGATTTTTCTGAGGAGCCGGAAATCGAGGAATTACACACAGGGGGAGTCCGAACAGGAGGCCTTCTTATTTTACCTGTGGAGCCCCTATACCAGTACGGGGTGGCCATCAGGGTACCCGCAGTGGCTTGGGTCGGCGAGTTCCTCCGCTGAACCGCGGACCCGGAGGGCTGGGGAGGAATCGACCAGGGGCCCGACTCGGAGTGGGGTGCCCTGGGAAGAAGGCGCACTACTTTACCTTGACGTCAGGAAAAGGGCGCTGGGCGCAAGCGATCCGCTACGACGTTGAGCTTGCCGGGGATGTGAGTGGCACGCAACGACTTGCTGGCTCCATAGGAGGAGACGGCGGGCGAGTTGTGACATGTGGCGGGAGCGTACACCGCCTTGGTGATTTATGTACGCCACCACCGTGGTGCTGTCCGATCTCACGAGGACATGTTTGTCCCGAACTAACAGGAGGAACTTCCTGAGAGCAAGAAGGACGGTCAGCAACTCCAGGCAATTGATGTGCCAACACGGCACCCCACCCGGACCGGGAGGCGTCGGTTGTGACCAGAACGCGTCAGGACACCTGCTGCAGGGGCACTCCTGCACGTAAAAAGCAGAGGTCTGTCCAGGGTCGGAGTGTTTTGAGGCAGGCGGGGGTGATCTTTACCCGATGCGTGCTGTGGTGCCATGCTTGTCTCGGGACTCGAGTGTGGAGCCACTGCTGGAGTGGTCTCATATGCATCAACCCCAGCGGCGCGACCGCCGCGGAGGACGCCATATGCCCCAGGAGCCTCTGGAAAAGTTTTAGAGGGACCACTGTGCCTGGCTTGAAGGAAGCGAGGCAGTCCAGCACCGACTGAGCACGCTCGCTCGTGAGACGTGCTGTCATTGAGACTGAGTCTAACTCCAACCCGAGAAAAGAGATGCTCTGAACCGGAGTGAGCTTGCTCTTTTCCCAGTTGACCTGAAGCCCCAAGCGGCTGAGGTGCCGGAGCACCTGGTCTCTGTGTGTGCATAGGATGAGCCAGTCGTTGAGGTAGTTGAGAATGCGGATGCCGGCTACTCGTAGCGGGGCAAGGGCCACCTCTGCGACTTTCGTGAAGACGCGAGGGGACAGAGACAGGCCGAAGGGGAGGACTTTGTAATGAAACTCCTGGCTGTACTGAAACTCCTGAATTGCGTAACCGAGTCGAATGGTCCGGTGCAGCCAGCGTGATGCGTTGGGAAGCGAAAGCCACGCTTCCCAGCTCTGCGCTAGGGGCACCAAAGGGACGAGTATTTTGGACGTACCCGGCAGGGCCTCGCAGCGGGGCGGAACAGGTAATGCAGCGTCGGGCGGCTTCGTTGCGGCCTGAGGCTGAGGTGCTGAGAATAGACTCAAAACACTTACCTTGCTCCGCGCGCCCGGCAGGGGGCGGGTTCTTGACTGAGGTGGAGGTCTGATGTTGGCGTCCTCTGGGCTCGTCTGAACCGGCTGGCCGGGGGACAGTCGTGGGCAGGCGGAAGGCGGGAACGCGGCGTCCGGTGTACCGGGACTGTTGTGATCTGAAAGTACATTGCCGTGAAAACGGCATTTGCGGGTCAGGTGACCCAGAGGCAAAGGAAATAGCTCTTTTATTGAGAATGTGGGTACCACAGCCCCCGTCAGGGGGTGTGGCAAATGAAAAAACAAAGGATTCTCCTCCCGGCCCTCCACCGGGGACGGAGCGGTCTTACCACCTCCGGAGCTAACGTCTTCGGCTCTGGGTCGGCTGTCTCAGGAACGCTTGGGAGCCTTCCGGGTCCTGGAGGGGGTTCGTGAGACAGGGGCGCGCGCCGCCTGCGGAGTGCTCGACGCTGGGGCTGAGAGCTGGGCCCGGGTTGAGGCGGAGCAGGAGCTGGTTTCCTCGCAGGGGGACGCCCTCGGCAGGCAGACGGGGCAGGGCCCGTAGCGGCAGGTCTGCGGCAGGGCATGATGTGCGAAATGGCCTCCGTCTGCTTCTTCACCGCGGAGAACTGTTGGGCGAAGTCCTCGACGGTGTCACCGAAAAGGCCAATCTGGGAGACAGGTGCGTCCAGGAAGCGTTTTTTGTCAGCCTCACGCATCTTGACCAGGTTGAGCCAAAGATGGCGTTCCTGGACCACTAGGGTGGCAATCGTCTGTCCGAGTGCCTGCGCTGTGGCCTTCGTCGCTCTCAGGGCGAGGTCGGTTGCTCAGCGCAGTTCCTGCAGCACATCAGGATCAGGTCCACCCCCGTGCATGTTTCTGAGAGCTTTGGCCTGGTGGACTTGCAGGAGGGCCATCGCATGCAGGGCGGAGGCAGCGCGTCCAGCCATAGTGTAGGCCTTCGCGTTAAGCGAGGATGTTGTCCTACAGGGCTTGGATGGGAGTACGGGGCGACCCCGCCAGGAGGTAGGGCTACTGGGGCATAGATGGTGCGCAACTGCCCTATCAACCTGGGGAATCACGTCGTACCCGTAGCGCTCTCCGCCGTCGAGGGTGGAGAGAGTGGAGCGGGTGGCACCTAGACGAGTGGAGAGCGGGGCTCTCCACGTAGACGTCAGCTCATCATGCACCTCCGGGAAGAAAGGGACCGGGGGATGCGAGGTCGCTGAACGCGCGCTGCCCCCCAGGAACCAATCATCTAACCGAGAAGGCTGTGGGGAGGATGGAGGGTTCCAGTCCAACCCCACGCTCAAGGCGGCCCGGGCAAGCATGTCGGACATCTGAGCGTCGGCCTCAGCCTGGGCCTGCTGGCCCGAAGGCAGCAGTCCAGGGGAGTCCTCGGCATCAGACACCGCACTCTCCGATGCAGCGGCGAGCTCATCTGCTTCGGACTCGGGAGGATAGACAGCCGGGCCGTGCTATCGCCGCGAGCGTGGACGGAGACCAGCAAGCATGTCGGGGAATGGGAGGTTCGCGAGGGGCTACCCGGCGAAACTGCACCCGCTGCCGCCCCCAAATCGCCCCCAGCGCCAACCGCACCGTCCTTAATCCTGTGGGAAGAAGGAGCAATGCGGGGTGCAGCTGGGGTGGCTTGCTTTCTGTTGAAAGCGAGCCGCGACCGCAACGTGGTCATGGTCATGTTCTCGCAGTGAGAACATGAACCATCCACAAACGCCGCCTCGGTGTGATCGCGGCCCAAACACACGAGACAGCGCCTGTGGCCGTCTGAAGCAGAGAGCACTCTACCGCATCCAGGAACGACACAGGGGCAGAAAGGCATCTTGAAAAAGACGCGTCCTTAAAAGGACGTTCAACGCCGCTGTGTTTGCTCTTTTAGAGAAAATTACTCTTTTAGTAAAAACTCTTTTAATACACAGTGTGTGTGTGTACGTGTCTGCGCTGTCGAAGCTCAGGGGCAACAATGCACGCCGTGCACTGAGAAGGAGAAAGCCGCTGTTGTGCGCCGTAAAGATCCAACAGCATGCAGATCGTCAGAGGAAAACAGGAACGTTTAAGTGGCGTGTAACTCGCAGCAAACTGCAGACAGACCATCGGCTCGAAGAAATTTTCTGAATGAACTCCCGTATTTGCCCCGCTTAAATACCCGTATGTCCGGAGCGGGTATGCAAATACCGACTGCCAACTCCCATTGGCCCTTTTCAATAAGATCAGAGGTGAATATCGGCGCTCAAGAGAGACCCCTAGTGTCGCTTCTCCGACACAACGTGGAGAGAGCGACAGAAGGGGAACTTGTGGTTTTGTAAAATAAAGAAACACGTCACAAAAATGAACTGAAACTCTGCGAATACTTATCAAACAAACATGAAACATATCAAACAAACATGAAACATATGTCTAAAGAAAGCTTAAAATGTCTACTTTTAAATAAAACAATTAAAATTTAAACCAAATATTCTTCTGCAATGTAATCTGTATAAAATAAAGCGATGTACAGTTTCTACTGGCTCAGCTAATTATCTCTAATGTGATCACACCCAAAAGCAAAGTGGGTGTTATTCATATGCTAATGTGCTGAGACGATCAAATTAAATGGTAAAAGTCCCCGACTGTGCCTTAACAACAATGTTTTTAAAACTTGAAAACGTTTCCAGGAAACTCCTGGATAGTGACGAAGAGTTACAATTTTCCTCACAAGAAGAGCGGGACTCTGATGAACGTTTGTATTTTGAAGAGAGACTTGATCCAGCCGAGGATATAATTTTCGAGTAAGTCATTTAGTTTTCATTAGTTGACAAGCTATTTTATATAAACATGTTCATATTTTACTTGTGGGACTGTTTCCAGACTTGCCAGCCAGGATTCAGGGTATTGAAATTTGAAATATGTCCTTATAAGCAAGTTTTAGTGACATTTAAATGCTATTTCGGCTAAGGCAGGTATTTAAATTGTATGCTGTATGATATACATATGATATGTAATATGATATAAAAATAATGTTTAGATTATATTTTAACTAGTATTTATGCTGCTTCATTATCATCAACAAAGCTTGTTATTGCAAATATGTGTTAAGGTTAAATGAGTAAAATGCACGTTAAATATGCCCATATTCGAAAATCACCATCTTATAATGATTTCTGAAGGATCATGTGACACTGAAGACTGCAGTAATGATGCTGAAAATTCAGCTTTGATCACAAATTGCATTTTACAATATATTCAAATAGAAAACAGTTCTTTTAAATTGTAAAAAGAGTTCAAACAATGTTTTTACTGTATTTTGGATCAAATAAATGCAGTCTTGGTGAGCAGAAGAGACTTCTTCTAAAACTTTTAAACGGTAGTGTAGGTATAAAATTAAGTAAAGAAAATGTATAGTCAGATGACTTCTTTTAACTTAAAACTTGATTTTGATCATTAAGTCTCCTCACATTCATTCTCTTTCTGTCACATTCCTCATTGATAGGCCCAGGGGAGGGGTCTTTTGTCTCCTCAGGTGTGAATTACAATAAATATTCATTATAGCACTATTCTAACAATAAAAGTGTCGTACAAAAGTTCAATTACTATATTGTTTTGTATGAATGAGTGATCAGGATGGTTTTCACATCATTTTGTAGCAAAAACTCTAGGCTACAAGATCCAGTTTTCAAAAGGCTTGTGGACAAACTAATGTTTACTATGTGTTATATAGCCTTATTTCAATGACTTAAATTTTTTTTTTTTTTAAAAACCATGCATAAACGTTATTTTCTCAAAAATACAAACATGTACACACATGTTGCTCACATATTATTGTAGCCCAGTGTGTGCTGAATACAGTGTTATCAGACTTTAGCCATTAATGTGTTTTTAAGCAACTAAAAAGCACAAATGTCAAGGCATGTCAAAACTTCTCCAGGGCCCAAAACATCCTCAGACCCCAGAGGGTTAAATTTACATCCCTTTTGATCGGCCGCAAGGTATACACTACATTGCACAAAAGTAAGAGAAATAACACTAGTTTGTACCATTATGGTTAGGAGTATATTGACATTATATTAACACTCAAGTGTTTCCAAAAAATCGTATCGTTTCCTCAATTACCCAGTGAGGCAGGGAGGAGAGCCCCCAGCGGGCTCTCGCTTCTGGCATCAAGCACTGGGCGGCCCTCGCAGCAAGGGCACGAACTGCCCCAGGGACAATGGCAGGTGGGGAGTTTAACTGGGGCGGTACACCTGTCAAATGGTGGAGTGGTGGTGGCATAGTGGACTAAAGCACATAACTGTTAATCAGAAGGTCGTTGGTTTGATCCCCACAGCCACCACCATTGTGTCCTTGAGCAAGACACTTAACTCCAGGTTGCTCCGGGGGGATTGTCCCTGTAATAAGTGCACTGTAAGTCGCTTTGGATAAAAGCGTCTGCCAAATGCATAAATGTAAATGTAAATGTAAAACAGTTGTCCTAAGGCAAGCTCAGGGAGAACAGAAACCTACCGTGCAGCAGAAGGCCAAAAGCTCGCTTGATCTTGATTTTCAGTATGAATACAGACCGTGAAAGTGGGGGCCTCACGATCCTTCTGGCTTTTTGGGTTTTAAGAGTTAATAGCAACGTCACTTTTTGATCCTTCAATATCTGCTCCTTTCATTGTGAAGCAGAATTCACCAAGTGTTGAATTGTTCACCCTCTAATAGGGAACATGAGCTGTGTTTAGACCATCATGAGACAGGTTAGATTTCCCCTTCTGATGAGGTGTTGTTGCATTAGTAATCCTTCTCAGCATGAGAGGAACCGCAGGTTCAGACATTTGGTGCATGTGCTTGGCTGAGGAGCCACTGGTGCAAAGCTACCATCTGTGGGATTATGAACGAATGCCTCTACGTCAGAATCCCCATAAACATAATGATACCACAGCGCCAAGGGACTCCGATTGGCCTGGGATAGCCAGCGAGGAGAGCCGTTCGAGACGTGTTTGGGGAGCAGCCAGATGAGTGCCACCCCTCTCCCATCACACACCGCATCTCCCTGCCACCCCCTGTAGCTTGACCTCCATTTAGGTGTAAACCTTTCTCCTATCCCAGAGCCAAAAACTGCTCTTCTCAGCCTCTTTAACCAGGTCTTTCAAGGCCTTCCACTGTTTCTCTCCAGTTAGTCCCATATCCCTCAAGAGGCGAACCGTTGATGTTCCAACAAAGTTGTGGCATCCTACTTCTTCCAGGTAGATGATGGTTCTCCAGCCAGTCTCCTTGAACTCAGCGGTGAGATCTGAGTACTTCAGCCTTTTCCTCTCAATGGAACCATTGGTGTGGCGCTCGCATTGCCCCCACATTCTCTGACAACTTAGATGTTATGACACTGGTGGAGGGTGACCTCTACTCATGTCCTGTCTGTGCTGCTCCAGCTCCCTGAATTGGCTGATCTCTATCTGCAGTCCTTTTCCTTTGGGATGAATACCGCCACTGCTCTTCACCTCTCCATTGTGATGCATTGTTTTTTCCAGGCAGCTAGCATAAGTGTTCAGAGCAGCTTCAATACTGCTGGGCAGTTATTATAGAGCCTGTAGAGTATCCCATTGGGGCCTGGGACTGCTGATGATCTGACCTTTCTTACAACCCCTCTGACTTAATTAAGCTTGGAAAGGGGGAGGGGGGTTGTTAAACTGGGATACAGGTAGGGCTGGATGAGTCATGTACCCTAGCGAACCTAATGGTTCATTCTTGCTGGTTTGCTTCTGATGTTTTCTTCCAACCCCCCCTGGTAATTTCCAGCTTCCCAGTCTTTGCTTCCTCCAACAGCTGCCTGGTATGCTTGAAGGGGTTCTTGTAGAAGTTGGCTCGCTCCTTCTCTTCCTGAGCTTTTGAATGCTCTCAACCCTCTGCAGGCTGGTTAGCCTCTGCTTGATATCCTCCCACAGCACTTTGAGACCTTCTTTCTCACCTGATGTTGCCTTCCTCCAGTTCATTCAGAGTTCTTGTCGCTGTTGTACCATTTGCTCAATCTCTTTTCTAGCCTCCCTTTTTGTCTTGGCGCAGAGATTTTATTGGTGGTAATCATGCAGAACCTGATGATCCACTCCTGATAGAGAATTTCTCCAAAGAGGTTGAGCCTAGCCTCCACACCCCCTCACAGTGATCGTTCTAATATTTCACTAAGGTCTGCATTCAGTTTTTGCCATACTATTTTCTCTCTGGCCTTTGGCAACTTGATCTTATCCCTCCTAGCTGGTGATGGATTTCCGGCTCTTCTTGGCTCTGGTCTTTCTGGACAGGTGGAAGCTTCTCCTTGGTGCACACAAAGCAGTTCACTCTCCTCTATAGGGTCTTCCTCCTCACCTAATTGCCTTCCCTCAGAAACGATGTGTCTGTCTGTGCTGTGGTCTTTGACCTGGATTTTGGTCTCTCTTGTCTGATCTGATGTTGCAGTGCAAGGTTGCTGTTGGCCTTTACCTCCACATCTCGCTCTTATCTTGTTGGATACGTAGTCCCCTGAATCTGGTCACCATCTCTCACCCGCATCCACATATCCGCAGGCTACTCTTGTCATCCATGTTCATTCCTGGTATTTCAATATGATCCATCCGTTAGGCACATCTTTCACCTCGCCTCTCAGAGGGCCCGTGGGTTGTCTCTATTTGAAATAAAGCAATTTTACAGTCCTTTGTGTGGAGAATCCTTACATTCTTCCCAATCAAAATAGTGAATGTTTAAACAACTTGTATATCTTGAAAACAGTGCAAAAGACATGACATTCATTGTCATCAACATTCTCTACGTAAACAAGCAAGCATTTACATACTAAATGTGACATGCTTTTATGAATATTACACGTGTAAGTAACAAAACATGAAAATCCCTGGTTACAAATCAAACTGGTTAATTAATTGGTTTTACAACATGGATAATACATTTCAAGTTATGAGAAACCTGATTGTCGGGGTATATTATCAAGTTAAGCCTTGAATAGCTACCATTCTTATTAGAATGAGATTAAATCATACACGATTAAATATTATAATCATCGATTTGTCAGTTATAAGTAATTACAAATCACTACACATATTATAAAAGGTACATCAGGCTATAATCATTCATTTGTCAGTTATAAAAGTGATCATAGGTCATAAAGTCATTTTCAGGATAATCTAGCAAGGCTAGATTTTGTATATAGTGTGGGTCCATGCAGTCTCTGCTGAGCTAAGAGAGAATGTCTTTGGAATGTGCAGATGGGGAGAGGAGGTGTCCCGGGGGAGGAACAAATGTCACCGTGTTAGGTCTATGTTGTGACTGTCTTCATGAGTGTCCGTTTCCTGATATGGCCGCGGATTTATGCATTAAGGTCCCAAAGTATTAATTGGCCATTTGATCATACAGAGGGTTTAAGTTTGTGGAACAAAGAAAGGTTTTCTTATTGGTCAGCTCTGTCATTACAAACCCTAGTTTGAGATTAAGCAGGGATGTGAGAGACTCCTTCAGCAATTTAGGTGCCATGGATTTGTTTTTATGACTCTCTAATGGCTTGGTGGGGGATCTCTCTGATCTGTGGAATGTGGTGTTGCATTCATTTGATGGCTTCGTTCATGGATAATCCTACAGAAAGCATATACAAAACATTCAACCTCCTGATGCAGATTTTTCTATGAAATCAGTGTGGACATAATAAACTTTCAAACATCATTTGGTGGAAAATGACTTAAGGATTCTCAATGCTAGAGGCAGGCCCCCAAACCAAATATAACATTCATTCTATGGACTCTAAAATAAATCACTGACATGGTATTTTAATGTATAATTTAATCATAATATATATTTTTGAACCTAAAGATGTGTTAACTTCTTTAACATAATCAATGTTATGGGGAAACAGGGGAAAATAGAGTTATGCCTTTGAGAATAAAAACAAGACTCTCAGGTAAACAGACCAGACTGCTGTGCATACAGATGCTGTTACACAGACAAAAGTGCTTGACAGAATGTCCTTCCATTGGGTATTCTTTGAAGACAGATTACTCCTATCGCTAGTGTCACTTCAGTCACAGTCCTTGCGATTTTTAACTCATTTAGACTGGCAGTCACGCCAATTTAAAACATGGCTTCAAAATTTCACATTCATCAAACTAATGCAATACAGCTGATTATTTTCATGCGCAATTCCACACATAATTTTGGATGTGTAAAGCAAGGTATAAGCAATAATTTTCAGTGATGTGACACAACAACTGCTTTAAAAATGCCTATTAATTGTCTCTTTCCAAAGAGTACATTAACACATTGCATGCTTATTACATGAGGCACCCACCTGTGATGTCATTAATGGACTTTAAATTCGAGAATAAATTTATGAATTTTCAAAAATCTTCTCCGGCCACCATACTTAATCAGACAACTGCATTTTCAACCATTTTATTTACGAGCTAGAGGGAAAATTAGAGTGTATGAAATATACATAATTTTGTGGGCAATGTAAAATATAGCAGACAGATTTTAGTAATTTCAGTTGAGCTATTCACATTGTGGAAATTGGAGAGGCATGTAACTGCATGCGTGTCCTTCCACTGAATAGCAAGTATATTACCCTAAATCCTACACCACCTCATATCCCCAAAAGCTGTCTTCATTCTCATCTTTTGATGTCTTTAAATTCTGCAGGAAACAATTTAAGATTCACCCTGCATGTCCCACAGGCATTAGTTCCCATTTCTAACAACTTAACCATAAGAGCTGGGGGAGTGTAAAAGTTGTCAAACCAAACATTGTGGCCCTGGTCTTTGAATGGCTGCAGTAACGATTCAACTATATTTTGGGACAAGTCAGTGACATGCTTATCACGACAACCTGTGTAAACATAAAATTTGAGAGTATACCCCGAGTCTGATGTTGCAATTACCCATAATTTAAAACCCCACGAGTATGCTTGCCCTTCATGTATTGTTTAAATTCTGACTGAGCTTTAGACTTGACCATACGTTCATCTATTGCGATATTTTGGTCAGGCTGAAAGAGCTGCTGGCATTATTGTTTGAGGTGGCCCATAAGATAACGCAACTTCCTAAGGCGATCCTGATCATCCTCTGTGGAAGGGTCTACAACATGTAGAGTTGCTAAAAGAGCCTTGTAGCAGTCACGCAACATAAATACCCTCGCCCACAAGCCCTGAAGTGACTTGGTTCCCCAGTGACGATGGGAATCAGTGAGAATTGAAAACCCCATGTAAATGAGCAACACAAGAAATTTGTCAAATTCATCAGGGGTCATCTCCATCCAAGCACCTTGGTAGCTGGAATATGATGGACAGTTAAGTATGAGCTCCCACCCCTGATGGGTTGTAAAGCTGCATATCTCAGCAACTACAGCCTGAGTAAAAAACAGCATGAAAAAGTAAATTTCTCACAACATAATATTGGAGGTTGACCACACAGCCTGATGCACGCTACTTAAGTCAATACCGAATGGATGGCGTGGCTTAAATTGGAGAGGTTTTGTTGCCTGTGAATCGATGGCAACAAAAGTCAGAGTACGAGGTATAAGAAACAGAGTCAGGGAAGCTGTTATGCTTTCTGGCTGACTTGGGGCCTTTGTGAGAATGGCTAGCCATGCCCAAAATAATAAGAGTAACAGTTTTAGTGTTACTGTGAGTATCAGTCATATTAGAAATAGAAACAAACAATACATACACATTCATACATACCCAGTTGATGGTCTTGGCTAGGGATCAGGTTCCATCTCATCCTCCATCTCCTCGTGTTCCGAGTCTTCATGCAGTAGTTCCTGGTCCAGCAGATCTTCCTCCTGTCTGCTCATGCACTCATGAGCCATGTCCTCCTTTGCTATGAACCTAAGCTCATCAGCAGTCAGCTTCCTCCTCCTCTTGAGTGTGCAGAGGAGGGAGCCATAGTCTCTATTCATCTCTACAACAAAACAAAGTACAACAATTGGTGTGTTCTTCACAAATCTGTACACTGAAATGTCTGCTCTCAACCTCACATTACTTCAGGCAGATTTTTAACAAGTGACAAAATTGGTAAAAAAGTTATTGATATTTAGTTTAAAATGGATATAGTATTGCTAGTGAATATTTATTTAGCAAGTTTCACAGAAACTGCCCAAAAAAATAACTTTTATATAAAAAGAAGAGGTGTAACGTGCCGCATGTACTGAACTCAGACCGGATGTTGGGTTAGAATCCATTTTGCAGAAGAGTTTAATGAACACATCCAACTCAGCAATCACAAACGTAGTCGGTAATACAGGCAGATGTTGACAACAGGTAATCAATCCAAAAAAAGGTGTACTCCAAGAACGTAAATCTAATGAACAGGCAGAAGATCATAACAAGAAGCAGAACAAGATAATAACAGGTAGATGCTTGGTAAGGCAGGTAAACTGGCAATACTGTGAAGTGAGTGTGCATGGCTTATATAAAAAAATCAGGAAGTGACATGGTAGGAACTGATGTGGCAGGAAACTTGAGAGTTTTGAGAGAGTTTAGTATTCAGATGAGGGCTCCCTCTGCTCAGATATTACACCACGTTTTTATCCAGAAAAAAACTAGCTAGCACTACTACAAATAAATGCTTCGTAACTAAAAGATTTGGCTATCGTCCACAAGCGACAAAATTGGCCAAAAAAGTTATTGATATTTAGCTAAAATGCACATAGTATTGCTAGCTAATATTTATTTAGCAACTTTCACAGAAATTACTTAAAAATTGAGGCTAGCTGCCTGTCTGATGAACGGTGACATACATGTCATTTTTTCAAGAAATAACTAGTGTTACTCCTACAAATAAATGCTTCATAACTAAAATGTTTTGACTTTCAATAGACAATATTGACAACACATGTTAAATAACTTGTCTTACCTCAAAAGATCACCTCAGTTTTCAATTTGAAGCAGTAAATCCAACACTGGAGGTAATCTCCCGGGGCATCTTCTCCTGCTCTGCCGAGGCAAATGGAGGATGACGATTATATTGTTATGAGTATCTGGCAGTTTTCAGAAATAAAATCGGTGATTGAACGGTGAAGATATTGCAACTGGAACCATGGGAAAAATTGTTCCCAAATTTGAACACTCCGGCTGGAAAGGGTTAATACTAACTTAAACATCCCAAATGTGTTAAACATGAGTATTAGATTGTCAGAGATTTTCTTACCTCAAAAGTGCTTGAGCATCCATTTCCAATGTCACAGCTCCATGCCTGTGCAAATAGCTTTAGGAAAGTAATCTTTGAAGGCTAGATCAAAGCTCTACTAGCAATATTTAAGTTCAGCTAGCCAAAATAAAGATTTTGCTGCAGATGTGCTGCACCATTCAGTATGGCACCACATTGAGGTTCTAGAGGGGGGAAAACAGACTTTAAGCAGATAAACTTACATAGATATACTTCTGATGTTACATTTTCCACTAAGATAAGCTGTTTTCTTTAGTAGACAGTTTGTATTTATTGAATTTGAATTACTCACAAAAATAAAATGAACTGTTTTTCATAACAATTTGACTTATGTATTATGTTGCAGTGCCTTTTAAAGTTACCAGTCACTTGTAGTCACTATAAGAAAAAACTTAGCCCTCAAAAAAATCTGTCAAATGGTCCAAGACAAGGATGAATCATCCAAGATTTATAAAGTTTGAAATCCAGTGTAGTGAACTGCAGAACTCTAAAAGAGAATATGATGAGCAAAAAAAAACAAAAAAAACACAGAATCCTCTGACAGGAGATCAGCTCTGCTGTCTTGGCAGTCAAACAAATTTGATAGCACACCTCTACAAAGAATGCACAACACAGTGAGTTTGCTCTCTCCAAGCATTTAGGTTAAAGGCGTTAACATGTACTGTTGTAAAGAGGGCTTTGTTCTCCCTTTTATCAAAAATCAACATGTGACCTTTAGAGAAGAGAGAAGACTTAAATCATGCAGTCCATATTGATTTACATAAACCCTCTCTTGTATTTGATATTAATTGTTAAAATGTCTCACAAGAACTGCTGCTACAGAGGCTTATTTGCATGCAAGAGAAAAAAGAAATGAAAGGGTATGTGAGAACATTGCTCTGCATCAAAAACACCAATCTAACTGATCTCATGTACTTATGTCATCACGGCTCAGCATAAACTAGATCATGACAGGTCCAATTAAAATCAAAAACCTCTGTGGAACTTTTCACATGCTCAAATATTATTCTCAATGGACTCTCAATCATGGAATATGGTTCAAAAATCATCTCAACTAATGGTAGATTACATAAAACCAAGGGTATACGAGTTTGCTCTGGATTCCAGGCACATCACTTTTATCTGCAGCACATAATGATAATTGCCACTGTATTCATTATGCACACCAACTATTCGGTCTGGGTCTAGCCAGCATGCAGTCTTGAATGCCAATGTGCTACTCACTGTAATAAGCATGTAAAATAGATTAAAAAGGTATTCAGTCACAAGTAATTAAATTGATTAAACCTTTTGCTACCATTCCCACATCAGCACCAAAATGCTATTAAACTCTAAGATGTAGTTAGATATTTTATCAGTAAACAAAGGTCTTCATACATTGAAGAAACAACTGAGGATCATATTGGCAGTCAAGCCAAACTCCCACCATTCTAGGAGACACATGACAGATGTAAACAATCATGAATGTACATCTTTGATTAACGTCAGTACATCCTGACCTCGTACATACTCAAACTGTTAATATTCCTAACTTTTGGTTACAACTTCTCATTCAGATAAATTGTTAAAAAGAGTTGCTTACAATCAGTCACTTTGTAGTGCTGTGTGTCATGCAATTAATTTTTCATAGTTCAATCCTAAATAAATAGAAAAACACCGGAATGACAAATAACTGGGAAGTGCGTCAGTTGCCGCATTCTGAAGAAGCAGAGAAAGATGAACAAAGCCACTGCAATCATGGATCCGAAGTCAGAAATATACATTTTTGCTTTGTTTATATATCTAAAAAATATGCCTGAAAGCTTTTTTCTCATGTTACTCACTTTACTTGGCAAATTAAGACAATTAGAAGCAGCATCCCAATATCCTGTCTGGTTTAACCATTTCCGGGGGCCACTCTGTGTGATGTTTCTTATTTATTTTATTTATTTTTAATGTTTTACTTTTTTCTGACGTATTCATACATATTGTAACATGCATATAATACTGAATATTCTGAAATATACTACATGCAACATGTAGTAACAAAATTATATATCTTGTATAAATGTATGAAGGCTTGAAATCAGAGAAACTCGGAGAACCCAAGTGGTCACTGGAAACACATTAAAGACATTGGTCATTTGGCCATTTGTCAATACCAGGTGCCAAGAGAGCTTCACTAAGACCTAACAAGGAAAATAGATATGATCACTAAGGGTTTGTTTATCTGTTTACTTGCTTAATCAATTTCACCAATTTCTTTACAACAGAGTGGTTATCCAAATGTCACTGCGATGTAAATTATCCATTTGTCTGTCTTTTACTTCAAAGATCAGCTAAACCTAATGTTTTCAATATTTCCAGACCTTTAATAATAAAGCAGTCAGGTTTTGTTATCTGTTCACAATATGCTCCTAAACACAACACTTTCCCAATTGTTTCCCTGCCATCAGAACACAGTGTGAAAAGAGGGTTTATTTGTTTTTCACCTGTGTAGTAGCACTCTAAAGAGAGCCCCTATCTTGTCCCTTCATGTCTATGCACTATTTAGACACGTTACATGTTCTTTCATGTCGCGTTCAATTTTTCCTTCAGATTACACATGCGCCCAGCTGTGTCAAATCAAGGTGCTCAGCTGGCGTATGCTCTGAACATCATTAATGTCTCTTGCAGATATTATATGGCACTCATTGGGCTCACCAACTGTGACATGCAAGCAATGCCAATGGATAGCAGATGAAAGTGGCGGCAGAATGCAACGAGAGCCAGGAGAGCTTAATCCTCCAAGCAAACTATCAGTCCTTTTTCTGTGACACCCCTTTGAATTTTGTCTGCACATTACATGGTCCTTTTGCTCAGATATGTGATGTCCTTGTACTGTTTTCAAAGGATAATCCATTATTGACTCTTAAGAGAAAGCTGGGGGGTCACTCATGGAGGAACAACACATCCAAAGCAAAGAGTAGATTATGCTTTTGATATGCTTCTGTTTCCCAGCTTTGAGTACATGTTCTCAGTGTACCAGTAGTGCCTCGAGGACCTCAGCAGGACTGCTTGCAAAGCCTCATGCCTTGTTTATAAACTGCTCTGGGAAAAACTGGCAGTGTGAAAAGATAGAGGCTAATTGATGAGAATGTGTACTGGCAGTCTGCAGAGTGCACAACAGCACAAACAAGCAGGTATGACAGGTAATTTGATGTTCTGTGTTTTAACTTCCCTTAACTCTGCACATATTCTCACAGTAAAGCACATGAAACAGAGCTCTGCTGCGAGACACCTATCTCAAATCCCCGACTTTACACATTTCCTGCATTACCCAAACATGTTTGCTCTCTCAGTATCATAGACTCTGACAACTGACAAGACAAAAAAAAATAAAAAGAGGATGTAGGTGGATGAAATGCCCCTGAAGCCTTAGGGGCCCGTTCAGTCACACAATCTAAAAGTATAACACATAGGCTACAGAGCATATTGATATTCCTCTAGCTCACTCTGTGAAGCTGAAAAGATAATAAAAGGGAGGAATGATGAATTGATGTGTGAGAGCTCTGATGATACTTCTATAAAATTAAAGTTAAAGATGCAGTGTGACATTTCTGTGCCACTATTGGATTCAAACAAATTAAATACAATTATTACTTTTTCAAAAAAGTTAACACACATATATTCTATTGTTTGGACAAACTGGTGATCCTGTCCCAAACTCACACAACTGATTGAGTCAATGTTGTTTTTTCTGGCTCAATTAGGTGGCACTATTGGTGGGGAAATTGTACACTTCACCTTTAAGAAAGCTAGAAGCAAAGCTTAATTTGTACAGGAACAGTGTGAAACGCCCACATCATTCAACTCTTAGAGAAATGTACGCTATGACCTGTGAATATGATTAGCGAAAAAATTTAATATAGTCAACCTGATCTCATGAATATTACGTGACTATGACGATATTTTTGCTAAATTATATTGTTCCCTATCATGTCAATCAGATGTGAAGGGCTCTGTTTTCATGAGTGTGCAAAGCGCATCACTACGTGCTAACATCCTATCTAATTTTCGTGACAGTGCTAATTCTAAGCGCAATTTTTGTGTCAGCGCAAAAAGCAAATGGGCATGGTTGGGAGCGTTTGCGCTAATGTATGTGTAGGCACGCAAATTTTGTGTGTAATGTATGTAATTGAACATGAGTCTCATTTAACAAAGATGCACAAAATAATGTAAATCCTTATTTTTATTCTTCCAATTCATTACATACAGTCCATTTACACTACCAACTTCTTTGTTTATATTGCTGGTGCTGGACAGGGAATGAACTGTATAATAGGACAGAGATGGTGCCGGAGAAAAAAACTCCATTGACTTTATTAGCGCCTCGCGTAATCTATTTGTCAAACCCACTTGCGCCTAGACTTCAAGAATGCCTGCACAAAAATACCAATACTTCATGGCCATGCCCATTGACTGTGCTTATGAGTTAAGGCATTGCACTGCGTTTAGCGCTTGTACACTTAAAATAGGACCCAAAATGTCCACTGTGAGACACAAATGAAGGTTAATGCTCTATCGAGTTTCACAGCTTGGACCCTTGTGGACGAAAATTCTATGACCATGGCAAAATTTGTGCAAAAAAATACAAAATTGTGCCTTATTACAAGTTTGGCTGTTGTTTCCAAGTGAAATGTGCCACCAAAAGCATGTGAAATGGTGTCATAATCAGACAAGGTTAATATTAGATTTACCTTCCTATCCTAAACTTTTACATTAACCTAACTAATAGTGATCTGTAATGAAATGAGAGGTAGACACAAAACTGGCATCCTTACTATTACCATTACACCTAAACCAAACTGATAGTTTTTGCATTTTCTGAACCAAGTCACCTTGTGACGCTTCTATGAAACTCTCATCACACGTGTCATCTTGCGTGCTTGACTGTTCTCGAACCACGGTCTTCAGAGTCCAAAGTCCAACAATCTATCAGGTTAGCTATCATGCCAATTGATCACACTGGATTAAGTGTGCAACTGTATTTGAGTCTGTAATACAACCGTTAAAATTGATAGTTTTTGAAATCAGTAAAGTAAATATGTTTTGTTTTCATTGGAGTTTGAATTAACAAAACCTACCTCCCTACCTTAAGCCTTAAATCTAAACCTGTCATAAAAAGCAAAGGTGAGATGAAAAACAGATGAAGTTCTGAAGGTTAATGCTCTATCAAGTATTAAATCAGCAAAACCGACCTCCCTACTCTAAACCTTCAACTTAAGCCAAACCAATAGTGTCATAGAAAGCAAATGTGAGATGAAAAATGCAATTGCTGAAGCAACCACGCCATTTTGTGGTGCTTCTATGAAAATTTCAGCTCAAGTGTCAACTTCTTGTTGCAAGCTCAATACTCCATCTGTTGAGCTATAGTACAACTTGATCACAGTTGAATAAGCTTTATTAAAAAAAAAATAATAATAAATGTAGGTATGGTAATGTGATTTCACATACAAGTTCATAACATTAAATGAAATTATAAGTGTACTTTTTTATTATTAATTTGTCACCCCACATTTTTAAAAAGCTTAAATGTGATTCAAATTGTTTGTAAATGGAATATATAATAAAAAAAGTTCACTTTCACTGATCTTTGCTGATATTAATGGGAGCTATGTAGTTCTCTCGAATCACTCATGTTAATTTAAAAATAAAACACTGGCAAGAAATAAATACAATTCTGAAGTGTTGTGATGAGTAGGATAGTGATAGAGAGGAGGGAGCCAACTCACCTGGTCCTGGCTGATTCTTTGCCAGCTGAACAGCTTGGCCAGCTCTCTGCCATCTGAGGCTAGTGAGCTATGACGCAGGAGTTGGCCAAACCAACCTGCCTCTAATGACCTGCATTGTAGGCAAAGAGCCTGGGCTCCCTCTCTATCGCTCTCTATGGTCCACTCACACACTCTCACACCAGAATCCTAACCTGCTATCAGCAAACCCCCACTCCCTAGAATGAAACAATCTGTTAGGCTATTACTGTACATCACCCAAGATATTTTTCTCTGCCCCCTCTCCTCAGTGAACTGACTGTAAATTAACAGAGACAAACAAGGCACTTCCTCTACGTGCTATCAAGTTGTTTAATGATCTACAGGCTGCTTTCATCTATCTGATTCAATAATCAGTGCTTTCGGATTGGCTATAAATACACATATTTTCTGTTCTCTTCCCATCAATTATAGCTTGGCCAGTTAATTGTCCAAGATGTGAGAAAGATGGAAAAGTTTCTTATATTAGATTAGCTTACTTTTGCATCCATCGTCTGTTGACCATCGGCATAAAATCTGGTTCACTTTACATCTTATTCTGGCCAGAATTGCCCACCTGGTATTAAGATGCATTTTGGGTGATCCAATCAAATATGGTCAGCCCTAAATACAGGTCTAAACAAGGTCTAAAGGTTTTGCGATTGGATCACAAAAACCACATACAAATGTGTTCAAAAAAGCATGTGACCACATCGCATTTGAGGTGCAAATGCTAATCAATCCTGTATGCGTCCCATCACCAGAGAAGTGCCACCCCTCACCTGTCAATAAACCATTGCGCTAAAACAGGAGTTTAAACTTTGCCACTTACAAGCAGCTTTAAAAGTAAATAAGTTTGTTCAGAACATTTTAAAAAGCGGATACATACACAATAATGGGAGCTTCAGAGATATGCATGTGTCTGCTATAAACACAGATGGGAAGCAGGAGCACTCGAAGATCCTTTAATACAGGTAATCCACTATAATCAAGGATAACTTTGCACTTTGTTGCACTTTAATATCATGCAGTAACACAATAACATTGTGATTGATGTCGTCTTGAAACAGAGACCGTCCCCTCTAAATCCAATCTCAAGTCACAGGAGATGTATTTAAACAACCAGGTGTTAACAGCGATGTGTCTCACCTGACCATATGTGATCGGATCACCCGAAACGCATCTTAATACCAGGAAAGGGGCCATAGAGGTGTGCTCAAAGATATCTTGCTTACTTTTAAGGGTCTCAACAAAACTTAAGTTCAATATGGATACTAGCTTACTACCTCTTAAATATTGCACAGTACCTACTGTATACTGCCTATTATTTGTTTTTAGAAGGAAGAAAATAGCATGTTATACAGATTAATCTAAGATGGGGATAATATTAACATAAATAATGTGAATTTAATGAATAAGGTTTATTTTGGGTTTTGTTTCTTGTTTTAGAAAGAAAGTTTAAAATTTTGTAACCACTAACCCAGTGTGTTTAAGTTCCCCTTCTGTCGCTCTCTCCACGTTGTGTCGGAGAAGCGACACTAGGGGTCTCTCTTGAGCGCCGAAATATGCCTCTGATCTATGAAAAGAGAAGTTGGCAGACGGTATTTGCATACCCCGCCCCCGGACATACGGGCATTTAAGCGGTCAAATACGGGAGTTCATTCAGAAAATGTATTCGGAGATGATGGTCGTGCATGCAGGCTACTGCGAGTTACACACCAGTTCCTGTTTAATCCTCTGACACTCTGCATGCTGTTGGATCCGACGGCGCATAACAGCGGCTTTCTCCTTCCTTGCACGACTGTGCATTGTTGCTCCTGGGCGCTTCTACAACGCAGACAACTCGAAAGAGTTATTCTAAAAGAGTAATTTCCTCTAAAAAAGAGCAAAACACAGCGGCATTGAACGTCTTTTTTACGTTCTTTTTATCACATTGAGCTTGCCGGGGATGTGAGTGGCACGCAGCGACTTGAGTCTCCAAAGGAGGAGACGACATGGCATATATCGGCGCTCAAGAGAGACCCCTAGTGTCGCTTCTCAGACACAACGTCTCGTTCCCTACGTCGGGGAATGGAGGTTACATACGTAACCTAGACGTTCATCTCATAAGGTAACACAAAGCTGTGTGAGTTCGTCAGAGATCCACATGAGAGAGAGCAGTGTGCATTGAAGAGTATCGGACGTAATGTGAGATTTAGTCCGGAGTTTTATGTTAATTTGTGTGAGTAAGTGACTCATAACGTCATTAGTGACATTAAAATGTCATTGGAGTTGAGTAGACTACAGACGTTGAGAGGAAGAACATTTGCCGTTAATTCAGCGGAGTGCTGAGTGTGGTTACGGACAAATTGCTGATCTACGTGGAGTTCGTGGAGGATCGTTTGGGTTCATTTGTATTCCAAAGAGGAGCTCAGGTAACATTTATTTTATTTGGTGTGTTCTTTTGAGTGAAGAGGCCATTTGTGTGTTTTTAAGGCCACAACGCTCACATGCCACTAACAGGCCTTCAACGGGTGAAAGTGTGAGTGTGTGTGGGCCCACAAATAACTGTTGATTATTAATATAATTCAGTGGAGATTTATATTTTCATTTTGGAAGAGTTAAGCTATAATAAGTTTGAAAAATCCTACTGAAACGAGTGTTTATTTGAAATGTATTCTTTATTTGAAAGTCCAAGTGCACTGATATATTGTGAAAAATTTATTTCATCTATTCATTTAGCAAAATGTAATAGTAATACATTTTTAATAGTTCATTTGAAATAATGTGTACGTTCATTTCATTTTTGCATTTTATTTTTACTTTATTGTATTCTTTTCTGAAAGGATCTAGTAATATCCCAAATTTATAATAAACTAGAGTCATTTGTATTGTTAAAGGGACACATTTATTATTTTTTGTACCTGAAAAAAAAAAAGACAGACAATTAATTTATTTTGTTTAGTTTTATTTGTGATTAATAAGTATAATTGTTATTTCTTGATACTTACCTTTTGTATTGATTGAAGTCTTCTTTCTTTAGGGGTAATCATAGTGCATCCAAAAGGGAATTTAAGAGTTATTCATTAAATTTTTTCACAGTAGTTAATAGGATACTGGAGTGGATTTTTATTTTTAAAGTCTAGAGACACACCATAGGAACTCGGGTGCTCCGCCTATTAAATGGTTAAGGGTAGGGGGCGCTACACACATATTGCCACATGACATCACAACGATGTTCACGTGACATCATGTTGCATGTTTAATTTAATTAGTGGAATCCAGTGATTATCTTGTAAATGGTTATTGTGGATTTTAGTTTTTATCCAGTTTTGTGTTCAAATGTCATAACATTTGGCAGTCAGACAAAATAATGAACTGAAAAATAAATAAATAAAACGACTAAGTATTAATATAATAAATACTTTTTTCCACACTAGAAATGGAAGGTCAAATTGTACAATTTTTTTATTGTGGTATACAGTATTTTATCTAAGGTGCAATGCTACATACTGCTTATTTTGGCATATGCAGTAGATCAGGGGTGCCCACACTTTGTTGCATGATGATCTACTTTTAAATGGCCAACTCAATAAGATCTACCAACTAAAAAAAACACAGTTTAATTTTTTTTAAATGCTTGTTGGGACTACTGCATGTATCCCTACATGGAATTAATCTTGTAATTAATTAAAAAAATATATATATATATGTAATAATGTTCAATGTTAATATCATTCAGTTTTAACACTAAACCCAAAACACCTACAACATAATAGATTACAATAGCCAGGGCATTTACCTTATTCTGATGATTTGCGCTGAATGAAATCAGACAGTTTTGCATTATCCGGGCAGTAGCTGCTGGTAGCTAGTCTCAAACACTGCTAGCTTCGTAATTTCGTGCTCTGTTCTCAGAAGCCCTTGGAAGGCCTGAACCTAGTTGTCATGGCAACTGAATAAACAAAAATCTCGCCTGGTCAAAATTTACTCGTCAAGTGCAAGTCAGACATAAACTAAAAGTAGGAAAGACATTATATATATATATATATATTTTTTATTTTTTTTTATTAAAATTTAACGAAAGCACATTTAAATTTCGTGCGATCTACCAGCATTGCCTTTGCGATCGACTGGTAGATCGCAATCGACGTATTGGGCACCCCTGCAGTAGATCATCCAAGTATTCTATGTAAACAGAGTAGAGAGTATATATACACACTATATACTGCAGAGTATTATGTCAGTATATTTTTCTGAACATAGCCTAAGACGAATTGTGTCGAATTTTGGAATGAACAGACAGTTGACAATTCCACTTGTGTGTGTGTGTGTGTGTGTGTGTGACTTCATTGGGAGACGCGTATTGATTTTTCATTGCATCAGTGCTGTGTGACTATATAGAAAATAAAGTGATTTCTGGATTACTACATAATTTTTTTCCTGAAAGATATAAATAATATGTTTATCGTGAGTGGGTGACTTAACTCTATTAAACACTAAACCGTCTAGATTACATGAGGAAAATATTGCATGCCTGTTACTGCATGGTTAACTTGCATCAAGATGTATTTAAGTGAATAGGTTTTTCAGTACAGTTATTTAAAGTTTTTACAGTTTATAGTCATAAAAGCCTTTATTGTAAACAATTATGTTGACAAATATATATAGTTTATAGTGCATTTCCAACATGTTGTCCGCTGAGTTCAGCGTGTGCTGCGTGGGTTAAGACCACCTCGTCTCATCTCTCACTCTGGCTGCAGCACCGAGCACAACATGGGAAAAAAATGGGAAAATTTTGACTTGAGGCTATACAGTATAAGGAGGTAGGATGAAATAAGGTGCTTTTTAAACTGTTCACAGACCAGTTTCCTTAAGAGTTCCATGATTTTTTTTAAATGTTGCTGTTAACCATTAACTGATTAGGCAGCAAGGCAGCTGTCTATGTTTTCGATGCAGCCAAAGTTCATGTAAAATCAAATCCCTTTATTGTCACTCAAGCATATACACAAGTGCAACTGTGGGTGAAAGTCTTGGGAGGAGATCCAAGCAACATATCACTATGACAATTACAATAAACATCTGATTTACACATAACACAGTTTACACTTTTTGTTACACAACACCTAATAATATACAATATACAGTATACACAAAATAAGAAGACTGTATACAATAAAATACACTGTAATCAGTGGAAATAAACAAAGTGTTGTGTTGACATTCAGCTGTCAGTTGATAGTCAGTTTCCAGTGTGTTAAGAGAAGTATAAAATGTGAGTCCAGTCTGAGGCTAATAAAGTGCTTTGCTGATATATGTATCATGAGCGATCAAAAGTTCAAAAGTCTTATTGGGGAAAGAAGCTGTCATGAAGTCGTCTGGTGCGGTCCTGATGCTGTGATAACACCTGCCTGATGGTAGCAGTGAGAGCAGCCTATGGCTCGGGTGGCTGGAGTCTCTGATGATCCTCCGAGCTTTTTTCACACACCGCCTGTTATATATGTCCTGGAGGGAGGGAAGGTCACCTTCGATGAGTTGTCTGGCAGTTCGCACCACCCTTTGCAGGGTTTTGCGGTTGAGGGCAGTGCTGTTGCTGTACCAAGCAGTGATGCAGCCAGTCAGGATGCTCTCTACAGTGCTGGTGTAGAACCGTGTGAGGATGTGGCGGTTCATTCCAAACTTCCTCAGCTGTCTCAGGAAGAAGAGGCACTGGTGAGCCTTCTTCACAATTGCCTCAACTTTAAGCTGCTGACTCTCTCTGATGGGGCTGTATTTTCTGTATTTTCTCCTGAAGTCCACTACAAGCTCCTTGGTGTTACTGACGTTGAGGGAGAGGTTGTGCTCCTTACACCAGCGTGTCAGAGTGTGCACCTCCTCTCTGTAGGCTGTTTCATCATTGTCAGTGATCAGACCTACCACCGTCATATCATCAGCAAACTTAATGATGGCATTGGAGATATGTGTTGCCACACCGTCATGTGTGTACAGGGAATACAGGAGTGGGCTTGTGTTGAGGGTTAGTGATGAGATTTTGCTGCCCATTCTAACCACCTGGTGTCTGCTTGACAGGAAGTCCAGGATCCAGCTGCACAGTGAGCTGTTTAAGCCCAGAGCTTCACATCAAGCTTGGAGGGCACAATGGTGTTGAATGCTGAGCTGTAGTCTACAAACAGCATTCTCACATATGTGTTCCTTTTTTCCATGTAGGAGAGAGCAGTGTAGTGTAGATGCAATGGCATCATCAGTGGAGTGGTTGTTGCGGTAAGCAAACTGCAGTGCATCCAGGAAGGCAGGAAGCACAGAGCAGATGCTATCACTGATTAGCCTCTCAACACAATTGCTGATGATGGGGGTCAGAGCAACAGGAATAGTCCTAACAAAAGTGTAGCTCTGATCCTGGGGTCCTCAGTCGGTATTGTTAATTTTGTTGTTGCTATTGAATTAAACATGCAAACAGCATCACAAGAAAATGGTCGATACTAGATGCCATCATTACAGGGGTTACTTTGTGAGTTGTAACAGGAAAGTTACTAAGGGAAAATTACCAGGACTGTAGGTGGGAAAGTGTATATTAGCGACAGGCAGGCTGAGTCACAAAGATCATCAGATGGACAAATTTAGCCAAATCTTTTTAGTATAGCAATTAAAGCATGTGAAAAGGCAGATATTGATGCATTAATGCAGTCAGAGGTGTACACATATTGCTAAAGCTGTATTTTTGAGATTGTTTTTTTGCTGAAGCTACAGCTCTGACCAAGATGACCAATAACAAATGCAAAAGCTGTTTAATGTGTTTAGTGAAGTCGACAAACTTTCGACAAAATGTGATACGCAGACCCATAATAGCTCTTATAATGATGTGTACATTTTTTAAATTAACTTTACTATTTTACATTTGAAATTCTATAGCTGACAGTATTTGGTTAGCCGGGCACAAAAACAACCAACTCTTTCCTTATTCTCTCTAATGATGTGTTACATTTGCTGTGGCTGCATTCGACCAATGGAACAAAATTATTTACAAAGCTTTTGCAGTTGAATGATGCAATTTGTTTCTATATTTGGAGCAGTGAAAAAGGAGAAAGTGAAAAATAAATGTATATACACTGCCTGGCCAAAAAAAAAAAAAAGAAAAGAAAAGAAAATCACCACTTGGATTTAATTAAGCAGATACTTAAGAGCCTATGATTGGATCGTTATTGCAGTGATTAATATGTTTCAGCTGGCAACAATTATTTTAAACCTAACTGATGCAGTGTGTAGCATCTCATTTCTTAAACAACCATGTTGGAAGATATATCCTGTGGTCGTGGAAAATATGTTAGTGTATTTCAAAAGGATTTGTGCGATTTCCATTTAGAATAGAACAGAATCCTTTATTTTGGTCACACATTATACACAGTTTTTTGCATATACAGTATATATATATATATATATATATATATATATATATATATATATATATATATATATATAGTGAAATTTATTAGTTTACCAAATATGTGGCTATACAGCAAATCATCTTTAGTCATAAACACACAACTGTGTGTGAGTTCATATCCCAGCTAAGCTGGGGTCAGAGTGCAGGGTCAGCCATGATATGGCACCCCTGGAGCAGATAGGGTTAAGGGCCTTGCTCAAGAGCCCAACAGTGGCATCTTGGTGGTGCTGGGGCTTGAACCCCCAACCTTCTGGTCAGTAACCCTGAACCTCATCCACTGAGCCACCACTGCCCCTTTACATGACATTTACAACACTGACCTTTTTGGCAAGAAAAATGAGGCAAGACAACAGAGGGAGACTTTGACTCTGATCAAAGGCCACACAGCAGGCCTCAAAGGCCTGACATTACTTTAGATCTGACTTTCCTCAGTCATTCAAAAACACACTTAAAACAAACTCTGGCAGAATGTAGATATGGCCTTTTAAAAGTAGATGATAATCAGTCCAAAGTCAAGATTTTACTTGTAAAACACCCCATTGTCTTTTGGGAGCAAACTAAATCTTCCACAATACTGGCTTTTTTAGTGGGCCCGAACTCACACAGAGTTGTGTGTTTATGACTAAAGATGATTTGCTGTATAGCCACATATTTGGTATCATATCAAATTGTACCCAAATAACTATTTTGTGGTCTGGTAAAAAGTAAAAACACTTGAGTAAAAATTGGCTCAACAACATGCTTTATTAATTAGTATTTAATTATACGCAAGTCAACAGAGCTTATATACATAGAGATTTGAAACCTAATCATGGAGTCTGAATTGTGTGTCACATTATTAGCTGCTGAACATTGGAATTACTGTAATCATCCTGCAGTCATTACAACAGCATATGCATGACATAGAATATAATATCAAACTTTCATTACATTCAGCAAGAACCCAGAATAAATTACTGTACATGATTATAAATTCTAATTGCAAACAGTACACTTGGTAATTAAACCATAGCTGGCAATGAGGAATCCATCCCTGTCTTAAAACGCTGAAGTTAATTATCGAGGGAATCATCTGCAATAAAACCAAATATAGGAAACTGTCTGTGATACACTATATTCAAATTGAAGATTAGGTTATTTTGCTACATTTTGTCAGTCTTAAGCTTTGGGCCACTTTGCAAGAAAAAAGTATTTATTCAGACCTAAAGAGATATGCATACTTTATAAAATATGTTTTAATTTTTAATAAGCAATACTCCCATCCACACATATCAGAATTTCCATAGCTAAATCAGATACCTGATTCTTCCTCAGTAGGCTCTCCACCCACCCAGAATTCATCTCTGCTTGTTTTCACCTTTGAAATCCCTCTGCTATAGAAGGCTTGTGTTCACCCAGCCATCAAAGCCCCTGCCACCTCATCCAGCTGTGAAGGGAGGCACAGCCACTCAACTGAGATCAGATGACCACTGCAAAACTACCCCCCACCCAAACAAACAAACAAACAAACAAACAAACAAACAAAACAAAAAACAGAAACATCATTATTTGGGACAAGTCTGAGAGTCCTTGGAAGTGAAATAGTGAGCACCATATAAAACAGATAAGTGCTGCCCTCTAACAAAGAGACAATTTATTAGCTGCACACCAATCCTGCACGTCTCCAGTTGTCAAGTTGAAAGACCAATTCATTTGGCTTTAAAGGCTTTTGCTATTTGACGACTGGGGTGGAACACACATTGTCAGTGACATTTAAGATGCAATGTAGAATGAGACCACCTTAGCCGTCACTAATTAGCACTTCACAGGAGCTCTTGTCGACAGTGCTTTGCTGGCCAAGGTTTTATTACGGACTTGTTTGGAGTCTGAGATGTTTTGCATATTAAGGTTTGTTTTTCCTTGCTGTCGCTGTCACCACAGACAATGATTGGTGGCATTAAAAATTAGCTTGGTGATCAGTGAAGCTTTGATTTGAATGACGTCTAAGCATTAGTACGAGAAGCAATGTAGTATTAACTACCACAATTAGAATTTTTATGGAAGCACTCATCCATAAATCAGATCACATATCCCATTTTACGCAACAGGTACAGTTGACATGCGATAATTGGATAATTTTGTACAAAAATACAGAACTAATCAATTAAATATAACACTTTAAGCATCTGCTTTTCAGTTTTATCCCAAAATGGATAAAGACAAACCTGAAAGTACAATGTTTTTAATACACATTCACACAGAATAGCAGAACTCAAAAACAACCAACTCCAATAAATGGCATAAATGTCCCTCATGGAAATAAATGTAAGTCAACTCATAAGTTTACCTTTTACCAAACATCAACATTAAAGGTCATGTGTGTAATATCTGCACCATTTCTGCACCAGAAATAATGATGTATTCCAAACAGTTCCCAGTCTCCCTTTGTTCGATAAACAGGTAGTCCTGCCCCAAACTCATGCCATTTGAGCCATAAATTTACATGCTTTATCACTAGCATATAAAGCAATGCTACGAAGTGCCACATAGCTACATAGTTTATAATCGTTGGGTATTCAACCAACGAATGACGTTTAGTTTTCTATGAACATTTAACTTGAATAGAATAACCCCCCCAGTTAAATATAATACAAAATTAAATAATTTTATTTTTGGTCATTTATTTTACATAGGTTAGGGTATAATGTATAATATAAGCTCGTTGGTAAAGTCAGGAGGCACATGGAGTAGGAGGCGCATCATTGTTTACAAGAGAAACTTGTAAACAAAGACCACAGATCATGCACGTTCAAAAACCAAAACAATTTCAAAACAATATAAAATAAAAAACATTTTATTTCCAAATAATAATAAAAACAATACTGCAGAAAATAACCATCCTTTATTTTGAAGCAATGCCATTGTGTTATCTACTTGTGCTTTTTCTTTAGCAGAAATGTATAGGCTATATGACTATCAGGAATTCAAGCCACACAAGTTGTAGTTAGTGAAACCAAGTCCGAGAGCGTTTACTGAGATTCACAGGATTTACACAGTAAGATCAATGTACTGGTGATATCACACAGAAGAGAAGCTTCACAAACTGAAGAAGAGGTAACAGGCGAAACAGCAGAGTAAGCACTAAACAAATATCAATGAAGATCGAGAGCAAATACAGACAGGTAACTAAACACTGCGTGAGAGCAGCACGGTCAAACTAGAGTCCTTTGAGTGAGACTTGACTGCGAAGTGGCGGAAAGGTGAGAGAATTGAGTGCAGGTGCGTGGAATTAGAAATCAGGTGATGAGGAGCGGAGCGCTGATGGAGGTAAAGAGCCAGGGGGAGGCGTGACAATGACAACATTTTCACACATCCTGGATTTCGCTGGAAAAACAGCACGGTCACAGCCGATGAATTCAGATATCGTACCATTTGTTTCTTTCGATGGTCTGAAATCATTATGGGTAAAATGTTCTCTGCACACCCTCCAATATTTGAGAGAATGTAGGGGTGTACTGATATCCAGGTTCAGTGCGATAAGCCAGAGCTTCAATCGCTCATGATCATGTACAGACAATCGATGAAAAGTTTTTTTTTTAATAATATTATGCATTTTCTTTGGGGATTCTGAAGGTTGAAACATCCAGGATACACGCCAAATGACCATTTTAAACAATTCACTTATACAAATACAAATCTACAGCAAGAGACTCCTCCTCCACCATGTGACTCGTGACCTTGCCAACGAGCTTACCTCTTCCCTCTCATGAGCGAATGTAACAGAGAAATACGGAAGCAAACATTTGTAGTTAAAAAGTATATGAGTATTGTTTTGTTTCTAAAAAATAATCAATTGATTGGGTTCAGAAGAACTTTATTTGTTGACTGGGTCGTGTGGATTAGATTAGTACATTCACTTGCATTGTTTAAAGGAGGAGGCCTGAAATTAAATCCTTAAAATATTAAATTCTGTTTTGATGAAGAAAAAAACTCTTTTGGATGGCCTGAGGGTGAGTGAATTATCAGCACATTTTCATTTTTGGGTGAACTATTCCTTTAAGTGAGAGTTTGGATGCAAGTAGCATACACAGAATTCAGTGAGGAAGCACCACCACCAAAGAGACAACAACAACCAGACTCCCAACTCCAGGGCCTCTAGCTCATAAAAGAAAACAAAAATCGAATTTAGCCAACAGACACAAGAATGTGTTACACTGATTTACATAAACAGGGTTTCAAGTTATAATTATCAAGATGGAGCAATTAACACATCACAAAATTGGCTTTTACTGTATGCAAACTATACAAAATCAAACTGAACAAATATATAACAGATGAAAGAGCCCCTGGCCACCACACCCAAGAAGCAAACATACAAAATTAAATTAAAGTACCATTGAACTGACATGATTTAGACAAGCATGTGAAAGAAAAGAAATCAAATCTAACCAGAGCATGACTTCAGGACCAGAGCAACGCCACGAGTTGAGTGGAAAACCAAAGAATATATATAAAAAGTTTTGTGTGCATATGCATACGTCTGTGTATCTTCACATTCTACATATACACAAAAACTTAAGGAGCCCAGTAAACAAAGCATTAAAACAGCAGTGCTGATCAGCCTACCAGACCGAGACCGAATGAATACAACACCCACGAGTTTCCTAATGACACAACGTTAATGCAGAAAGCATGCAACATCTAAGTAATGTTTACGTCTGATCAAAGTCTTCGGCCAGCGATGACTTAATCAGCATGTAAGGTTTATTCTTACAGTAATACTACACTCATGGCCATTGAAAATAATATCACAAATAGATTTAAATATAGTTTATGAGCAATGCAGCTGTTTAGGATCTACAGATTTCTAGGGACCAATATGATTTAATGAAATACACAGTCAAATTCACTTTGAATACAACCAAGACTTTATAAACTAGTCTACAACATACAAATAAACTAACAAAGAGACAAACATAAACATGGGTTTGTAAGTGAGCTTATTGGAAATAATATGTAACCGAAAAATGTACTTTGTAAAGTTTACTGACCATGCTGTGGAAACCATGATTATTTTATTTAGTATGCCTTGATTTGCAATCGGGTAAGAAATAATTTATAAAACACCAGAACTTTCAGCAAAAGTTTGGAGATTTGTACATGTGGAATTAAAGTCTTCGGCCAGCGATGAATTGATCAGCACTTAAGATTAATTCTTACAGTAATACTACTTTCATGGCCATTGAAAATAATATCACAAATAGATTTAAGACAGTTTCGAAGTGACAACATTTATGGTAACTCAGATAACCGCTCTGTACAATTGTGGTGAGAAGAATAGCATCTCAGAATGTTTTGGTGGCACGAGGGGGACCTACATAAAATTAGGCAGGTGGTTTTAATGCTGTGAATGATCAGTGTATATGTATGTGTGTATATATATAGTAAATCATTGTTGCTATATACAATCACTAAATATTCAGTGTAGACCATAGACAAAAAACAAACAAACAAAAAATCATTTAAAACAAACCCATTCCTGTGTCAGATTGTGATTGTCACTGCCTGGATGGCACACCATTTGTTTTTTGTCTTTGCTCACCCAGAGCTCCCTTCTGATAGAATGTGTGAGATATCATTGTGGGAGAGGTTACATCCTTGCACTGAGATACCTAGTAGGGTTTGTTTTCTATGTCAGATATCTGTCCATCAGCAGTCAACTCCCACAAAGAGAGCTCTGGATCCCAGGCTACCCCTTTCCCTTGCCACCTTTGCTGTCACCTTTCTGCTTGGCTGCACCCCTTTGGTAAATATAACTCCAGAGTCATGCTCTGCCAATATTTCACAGGGTCAGGTAGTACATCAGTAACCACCCTGTCAAGTTTATTTGTTTTTCCTCCTTCAATGCCAGGACTGAGCTTCTGAGCTTCAGATGAGACACTGGTGTTATTGATGTGTTGGACTCCAGGCTTTGCAGGGGGCATGCAGTGCCCAAAGAAAGACTCCTTTTCAGTGGTGTTGTTCGTACAGAGCACTATGGGCTCCTCTGGGTCTCAACATCAGGTGCTGGTGACAATAGCTATAATTTATTTTACGAGGATGTAAAAGTCTGCGCTCTACTGATTTTTCCATCCAGCTACTGCACAGTTTCATCTCGCCCACTCCTGCAGAGCAATTTTAATCTGTGTCCATCTTACTTATAATCATTTTCTTGCCACTCACTCATAATAGATGTTGCAAAAAATGTAATTGTTCTCAATAAAGTTTTTCAAAACAATAAGAAAATATGACACCTCATTACTGTAGTATCTGCCGATTACAAACATTAACATTTGAAATGAAAACTGTGTTGCTGGTAAAAAATTTAAAGAACCATCCATAAACAGTATGTTTACTAATAAAAATGTCATTATTGTTGAATAACCATTTTTGCTCCAGAATCAAGGCACATATGCTAGGGATTTTTGAGAACACTTTATTATAAAAAATAATTAAAAATGAGCAGTTCACAAGAACAGATTTTCAGAAATGCCTCGGACTTGGACTTTTTTATTTTTTAAATTCATTGTTAATAAATAACAAAATATATATATATTTTTTACTTTCCAAACACAGAATTGATGGATCAGCTACCCCCTCCCCTTTTCTTACAATTTGGCATGCCCAATTCCCAATGTGCTTTTAAGTTCTTGTGGTGGCGTAGTGACTCGCCTCAATCAGGGTGGCAGAGGACGAATCTCAGCTGCCACCGCGTCTGAGACCATCAACCCGCGCATCTTATCATGTGGCTTGTTGAGCGCGTTGCCATGGAGACATAGCGTATGTGGAGGCTTCACGCCATCCACCGTGGCATCCACACACAACTCCCCACGTGCCCCAAAGAAAAACTATAACACATCTAAACGGGTACTGTGGGTGCATCTCAAAGCGAGTTGTACAAATTTAGGATTACAGGGTAAGTTTCAGGTTGACAAAAACAAACAAATCCAACCTGGTTCATATAGGGTAAAGTGATCATGATACTCACTCTAAACCTTAACTGAGTTTATGATAAGCCACGAGAGTGTGCAAATTAAAGTATGACATTTGCAGGAAACAGCCAGTTGTGTGAAAAATGGATACAGCCAGTTTGATTTCCCTCTCAGCTTAAGATCAAAAGATAACTATGAACAATATTAATAATGTAAACACTTTTACAGAAAAACAACCAACCCTGTTGCTTCTGAAAACTTGAGGGGAATGCGGAAAGAAAACAGCTGAATACATCAGTGTGTTAGTAAATTTACACAGTTCCATGACAAGCTTAAAGGGAAATTTATGCTTGATGCAGCATGTCTTGAGTTTTGTCTGTTGCACAGCAGCAGCAGTATGCCTGTGTATGTTCTAACAGAAGCATGTCTCTGTACTTGCACTGCAGCAGCAGCAGCATAGCAGATCAGGTCTGCCATGATCAATATCCTGTCAATATGTCATACACACTTTAACAAGCTAAATCCTAACTATGGTGATGAAGACTGGTAAAAACATATCCATACCAAAAAAGCCACAATAAAAGCAAACCTACCCTGGTAGCCCCCAAAGCCTCTACTTTGAGGATGTGGTCATTCTTTACTGCCTCACACTGTACCTCTCAAGCTCAGTGTTATGAACAGCTTTCCTCTAAAATGATGAATGAACAATAAAAGCTTATCACCTGAATGCAATAAACCTTTGTGGAATAGTTTTTTTCTCTTGGTATGAATCACAGCCATGTATGAAATCTAATGATTTGTGTAGGCTCTGCTTGACTACAAATAATAATTATAATAATACAACTCTGAAAAACTAATGCGTGTAATATCAAATACTCAATCATGTCATGCCATATTAAGGTAAATTAAAAAGTGAAAAACATAAATGTCTATTCAATTAATGAATAAAGAAATAATTAATATAAATTAATTAAGTAAATGAATAAAATATGACTTAAGACCACATAGCCAAATTGTCTAAGAGACAGTGTGCAGTGTGTTTCTGTGTGATTAGCATCCTGTTATACAGTCTTTTCAAATGTATGTATGAGGAAGAGTATAACCTTGCCTGAGGTGGGGGAAAAAAGCCTTTAAAAAGCCTACTGAGCAGCTATAAACTTTAATAGCATTTTCTATTTATGAATTCACTTTAGTTTGTTATCAATTTGTTTGTATAATATACAGTATAATATAAAAAATAAAATTGGACAGGATTTCCCGATAACGTTGCAACTTAAGCTTTTAAAATCATCATAACTAACATCTCTAGTTATTTTACGATGAAGTAACGCATGTTTTCTTTGGCTGAAAAATGACAGGCATCAGTAATTAACTACTCATAGACCTGGTTGTCTTAGTCCAAGGCAGTTGTAGCCTTACAGAAAATGTGTGACTGTATACAAACTATTGGCTACTGGACCCAAAAAAGGAAGACGTGGAGGAGAAGGATGAAGCGCAGTAGAGTGAATCACTCATTGCACACTCACACTCTAATCTCCTTTGTTAATCATATTTAAATTATTTATTTTGACCTATTTTTTATTTCTATTTATAACTCCATGGTCACTTTACTCACACGTCATGTTAAGAAATCTGTTTAATAAGAACATATAATATTTATATTGCTATTATAGTTTTGCTTAGAAATGAAAACTAAAATAACATTATACTATATTTGCATCACATGCACAGACTGCCAAATAATTTCAATGTGATTTTTTTCTCAACTTTTTTTTGCCTCTGAAATAGTGAACAATGGCTTTCCAATTATCAAAAAATATTAATACAATTTTTCAAATGTCCCTTTGTCTCTAATAAACCATGAAAGATGCGAGAAAGAAACGTTTAAGTTGCACTTAATGGACTTAAGCGGTTCAAACTCTCGTTAATTTACAAACTGCTTTTGGGAAACGTGCCATTAAGTTCTACTTAGAGCTACAGGAAACCCAGTCCTAAACTGAACAAAAATTTGCAGTGCAATAAAACGTCTCGGGTTACATATTGTAACCCTTGTTCCCTGAAAAAAGCGGAACGAGATGCTGCGCTGAGAAAAGTGCTTTGGAACAATCCTACATGTTTGTGACCAGCTGAAATATGTGTGTAACACGTCAATGAACATTGACCGGAATTTATAGCCTTGGTTGGTGTAATCATTGGATGCACCTGTGACCGGGCTATAAATGGACACGCCACCATCGTGTGTTCAGATATTTTTTCTGAAGAGCAGTCCTGGGGCATCCCAGTGCGGCAAAGAAGTTCCGCTTTTTTCAGGGAACAAGGTTTACAATATGTAACCAGATACGTTCCCTTTACAAAAAGCTTCACTAGGATGCTGCGCTAAGAAAAGCGCTTTGGGAATGAGAATACCCATGCCGCCGCACTGAGGCTGTCCGGACCCCTATGGTTGTGAAGTGTGCTAACAAGAACACGAGAGGTATCAGACAAGAGCTTGAGATGTCGACTCAAGGACATAAGAGCCCGGAGTAGCATGAACATCCCAATCTGATGAATGTGTGTGGAGAGGACCAGCCAAACTTGTGGCAAAGGGAACCCTCTAGCCAAGGCTTTAGAGGTGGTGACCCCTCTGGTGGAGTGAGCCCTGATACCTACTGGTGAAGCTTGACTGCACGCATCGTAGGCCAGGGTTATAGCATCCCTCACCTAATGCGACATAGTCTGCTTGGTGGCGGCCGCCCCCTTGTTGCGGCCCCATGGCAGACGAATAATTGCCCTGACTTACGCCACTGACTAGTGCGGTGGACGTAGGTCTGAAGGGCACGGAATGGACAAAGTCTTTAAGACTATCCTGCTCTGGCGTTAAAAACGGCGGGGAGGAGAAAGCTTCAAGAGTGACTGGATGTAATGTCGAAAAAGGCACCTCAAGAAGGTAGTCTTTAGCAATACATGAAAGGTTCCACAATTCAGGCAGGGGATGAAATATTATCCCCTGTGCCTGAGAAAGAAGGTCCTTCCTGTTCGGAAATCGCCCAAGGCGAGCTGTCGAGAAGAGATATTAACTCCGAGAACCATACCCTGTTCGGCCAGCGCAGCGCTATCAGTAAGAGGCATGACCCTTGCTGGCGAACTCTGGCCAAGACTCCCGGGAGCAGAGAAACCGGGGGAAAAACGCATACAGACGCATTCCGGGCCATGTATGCGCAATCGCGTCCTCGGGGCTGGGTGACTCAGGGAGAAGTAGATTAGACATTGCGCTGTTCATAGAGGCGAACAGGTCCTCTTCTGCCCTGTAAAATCTCATTCAGATTTGTTCCACTACCTAGGGGTGGAGTTTCCACTCCCCTGTCTGTATTTTCTGTCTGGACAGTAAATCTGCTAACAAATATCGGGGATCCAGGGATATAAACTGCCCTGAGTGGCAGGGGCTTAACCTGGGCCCCAAGGAGAATCCGACGTGCCAGAAATTTAGCCGACATGAACGTGGACCTCCTTGATGGTTTATGTAAGAGACTGCCACTTTATTGCCCACCCACACCAAGACATGGCAGCCTCTGGAGTAAGTATTTCAGGGCCAGAAATACAGCCATCAACTCGAGACAGTTACTGTGACAAGCTGATGACCCTCCCATCCCCTTGAGCTGGACGACCACTTAAGACCGCTACCCAGCCCATCAGGGAGGCGTCTGTCGTTAGGCGTCCATCGACTGCGAAGATGAGACGCACCTAGAGTGGGACCTAACCGGGGTCTGAACCACATAGAAAGGGAACGAAGCGTGCAGCACGTAACCCTTATTAGCCCTAGGGGACTGGTCCTTGGATGAAATCCCCTGGCATTTAGCCACAGCTGAAATGGTCTCATATGGAGCAGACCCAAAGAAATCACCATGGACGCAGACGCCATGAGACCTAGTATTTGTTGTTACTGGTGAACAGTGCAACCTTGACCTAGCCTGAGTTTGCTCAGGGTGTTCTGAATGGACGTGATATGAGCGGGAGACAACTGTGCCCGCATCGTGATCGAATTCCATATAACCCCCAGATAGGTGATTCCCTGGGTGAGAGAGAGAACGCTCTTTGACATTGAGTCTCAGACCTGGAGAAACCAGATGAGCTAAGACAATATCCCTGTGCTGAACAGCCAGTTCTTGGAACTGCGCCAAGTCAGAATGCGGATGCCCCGGAGTCGCGAAGGAGCCAGTGCTGCATCCATGCATTTCATGAATGTGCGGGTTAATAGGGCTAGGCCGAATGGAAGAACCGATACTGGAATACTTTGCCCCCGAAAGCGAACCTCAGGAACTTCCTGCTGTGGCGGAATTTCTATATGAAGATATGCGTCCATGAGATCGATGGTGACCAGCCAAACGTGATGTTGGGCTTGTGACACGATCGTCTTGATAGTTAGCATCTTGGACTTGAACACACTGACTGGGCAGTTCAAGCTTTGAAGATCTAAGGTCGGACGCAATCCCCCACCATTCTTGGGAACCAGGAAATATTCGCTGTAATAACCTGACTCTTTCTCTGGAAGGGGAACATGTTCTATGGCTCCTAGACCGAGAGATTTCGCAGTTCTTTCCACAGTAGAAATGCCTGCTCAGGTTTACACTATTGGGGACCACACCATTGAAACACGGAGGGAGGCCAACTAATTTAATTCTGTAGCCCTTTTCTACTGTTCTTAGGACCCACATAGAAGTATCTGGCAGAAGTGTCCACACTGTCAGGTACTCTGAGATGGTATTAATTTATGACTTCCTGTTGAGGGGGTGTTGAGTGTCCTGGATTAAGGTAGGAAGCAATGGTACACCCAACTCTTTGTTGGAAGCCTCTGTCACCCAAAACACCAAAGGCGGTGGGAGTGAAGAGGTTTCATCAGGGTATCGGGAGGGCCGAAGTGGATGGTACACGTGTCCCGTCCTGAGGGGAACTACCCCCACAATGGTGGGTACAAGACCGTCAGGGTTTCTTTCTTTTAGAACTCACAACCATGAGGTCCTGCTTGGGGGGCTGCTGAGGGTGACGAGCCTGTCCCCAGTCTTTACGAGGGGGAGCATGACTCGCCACGCTCTGTTTCTGAGCCTCCTTCCTTGCAGAGTCGGGGTGCCCCCTGAGAGCGGCGAGGAAAAAACTGCCCGAAGGCTTCCCCGTGGCTTTTCGCCTCCTGGAATCTGGAGATAACTGTATTCATGGCGTCTCCGAAGAGACCAGAAGGCAAAACTGGGGCATCGAGTAGGAAAACTCTGTCCTTATCCTTGATGCCCGAAAGGTTAAGCCATAAATGCCTCTCCGTGCTGACTTAAGCGGACATAGACCGACCAATAGCACGGGCTGTCTGCTTGTTCGCACAGAGAGATAAATCTGTGGCCCTACGAAGTTCAGAAAAGGCTTCTTCGTCGAGCGTTGCTCAGGTCTTTCATTAGGTCAGCCTGGTAAGCCTGTAACACGGCCATGGTGTGCAGCGCAGCACCAGCCTGACCTGCTGCTTGATAAGCACTCCCCACTAGCATGGAGGTAGTCCTGCATGGCTTAGTGGGGAGAGATAACCCGCAAGTGTTTCTTCGACCGGTCGGCATCATTGAATACCCTCGCGCATCAAAATAGTCGAATATAACGACGTCGAGGGCGCATAAACGCTTCCCTAAATAAGGCTTCCTTCACAAGCTCGTCATGGAGGTCATCAAAGAAGGGAAGGGACTGATGAGGCGTTCCCTTCCCCTGGCCACCAGACAAAAATCTGTCCTCTAATTTGGAGCGTTTGGGGGTCTCTTGATCGCGTGGCCAGTCTAACTGTAGTCTGGCCACCGCACGAGTAACCACATCGAGTAACTCCTCATTTTGAGTCGTGTTTGGAGTGCTCGGATGTGGGTAACTCAAAGTCCGCAGACTCAAGAGAATCAAGGTCCCCCTCATGAACTGAAGAGGCGACGGAGCGCGCTTCAAGATCACAGGAAGGACCAGCCGGCTCTGGGGAGAGAGCGAGCGAAAGGGACGAACCCGTCTCTCGCTCCTCAACCAGATCCATTCAAGAGCCCCGCGAATGAAGCGTGGGTGCCGGCTCTCGGAAGTAAGCAAGGCGAGCGCAAAGCATTTTGACCGAAAATAGGTCGCAATGCTCGCACCCGCCCTGCCCCAACGCGAGAGCAGCATGCTCTTCCCCCAAACAAACACTGATGCGTGTCCCTGACAGTCATAGAAAATTGACAGGGAAAAACGCATCGTTTGCTTTGATTCTCCGACATTTTTCCACCTTTTTTCTTTTCTTTTTTTATATATATATATATATATATATATATATATATATCAGAAAGAGAGAGAGGAGAAAAGGTTCACTGCGCACTGCCTAACAAATTCTAAATCCTAGCAGAGGAAAGAAAGTTTCTGACTGGCTTGTGAGACACAAACACAGAGAATGCTCTGAAGAAAAGGATCAGACAACACGCTGGTGGTGTGTCCATTTATAGCCCGGTCACAGGTACAGCCAATGATTACACCAACCGAGGCTATAAATTCCGGTCAATGTTCATTGACGTGTTACACACATATTTCAGCTGGTCACAAACATGTAGGATTGTTCCCAATGCGCTTTTCTCAGCGCAGCATCCTAGTGAAGCTTTTTGTAAAGGGAACTGGTTTTCAAGGATTGCATATATAAATACACTTTATGATGAAATGTATAAACATCTAATGAGAATTTTAAATGGCAGTTTGAGAGAACATTTACATGCATTACAAACTGATATTGACACAGAAACAGGAACTAACACATACAAATTTATATTTTTTTTTTATACGTGTATTATTGATTGACAAACACACCTTTTCGGCAACCTGCCTAGTGTGACTTCATGAATGCTACCTAATTGCATAATTCTAAGCAATTTTACAAAGAAGAATATGTCATATAAAATGCTTTCAGCACAAAAGGTTTTGTTTTTGTTGTTGTTTTATGGGTAGTAATGAGATTAGTGCTGGCTTATTAAACAATAATTACAAACACTATGACCTGTTTTTGAAGAGAACAGCTAATTCAAAACCATCAGTAACCTCTCTCCCTCTTTATGTAGACACAAGCACATCCTACACAACATCAGAACAAGATATTCTCTAACTTTAGCTGGCCTTGATGGGTATTTCATATTCATCAGTCTGGAATGAACATAATTCAGAAGCCAGCATGCATCTTGGGAATAGTGGTGTATGTAAGGAACACAAATGGATGAATATTACAAGACTTTTGGCGCACACAGAGGTTCCAGTTGACTAAACACACACTGTGCATCTGGCCCTGTCCCACTTTATGCATTCTGCCTGACATTGTTATCAGAAGCAGGAAATTAACATTACTGCTATGTGACCAAAGTAGAGAATTAAATGGTATATTCGGTTGTTTTAGTAATGGGGATATTTGCATGCATTTTTCTGGAAGGTTAGATACAGATCAAGAAAAGACTAAGTGCGATAGGTACAGAATGCAATCCGATCACTCAAAATCACCTCATGATTTTGTTTGAGAGATTCAAAATACAGCTCAGCCAAGTGTAAATGCATCTGGTTGTTCAGGCCACATACATAAACTTTACACTTCCCAAACGGAACTACGTCAATATAAGGAATTTAGGAGCCAAATGACAGCAAATCAAATGCTGCCAATAACAGCTGTTGCCTTTGGTACTGCAGTAGTAAAAGCAAATACAATCACTTCCTGTTTTTAGTTTTAATGATTTTATGAGCCACATCAAGTGCATCGATTGATGTTAATTTTGCGGAGACACATATATTTTGCTAAATGTTAATGGAATGTGCATACCTAACTGGATAGCAATCCGATCAATCAAGATGCATTAAGTGACAATGTAAATCAGTCCACGGTTGTTCAAATTATGCTCTAATACTATTCAGGACACATGTGTTTACATAGTTGGAGTGTAATAAACCCCCTATGTGTGATTCTGAGAAAATTTCATTTCATCTTACTACTTTGCCCACACTTTGTTTAAATAACATTTTGCTTTGGTCTTTTGGGAATATATCAATACAGTTATGTGCATGTATTTCAAAGTGCAGTATGTGTTCATCAAAACCTAAATATATAATTTGTAAAATTTTCACTTTGGTGTGAAGAGCATACTGCTATTTACACCACCCATTAATTTATTAATGTGTTTGTTCATTTCATGGTTTTGCATGGTTAATTTGTTGATTTATTTCGAGCTAGATCGTTAGGCACCACATGATGTCAGGTTTTGAAGCAGAGCTCCCCTGTGATTCACACTACCAGCGTCTTCCTCTCAGGCTGAAGTCTGCAGATAACTGAAGGAGAGGGGAGTCACTGAAAGAGGTCACTAACTGCTTCACAAATGAAACCGTATCAGCCTGCAATGGCAGGCTGGATACTTTAACCACTTCAAAAGGAAGCGAATGCGTTTCTGGAGATAACGTGGCTGTTAAGAGAAAGAGACCAGAGTGTGACAGAACCACTGAGATATAAGTGACAGACAGAAAGACAGAGTTTAGTGCTGATGCAGAGATTGTAGTGCTTGAGACAGAGGACAGACACACTTGCAGATGAGACCTGGAGATGAAGGCGGGGGCAGAGAGGGGTTGTTCGACCTTTAATAGCACAATTTTGTCCTGAAGCAGCAGATTCTAATTGTTTTCTCAAATCCCATTTGAGACAAGCATCTGGACTTAGATGTGCGGAAACAGCGATGGTTCAACTGGATCCCTTCCAGTGTATACCATTACACTCAGGTGCTGTGTCTGAAATCGGCCACTCATTCACTATTTCCTATATAGTGAATGGTTGTGCACTGAGCGATTTCTGACGCTGATGTAAATTACATGCGTCAGAGAGCACAGGGAGCCTTCGCAGACATTTTTATGTCATGAACATTTCACACTTGGTGTGGTTTAATTTTATAATCTCGATATTAAATATGGGAATTATGAAGAAGGCAACATAGGTTTCTTGATTGGCAATATTTTGTTGTTGGCCAAACATTTTACACACAAATGTGAAGTAAGTATATATATGAAGTATATATATATACACTTTTATAAAATGCAATTATATGTTTTACTGGGCATACCCCTGTGTCATGTTCATTGTTGTCCTTTGTTCGTTTGTGTACTTTTATTTTGAAATTCCTGTTCAGTTCCTAATCATGTCACATCCTGTTTTCCCTCCATGTTTTGTATCTGGTTTTTATTGGTTCATTGTTTGATTACTTTGATTCAGTTCTTGTTTGTCATTGGTTTTAGTTAATTATCTTGTTATCCTGTTTCAGAGTTCTGTTTGTTGATTGGCCTTGTTACCCTTGTCCTTGTGTATTTAAACCCTGTTTGTTCCTCCATTCCCTTGTCGGTCGTTGAATGTTTGCACTTCACGTGTATGTGTTAGTTCCTTGTTTCCTGCCCTGTTCCCTATTATCACTTACTCGTTCGAGGTTCCTGTGCCCTTCGTAGATGTCTCCATGTTCTGTCAAGGTTTTGTCTCTGTTTTCCCTTCGTGGATGTTTCCTTTTGTTCCTGTGTTTTGCATTATTTTTAGTTTTAGTTGTTGCAATTAAGTTCCGCGTTTGGATCCACACCTCCCGTTTGCCTCTGTCTCTATTCATAACAGAACGACCGACCACAATGGATCCAGCAGTTCTTCAAGCAAGCTGCCGCCTCCTGAACCAGAGGCAAGGAAGCCGCCTGGTGGAGGACCATCTTAGAGACTTCCTGGACCTAGTGTGGGCTACTGACTTCCCAGACTCCTCCCTGGTGGTGTTCTTCCGGACTAGTCTGACCGATTCGCTCAAGGAGCTGTTGCCACCAGCGACGCGCGGCTGGACGCTCCACGATTTTGTGAAGGAGACTTTGCTGGTCAGCGGCTCGCCATGGCTTTTCCCATCATGCCTGCCCCGGCCAGCGAGCCAGAGCCCACGCCTGGCCCGGCCAGCGAGCCTGAGCCCTCGTCACCCACGGTCAGCCAGAGCCAATAGCCCCCGATGTCAGTGAGCCAGCGCCTGCAGCCTCGACCATCCCTGAGCCAGCGCCAGTAGCCATGACCGTCTAAAAGCCAGCGCCAGTGGTCGTGCCCGTCCAAGAGCAAGTGCCCCCCGAGCCTCCCAGGGCTCTGCCCCTCAAATCACTCGAGCCTCCCAGGGCTCCGCCTCTCGAGCCTCCCAGGGCTCCGCCTCTCGAGCCTTCCAGGGCTCCGCCTCTCGAGCCTTCCAGGGCTCCGCCTCTCGAGCCTTCCAGGGCTCCGCCTCCTGAGCCGCCCACGGCTCCGCCCCCTGAGCCTCCAGAGCTTTCCATGGTTCTGCTTTCCCCGGCACTGCCCCCTGAGCCTCCCAAGCCTCCCTCTGCTCTGCCTCTTGTGCCTCCCTCTGCTCTGCCTCCTGAGCCTCCCACGGCTCCGCCCCCTGAGCCTCCAGAGTGTCCCATGGTTCCGCCTCCCTCAGCTCCGCCTCCTGATTCTCCCTCGGCTCCACCTCCCGAGCCTTTCCCGACTCAGCCTCCTGAGCCTCCCTCGGCTCTGCCTCCTGAGCCTTTCCCGACTCCGCCTCCAGTGGCTCCCTCGGCTTCGCCCCCAGGGTCTCCTGCGGCCCTGTCTACGCCTCCTTCGGCGCCATCACCGAAGTCTTCGACTGCTCCGCCTCAGAAGTCCTCCTTGGCCCCGCATCACACAGCTCTATCAGCTTCCCCTGTGGCCACTCCCAGGCCACCAAAACCGGTCCTTGCCCTGTGGCCACCTCCCTGGCCTCCTAAACCTGTCCTTACTCTGTGGACACCCCCAAGACCACCTGACCCAGTCCCCGTCACATACCCCCATGGACTTCCTGCCTGCCCCTTGCGCCTCTGTGACCTACCTGTCTTGCCCTCTGTGCCCCCTGGTCTTCCTGCCTGCCCATTGTGTCCCCCTGGTCTGTCTGTCTGCCCCTTGTGCCCACTTGGACTGTCTGTTTGCCCCTGGTGCCCTCATGTTGTTTTTGTGGATTTTTGTCTTTTGTTTTTTGTGTTAGGATCGTATGGAATCTGATCCATGGAGGGGGGATTCTGTCATGTTCATTGTTGTCCTTTGTTCGTTTGTGTACTTTTATTTTGAAATTCCTGTTCAGTTCCTAGTCATGTCACATCACATCCTGTTTTCCCTCCATGTTTTGTATCTGGTTTTTATTGGTTCATTGTTTGATTACTTTGATTCAGTTCTTGTTTGTCATTGGTTTTAGTTAATTAGCTTGTTATCTTGTTTCATAGTTCTGTTTGTTGATTGGCCTTGTTACCCTTGTCCTTGTGTATTTAAACCCTGTTTGTTCCTCCATTCCCTTGTCGGTCGTTGAATGTTTGCACTTCACGTGTATGTGTTAGTTCCTTGTTTCCTGCCCTGTTCCCTATGATCACTTACTCGTTCGGGGTTCCTGTGCCCTTCGTAGATGTCTCCATGTTCTGTCAAGGTTTTGTCTCTGTTTTCCTTTTGTTCCTGTGTTTTAGTTTTAGTTGTTGCAATAAAGTTCTGCGTTTGGATCCACACCTCCCGTTTGCCTCTGTCTCTATTCATAACACCCTGGCATTCTGTTTTTTTTTTTTGTATTAATAAAAAATGAATCACAATACAATTAATCTTTTCACAACTGTTCATTTGTTATGCGTATTAAATTAATGATAAAGCGAAAATACTTGAACTTGACATGTTTATGTATATTTTATTTTTCAAAAATATAATTGAACAGTTTACTTTACATGTCTTTAATGGTAAAGGATGCAAACACTACTGTTTATATATATAAAAACAAAAAATAAAAACTAGAAAAGTAAACTACCAACAAAAACTAACACAAGTGCACAAGCACACATTTTCACGGGGTTTTTGTCAGTGTCCTTGGTGAAACTTGGCAAACTTGGTGCAAAAATTGATTATGTCTTGTTGGTTATTTTCCTAAGGAGAAGAAAGAGGTAGATTACACAAATAGCAACAACTTTGAGGCGTGCGTTGTTATCTCGTCGACACCACCTATCGGTAAGAAGTTAATAACAATATACATTCAGCTGAAAACTAAATAACTGAAGAATAGATCCATTAATCTCCTGGAATATGTCTTACATGATATTTAAAAACTAAACTTAGACTTCAGTTTTTAGTTAACAGTTGAATGTATTTTGTCTACATAAGATAAACTAATAATAGATAGTGTTCAAAGTTGATGTTAATAATACACTGCTGTCATTGGTTCATTTGTGTATCTTAAGTTTATATATATATATATATAAAAATGTCCAGAAGAATGGTTTACACATTTAACATATTTTACCATAACACATTACCTTCCACTATAGATTAAATTATTTTAATGATAAAAAATGGTATTAATTATTTTTAGTTTGGGACCCCAACTCCTTACTGTTGGCTGAAACCGCAAGTGCCTGTGCTCAGGTTGTACCTGGATGGGACAAGTGACCTGAGGCCAGACTTTAGGCTTACCAGACAAACCCTGACCTGCCTCTTATCCACCCTCCGTGAGGATCGTGACCATGGATGGGGTCAAGATCTTGAAATTCTGGTCTTTACATTTTGGCTGGCAAGTACAACTTCTTACCGGGTTGTTTGCAGAGCATTTGACATACCCCGTTCGACAGTGCACATGATTGTTCACAGAGTCACAAAAAAGATCCTCCAGATCAAACAGAGAGTAATCCACTTCCCATCTCTTCAGGAGCTTGAGGAAATCAGTGCTGGCTTTGCAAACCTGGCTGGCAGTCCTGTCTTTGGTGCAGTTTCCAGTAGCATTGATGGCTGTCACATTAGAATCAAGCCACCATCTGCTGATTATATGTGCTACTTAAACAGAAAGTTGTTTTATTCCATCCAGCTATAAGCACTCTGTGACCACCAAGGAAAATACCTAGACATTTTTGTAGGTTATCCCGGATCCATGACTCCAGAGTACTCAAGAACAGCCCAATCTACATTAAGGCACTGTACCCACCAGAGGGATACCACATTTTAGGAGATGGAGGTTACCCCTGCCTTAGCTGCCCAATCTCTCTTATTACATCATACAGAGAGCCACCCCAGAATGGAAGTCAGCGTCATTTCAACTACCAACATGCAAAAGCTTGGTCCATAATTGAGAGATCATTTGGCAGTTTGAAAACACGATGGCGATCCATCTTTTTCAAGGCCCTTGAGGTTAAGCCTGTCTTTGCTCCAGAGGTCATAGCTTGTTGTGCTGTGCTGCACAACATCTGTATCACAAATGGGGAAATCACGGAGCCAGATGAAGACCAACTAAGCAAAGATGACCCTGATGACCAGCATATAATAGTCCCACAGAGTGGTGAACAGACAAGAGACCACTTAGCTGCAGCAATATCTGCTCCAGATTTTGATGATCTTCCTCCAGCCCTACAACATCATGATTGTTTATAAAATCTGTTTCTATAAATTACTATTTACTAATCTAACATAGTTATTATATAGTTAAACTATGAATAAGGATGTAGGGTGTTTGTTGGTGTAAATCATCTCGTGTAAAATAAAAAAGAACAAACATGACTCAAATCAAACTTTTTATTCTAAATGTTACTACATTTTATCCACATTTTTCTCAAGAAAAGTCTTTCCTCCCTCAACTCTTCTCTTCTCATTCTCTCCTCTGCCCTCTCAACCTCTCTCTCTATAAAATCCAGCACTGAGTCCCTTCTCTGTCTCTTTGCTGACCCTGCATCTCCACTCCCTCACATATCCGCCTGCTCTGGCTCCTCTGGTACTGAATCAGGGGAACTCACAGCAGCAACAATGGAGTTTTCCTCTGTTGAGGCAATTAGGATGGGAGGCTGGATGGATGGCCTCCCACCTATTGCCTCATCCATGAGGTTGTACCACTTCCATGTTCCTGCAGTGGATTCCCCCGATTCAGTCCCAACTCCAGTGGGTGGCTTCCTTAGCTCCTAAAAACAATTTAGAAGAGAATGATAAATCTTAGCAGAGATACATGACATTTTCATATATAAAGGCTCTGACAGCATAAAGTTTTTCAGTATGGTTTTAAAGGGATAGTTCACCCAATAATTATAATTTGCTCTTAATTTACTCACCATTAAGTAGTCTCAAACTTGTAAGACTTTCTTCCATGGAGCACAAATTAATATTTTAGAGATATGATCTGTTTATCTCCATACAATGCAAGGCATGAAGATAGCAATGGTTATGCAAAATACTAATAGCGTTTTGATTAGAACACTATAAATCTTGACATAAGCTCTAGATTTCAAGTTTGATTACACTTGCTGACACTATCTAGCATTCAGAAGACATAGTTTTAACCATTGGAGTCATATGTATTACCTTAATGCTGCCTTTATGTCCTTTTTGAAGCTAAAAGATTTTGTCACCAATCACCTGCATTGTGTAAACAAACAGACATCATATTTCCGTTAAAATGTCTTTGTTTGAATTCTGTGGTAATCATAGGAGTTTGAGATGACATAAGGATGAGGAAATGATGAGAGAATTACTAAAGATGATCATTGTTGGGTGAGCTATTCCTGTAATTCAATGCATGATAGACAACTATAGTCTAAAATGTATATTTCCAATTAAAACTAAGCATAATAAAATAACTTATCTTAAGACAATGTTTTTGGGAAGCACCTAATGACTTTTGAACAGCACTGAATATACCACTAAGATGAATTTACCGTGTATGTTTTCTTCAGGTTTTCCCACTTTTTTGCAGCTTTGGCAGGGGTTACCACACCAAGCAACCCCATCTATTTCAGTACAGTTCTGTAGTGCATATAACGTAATGATTTAAATATTACTAATTACACATATCAACTTAAACTTAACTCTACTAATTCCTGAGGAAAAGTTATCTTGAAACTAACTCCCATCCAAGCTGGGCTGCGTACCTGCGCCCAGAGAATAGATGCCCATTGGCCATCTGGCTCATTATGAGACGTGTTACGTCTTCATCCGTCCCTAAAACTATAGAAAATCTTCGGTACATATGTGTTTGCGAATACAGTAGTTACATGTGATAATTAATATATGTGAACAATCATTTGCTGCGTGAAATCTCGACCGTAAAAATACTAGTTCCGAGTCAAAAAATGCATTTAAGCGGAGTTAGTGGCCAATCATAAATTAATCCATCAATATGTATAATTTTACTTTGTTATATCTCGATACAGATTTATTTGTATTAAAAAAATAGCCTCAAGCGTTTGCATCCACCATTTGCATTTTATTTTTGTACTCTGCCGCCGTCTCGCCATTGGATTATGGGAAATAGGGATCGGAGAGTGTACATTGTATGTACCCTCGAAATTAGATTGCATTGTGGGTAAGAATGAGTGAACAAATGTAGGAAATGAGATATAGGGCATGATTTCGGACACCACTACAAAATGGCCAACACCCGAAATAGTGCACTATTTAGTGGATAGGGGGTGGTTTCAGACACAGCTAGGGACACTTCCTCCTCTGTGAAAGTGCTATTTATCCTCCAGAGGTGGGGGTTCAACACCTTTAACCAGACAAGCACTTTCCAAGGGCATTAAGCTCAGTCAGACGGCCTGATAACAGCTTCAAAATCTTCTGTAATGGAAGCCTGAGTCAGCTCTTTCACAACTGACCTTTCAGCCAGCTAAGTGAAATGTAACCTGTATGTTTAGGATGGTTTGTTCTTAAATAGTTTGTTTCTGTGCCAACAGAACAGTAAGGGTGTTTTTATACAACAGAAATGAAAGAAAAGGTGGTCTGTCTATGGTCAGCTTTGCTTTGAACACCGTAGCTGCCTCATGGATTAATGATTTTCCCCAGTTTCAGAAATGGTTGTATTGTACACAGAATCCTAATCACTAGATGCTTTATTTTGTGGCCTCTGAAAGAGTTTCAAAGAATGCCCTTGCTAAAGGCAATTTACAGGGAATTAATTACAATGCCAGGGCAGGCAATTCTTTTGTCAGAAAACACCTTGTGATCATTGCATGGAGCTGCCAGGCTCCTGTGGCAGATTGTCAGAAAACCCTTCTTAAGACAGAGAGGGTCGTGGAGAACCAGCATGGAACCCAATAAATAAAACTCATTGAGCCCTCTCTGCTCATTACCATGTCGTCTCAAATAAGGAGCTCTCTCAGAGAGAGGCTACTGGAAGATGTATGGCACAGTAATTAGTTGTTCTTAGCTTGTAAATTATTTATTCCCAAAATACATTACAAATACAAGCAAAATTGCACAACAAGCATTTGAGGAATTTATGGATTATTTATGCCTTTATTCACAAGATGCAGGGAGTAAGGATTTAATTAAGGTTTCACATCACAGTCATATTAGAATTTTTTTTAATCCAATAGGAAATATGAATTGTAGGGGTGTAAATATTTGCACTGACTTCGATTCGATTATGATTCTTTACCTAACAATTACGATGCATTGTGCAATGTAAAATTCTGTGACAATTTGTTTCGATCCAGTTTAATTATTTTAGAATGATTCATAATTTTTTTCTAAAATATGCAGAAAAAAATATTTAATGGTTTTACTGAACAGTCTTAATTTAGACAGCACAGACTTGAGCACAAGAGTTGCATTTAGGAAAAAGGAGGTTTAGCTTTTGCGTGGCAACATAAAAACTCACTGGGCATTTACTGAGTAAATTCATCAGATTTGTGTTTAAAATGAACCTTTCCGAAAATTGTTCACTGAATCACAAAAGCTTTGTACACCCCAGGCAGGGTTGGGGAGTAGCATAATACATGTAATGGGATTATGTATTTAAAATCTAAAATATAAGTAACAGTATTACAGTTATTAAATGTTATTAAATACAGTTATTAAATAATTGGTAATTACAATACAGTTACATTCGTAAAGTATTTTGATTACTGACGAGATTACTTTGCATTTTATTGTGATTTGTTTAATTTAATATTTAGTCCTTTCAGATGGAAAACATTTGTACCTATAAATGATTAAATCCAAAGTGCATTTGAACAGCGGTGAAACACTTTCTTATGATGATGTAGAGGAGTTAAATGGAAAGGAGGATGCGAGAACTGGCTTAACAATATGAATAATAGTTTAATGAAATAAACCAAAAGATACAAACATAAACACACAGATCAGCTACCCATAAACGTTCTCTCTCTGTTGCACCACCGTCCGCAGTCTGCCTTTATCCCTCTCAGAGGCTTAATTAGCCTGATAAGGGACCAGGTGTGTAGCATCACGACCCGGCCCCGCCCTCTGCCCTGATGTACATCCTGCCCCCCTTTTCCTGGGGGAGGGCATGCCCTAAGCCCCGTCTGCCGGCAGGATAAACCCCGCCTTCCTGAACCTGGGAGGGGACAGGGAGGGAAACAAATAATTAAAATAGGGAGAACTTCCTGTAACAATGTAGTACCCCCCCAAAAAAAAAAAAAAAATTAAAAGAGAGGGAAAAGGCCAATGTGGTGCGGCAGTGGGAGAGAGAGAGGGGAAAAAAACACTTACTCACCGGTTCTCTGATACAGCATAGCTAGGTTCTTGGCCACTCGTCCACCCTCTAACGGACGACAGCCGTGCCTCCCCGGGCGGATCAGAGGCAGTCCTCTAGCCCCTGGCGGATGGAATGCCCCGCCGCGTTCTCGGGGAACAGAAGGGGTCTTCCCCGCTGCCCCTGGCAGTGGCCCTGACCGCTCCAGGCGGTCGGCGGCGGTTGCTCAGTTGGGGTGGATGGTAGCGGCAAGAACTCCACTACGGCGTATCCCTCCTCCTTCATGGGTCTTCGGCACCAGTGTATAGGAGTTCGATGGAAAGGAGGAGGCGAGAAACGGCTTGACAATATAAATAATAGTTTAATGAAGAAATAAACCAAAAGACATAAACCACACGACAGTCAGCTGCCCGTAAACGTTCTCACTCAATCGCACCACCGTCCGCAGTCGGTCTTTATCCCTCTCAGTGGCTTAATTAGTCTGATAAGGGACATGGTGTGCAGCATCATGACCTGGCCCCGCCCTCTACCCTGTCACAGATGTGTTGCATTCATATGAGCAGACAGAGAAGTAAGTTTGAAGAAAGTTGAGTAGAAGAAATTGAAATAAACATTGTGTAAATTGTCAGCTTTACGCTAAGCTAAACTGCTATTTCTAGCCATTTTACATGCACATGTTACCAGACACAATTATATTTTTTGAATGGCAGCAGAACGGAGGCAGCTCGTCTTGTCAAACTCGTTCACATGAATGTTTTATCCTTTTGTGGCTGCCACATTTCATTGACCAATCAGAGGTAGCTTTAATCAACCAGCATTTAGATTTGAACTTGTTAGTTCCCTTCAGAAATATTTATACTGTCTCTCTGGCTAGCAGGCTGAATGGATGGCTGTCTGGCGGTCTGTAAGTCTATCTAGGTTACACAGTAGGTGTTTATCCTTTGATCAATTTAAACTCAATTCAAACATAAGGTCAACAAATATGTAATTTTTATTTTTGCTTTGTCAGCTTTATAGCAAATATCCATTAAAGAGCCAGCAATGCAACCGATTTGTTTCCAGATGAAGATAAATTCCTGTCTTACTCAGGAATGGGCAGGATGATTCATGTTTACATAGTTCCATCACATAAATGAAGTTATTGTCAACTTTCAGTTTCGAATAAAATATTCATGTGTCTTCCTTTTGCCATTAGAGATGTCTCTATAGCGACAAGACTTTTTATAGTTGGAAAAGGTTTTTCTACCCAAGCCAGCTTCCCTACCCAAGAGCATCAGTAAGCATGAGATGTGGCCATCATGTCCTCATGCGCTTAATATGATGCCAAGGGCACCCAAATTGTCACTGTTTTTTGTGACAAAGCGCAAAGAAATTAAATATTTAATGAAAACGGGCCCAGGACATCCACCTGGGAATTGCTTCTAGTTTTTGATATATTTGTGAAAACTGAGTGCATCTTCAATAAATTAATACACGCCGCATGTCATGTTCCTTTGCTGAGCTACAGATGGGCAATCTATGTCAGTGGCCATTGAGGCCAGTGAATACCCCAACATTACATGACCTTTTAAGCCTGTTTTGTCTTTTTTTATCCACAGCAGAATTAACTTAGTGACATAAAATGACATCTATTATTTAACTGTATGTACTTGCTTTAATGGAACAAAGTGCGATGGGTCCGTTTTTGCTCGTCTTCTCGGTCTTGTAAAGGTGGATGGCGTAAGACACTCCAACAAGTGCTACATCAACAAAAGCGGAGATGCAAAGACACATCAGTGGTATAAGAGGTTTCCTCTCCTTTTCACTGTATCAGCACATTCTGAAGTCCATTAGCATTGTCTCCATGAGAGAGAAAAACCCTCAAAGTTTTAGAACCAGCAGTTAACAAGTTCTTTATCTTTTTACTTTTTACAACATGCTATGCACCTGACACAGTGTCAGTCACTGAATATATTGGGTCAGCTTGCATCACTGTTTACATTTGGGCTCTGTCTATCATTCACTAAAAGACTTGAGCACCATGTTGACGATGCCATTGACAGTCCTGTATAAACAATGCTCCCTACAGAAAAAAAAAATTGTCAACATCACTAGCTAAAATGACAGTAAACATCCTACAATGATATTACTGTGCTTTACTGACAGGCACATATGCATTGAGAAATTTTTAGATTTGTTCATTCCATTACTGCATACTAGAGCAAAGATAAGGCTTATCAGAATGTCAGTCTATACCTCACACACTGCTGCTTGATGATGCCTGACCTAACACATTCAACATGAGAGGGGACAGAGTCATGATGGAGGAGTGTGTTATAGCTCACATAAAAATGAAATAATAAACAAGCTGGTGGTGCACAAACTCATATTCATCAACTCATCCCTTTTAAACATCTCTGTCACCTTGTCTCACCCTTCCTATTAGAATCACACATTCTTAAATGATACATTTGCTGTGTTTTCCAAGGAAATTAGTTGTATCTGAAAACTGTTATGACTATTTCTAACCTTGATGGTTAATTGAGGCTGGGTTTTGAAGGTTAATAGTTCATTTGTGCTTGGGATAATGAGCCCAAGCATCTCGACTGTGACTCAGCTCATTATACATGCATGCTGTGTTTTTTTGTTTGTGTATGATAACAAGGTCAAAGTGGATTTTAACAGAACCACCTTGATCAAACTTTTGGCACTGTATTTTTTAGCTTTAAAGAGTATGAGATTTTTTTTGTGTGAAAACATCTTAAAGACATAGAGAAATAGAAGACTAAGTATTCTGACTGCAAACAAACATAATGGAAATTCCAGTTAGTTTATTGTGTTCAAAGACGTCATTCTTATTTACCGGAATATGTTTTGCTCAGTGCTCAATTCCCATCAATACTTCTAACAGAATGTTATTCTTTTATGTATTAATCAACAACTGTGAAAATAAATTCAAAAAACAGAATAGCACAAAAGAATAGCACAGCTATCTTTAAGGTTTTTAAAAAAGCAAAGACAAATGTAATATATGATAGAAAAATATAGACGTTTAAACCAGGCTGTTATCATTTCAGTAGAGAAAGTTACAATAGATGATATATTAACATTTTGTAATAAAATCAATTGCCTGTTTTGAAAAACATTTCATAGAGCATTTACGTAACCTGTTATGTAAGACTGAACTAAGAATGTTTAACTTACTTTTATGTTGCGACTGCCAAGGCTAGCCGTAACAATTTGAAATGAAGTCATTTTCACATGATGGCATAAATATATCAATTTTGAATAAAGTCAAATTAATCTCTATCTGTGCAAAAATGAAGTATGTATAGTCTCTGACAATATGGAATCTCATTATGTCAGTTTTAACCTCATGAAATATGTTCATTCATCACACATTGCAATTTAATAAAGTAAAATCACAGGAGATAACTAATCTCGACATTTCTTATCAATGACTCCCAAGCCCACAAATGAAATGCCTGCCAACACCATCAGTCAATTTAGGCTAATCTAATCTGTTTCTGTCAGAAAAATTAAAACATTCCGGCTTCACTGTGTTAGTGTTTAATGCATGTCCACTTAGACTTGAAGCAACTATATGCATGGCACAGCACATGCAAATGGTTTATTTATATATAATACTCTATAGCGGGGCTTACTCAAACAATAATTACACATTGATTACATTAATTTATTTCTGTCTAACACATTTTAGATTATATGTCTAAGAGGAACAGAGATAGAGAGAGAGAGAGACACTTCATTTCTATTCCATGCACTCTTCAGCAGAGCCAATCATTTCTGCAGCTACTGCATTCACCTCAACTCTGTCAAGCACAATCAAGACTTTCAGGAGCAGACTGATAACTTTTGTGAGAAAGATGGAGTGTAGTAGCACATTCCAATTATCACTTAATTTATCTTCCTTTCTCTCCGTTGTCAGATTTCCTCTATTAGTTGTGTGACGGTCAATGCGCAATTCGTTCTGTTTTTCTTTATTTATATTTTGCTGTTTTTCTGCAACCTATTTTAGCAGGATTTACTTTATATGGCAAGAAAATATTAAACTGCTGAAGGTTATTGAAATGTATAATTGCTGTACAGTTAAAAGTTAGATATCCAGGTACAGGGCTCTTGCTTTATAATTGTCTCGGTGAATAAAGATCATACATGGTAATAACCAATGTGGCATTTAATTACCTCCATTTTACCTCCAGACGATCTTGTCTCAGTAACCTGTTGGGTTTGGCTCTGTCAGGCTCTCTAGCAAATGCCAAGGTCATGGTTGATATTGTTGAGACGTGGATCAGATACGAGATACGTAAATTAGAACACATTTGTGACAGATTAGCGTCATTATTTTCTGTGTATTTCAGAAAATTGTATGTAAGGGAATGGTGAAAAGAGAGAATAACATTCCAAGAAGAAAATAACATAAAAACAAAAATAAAAAAAAAAACATGTTTTTTTTTTTTATTATTATTATTACGTAACACTTTCTATGAAGGCCATATTTATAATGCATTGTAAAGGCACTATAATGCATTTGCAATGTCTCAAGATTAATCTTATAATATGTTATAACTTCTCATAAATAATTGAAACCACAATTCATAGTTATACCTTAGAGTATAATGCATTATGACACAAGCAACATGCAATTTTATCTGCATAAGTTATAATTAATTAATTAATTAATTAATTAATATATATGCTTTAAATAAATTGACAAAAGCAATGTCTTCTTATAAAAATACCCATAAGCTATTTTTAAGTGGTTGTAAAACATTACAAGTAATGCTGGAATTTATATACATTACACATGCACAAAATACAAAAAAGACACTTTCAATGTAAATTTTGAAATAATACAAAAATTACAAGGTTAAAATATATCAGAAACTCTCACAATTTTTTTTATAAATAAATACAGCACAAACACATAATAAAAAATAAACAAATAAAAAAGTTTCAGTCAATGTGAACTGCTATTACAAATTGCACTGATAAAGGCACAAATTATTTATTAAACCTGTTTAATTTACAATGTAGACCTCTGTATCTTCTCCCAGAAGGAAGCAATTCATACTGCGAGTACAAAAAGTGGGATTGATCACTCAGAATGTTCTTAGTATACTCTGCTCAAACAGAGACTGGAGGTTATACTCTTTCTGTCCCATCATTTTACACAAGTGTCTGTGTCGCCAGCAGAACAGCACCACCTGAACCAGAAATTAATGTTTTTGCATTTTACTTGGAGACTTCTTTTATAAATAATTTCCATTGTATAAGTTTGACTTGTAATGTATGTAACAAGTTTATGTTTGGGCTGTTTATATGAAGACTTTGAAACTTAGCTTAAAGCAGGCAAAGACCACTTATAATATGATCTAGTCATAAAGCCTATTGACTGTTTACACTATGCTGCTTCTGCATGACAGCACTTATACTGTTAACTTTATTACTTTCTGCTGCACAATGAGCTGTTGCTTGTGTTGTAATGCATTGTACTCTGAAAGGAATGTTCCTGGTTCAATTGACAGCATTTGTGGCATAATGTTGATTACCACAAAAAAAACAAAAAACATTTGACTTGTGCCTCCTTTTCTTTAAAAGAAAAAAGCAAAAATCTGAGTTTCAGTGAGGCACTTACAATGAAAGTGAATGTGGCTAATTTTTGGAGGGTTTAAACAGACATTTGAAGCTTATAATTTTATAAAAGTAATTATTCTGTTAAAACTCATGTATTATTTGAGTTCTAAAGTTGTTTATGTCATAATATAGTTTTATTGGTAACAAAGTTTTAAAATTGGCTATAAATTTACACAGAAAATGTAATCCACTGAAATCACTTTTACGTGCATATCCTTTATGTCCTTTATAATATTATTATTATTATCATCATATCTGCTAAATAAAGGCATACTATAGGAACCACAATGAACAATGTTTGTGGTGATATTTGACAGTGCTCTAATAATTAGTGACATATTGAGATTTTTTTTTAAATAAAATGTATCCCCTTTGTAGACAAGCAAAGTGCAAATTCTATGTCCTGTCATTTTGTAATTGGTTAAGGGCATGGTGGGATATTGAGCAGCTTTAACTGCCTTCGTTTATTTGGCTGATTTCTAGCACTTCAGAGCCCTTGAACTCTGTAAGCAGCCCCGAAAATATCCATTGGAAATTCCCCCATGTGACAAAACAACAAATGTGCTCTGCTTTGGGGTAATTGCCTCTTTATTGATAAATGAACAAGTGTGATCATGGCAACCTTCACACATTAAATATTAAAACCTTTAATGCGGTCCATTCTGTCACTTATACAGCATTTTGAAAACAGGCAATCCTGAAGCCATGCCCATGCTGCATGTTTTCATGGTACAATTTCGTTCTTCCCAGAGAAATCATCTTGCATTTCCTCCTGCTGCTAAAATGCTTCAAATCGTTCTCCAATTTAATTTTTAAAAAAAAATAAATGTCATAGCTGCATAGTGTTCTTGAGGGGCCAGTGGAGGAGAAATGCAAAAAGGAAGCTTGGTGTTATATATATATATATATATATATGGTACAAAATGTTCATAATTTTAATAGTAAATTATTGTAAAAATGATACAGTGAAATATAAGGTAAAATACAATTATATATTTAAAAAAACAATATGTTTTTTCGGTACATTTTGTACACACACACACACACACACACACACACACACACATATACATATATATATATATATTGTAAAAATTATGATTTTCTGTACAATTTGCAGTAAACATTTATATTGTTTAACAAGAGAGTATATGCACATTTTACGGTAAAATATTGTTAAAATTAGAGTAAAAAACAATAATCAGCCATTCACAGAATTCCCTGCGTGACCCAGTTCATCTCATTATATTTTATTGGGATAGTTTTGTTTCTTCTTAATTTTAAAATGTACTTTGCGGTATTCTTTATATTTGATGTAGTTTAGTTAATGCTTACTGCATTATTTAAATTTCACATGTGCTACCTTGATGGTGTTTAGTGTTTGAGTGAGTGCAACTGAGCACTGTCTCAATATGTTTATTAGTTCCCTATCTGTTACTCACTTGACATTGTGTCGATATAGTGACACTAGGGGTCACTCTTGGGAGCCCCAAACACCTCTGATCTTTGAGAAAAGGAAAATGGGAACTGGTAAGTGGAATTTGCATGCCCCTTCCCCAGACATACAGGCATAAAAGTAGCTGGCTCGCAACCACTCATTCAGATTTTTTCTTCGGAGCTGAATTAACTGAATTCCACTGCCATTCCATTCACCTCGAGTGTGCATGGTGTTGGATATACAGCGTATTTCAGCTGTTTCTCCCACTCGTTCATGGACAAAAGTGCAGAGAACGCCCCTGGGGGCTTTGACGTCTAAAAGAGAGTATATTTTAAAAGAGTACTTTTCTCTAAAAGAGTGGGCCCGACGTAGAGCCCGCCGCAGGAAGCTGATGCCCCCAAGCTCAGGCGGCTTTAATGAGTCACGAAGACGTTCATCTTCCTCCCCTGTCACTGACCGGTCCCATGGTGGGCACGCAGAGCAAGGGATGTGCTTTGATGTTTCTCTCATCACAGCCACGACCTCAGGACAAAAGCCTCCTCGACGTCGCAGCTCCTGCTGTGCCCCACCGTGAGGCCCCACCTGCAGGTACATAAGACATGATTGTCCCCTTGTACCCCTTGCTCAGAGATTGGAGGTGTGGCTAACACTCTCCAACCCATCGCGCTGGTTCACCAGGTGCCCGCCCGGGTTCAGCGGCATCCACTTCACCTCAGTGATGGGTGAGAATGGTGCTGCCCTGCATGTGGAGATCGTGATCCTTCTATAGAAGGATGCAATAGAGCCTGTCCCTCCAGCCGAGATGAAGAAGGGGTTGCGGCCAATCTTGTACCTGCGAGTGCTGAACCGGGCCCTGCACAGACTCCCGTTTAAGATGCTGACTCAGAAGCGCATTCTGTCATGCATCCAGCATCAAGATTGGCCATCACGCCAATCTGCCGCCAAATGTTCAGTCCTTGGATGCACTTTGCATTTCTGTTGGCAGGGGTACCCTTAGAGCAAGTGTCCAAGCGTTTCATTGTTATAACAGAGGCCTCCAAGTTAGTCTGAGACACCGTGTGCACACAGCTGCGGTCTCCTGACAGGGCCACGACTGCGTTGGTATATCAAATGCCTCGAGTTGCTGCTTTGACAATTCTCTCAGCACAGCCACGAAGTCCCTGCCATTGATCCAGGGGCAAGCATGTGTTGATCCAGATGGATAACATGTCGGCGATAGTGTATATAACCTCCAAGGTGGCTTAAACTAGACACGCGCTAGCGCACAGCTGCACAAGTATGCGTTTCCTCCAGTGAGCCTGCTTGCACTGACTTTGTGCAAGGAACAGATCAACCTGGTGGCACCCTACTGGCCCAACCAGACTTGGTTCTCAGAGCTCATGCTCCTCGAGACAGCCCCTCCATGGTGAGTTCCCCTGAGGGAGGACCTCCCCTCCCCGTCCATGTCTGGCCCCTGGATGGGACGCTGAAGACCTAAGTGGCCTACCACCGGCTGTGGTAGACATGGGCACTCAGGCCAGGGCTCCCTCTACAAGGCAGCTGTATGCCTTGAAGTGGCGTTTGTTCGGAAATTGGTATACTTACCTAGGTGAAGAATCCAGAGATGTGCAGTCTGGTCGGTGCTTTCCTTCCTGCAGGAGAGGCTGGAGGGGTGGCTGTCCCCCTCCACCTTGAAAGTGTATGTGGGCGCTATAGCAGCGCACCATGACGCGGTGGAAGGTAAGTCACTGGGGAAGCACGACATGGTCTTCAAGTTCCTCAGAGGTGCTAGAAGGTTGAATACTCCTAGGCCGCGCCTCATTCCCTCGTTGGATTTCTCTGTGGTCCTGCTGGGCCTCTGGAGAGCCCCGTTTGAGCCCTTAGAGTCAGTTGAGCTAAAGGCTCTGTCATTGAAGACTGCCCTCCTGACTTCTCTATCAGTGAAACCTGCCAGGAGTTCGGTCCAGCGTACACTCGTGGTCTTGAGACTCTGACCGGGCTGTGTTCCCAAGGTTGCCATGACCCCTTTTAGGGATCAGGTGGTGAGCCTGCAAGTGTTGCCCCAGGAGGAGGTAGAACCAGCCTTGTCGTTGATGTGTCCAGTGCATGCTTTGCACATCTACTTGGACTGCATGCAAAGATTTAGACGCTCTGAGCAGCTCTTTGTCTGCTTTGGGGGACAGCCGAATAGGAGTGCTGTCAAACAGAGGATTGCCCATTGGATCATAGAGGCAAATACCCTGTACTGGGGTAAGTGCTCCACATGTGCTGGCTGCCTGTGGGTAACCCATGTGATGTATTTTCCATGGTACGGTTTCCCTGTTGGTAAACCCACATCTTCCTTGGGCAGAGCCCCCACTGCCACCGGTCACCGTATTTGTAGAGCTCCTCCCCTCCAGGGACTTCTTCCACATGTGTTACTGCCAGTCGGTAAGTCCATGTGACATATTCTCCACATATTACCTCTCCTTCAGCAGAGTGTGGTCTTCGTGGTGTCTTTCCCCTATGGGAAAGAACACACTCCCCGATGTGCAGTACCACTGAACCAACTCCCTAGGGGGGCACAATCTTACCCTAGGAGGACACCAGAAAGTCCACCGGCTGCCCTTACTCGCATATTATATGTTATTAAAGGACCCAAAAATCAGCTTCGTGCTCATATCACGTGAACACCCCCCCCCCCACCTGGAACTCTGCGTAGGCCATCAACGCGGACACATATAGCCCCAGCTGAATGATTTTTCATTTTTGTGGGAGAAAATAAGATGTCACAGCTGGTGCGGCCTGTTCCCACTATTAGTTTGTCTTGTCCCCAGGGTGCGAGGGGCCGTATGACATTCGTGGGGTGTTGGGGAATGTTATGTGGGGGCCAGGTGCACTTGCTATGAGGCACGCAGTGGCTTGCCTGCACATGTGCCGTCAGTCCACGTAACACAGTTCAGCAGGCTGTGGCATTTTGTATAGGGACCCCTAGTGTCACTACATCGACACAACATAGAGTGATTGACAGAGAGGGAACATCTTGGTTACTGTCATAACCTACATTCCCTGATGGATGGAATGAGACTTTGTGTCCCTCTTGCCACAACGCTGAGATACCCACTGAAATGGCCAGAACTCTATCTCGGCTCTTCAGTGCAAAACCTGAATGAGTGGTTGCAAGCCAGTTCCTTTAATACCCTTATGTCCGGGGAAGTGGCATGAAAATTCCACTCGTCAATTCCTATTGGCCTTTTCTCAAAGATTAGAGGTGTTTGGGGCTCCCAAGTCACTACATCGACACAACGTCTCGTTCCCTCCATCAGGGAATGGAAGTTACGACAGTAACCGAGACATTATTGATCCTGGAGGGGCCTCTATTGATGAACTTCATGTCATCATGTGCCCTTTTGTAATTACTATGGTTATTAACAAAACATTATAAAGTTAAAAGTAGATTTTTAAAGTTTCCGAAGGTTAATATATCAAGTATATTAATAGTTAATAGACAGTAATGCACCATAAAATATACAGGCATCAAAATTACATCTTGTAAAGCATGAAACGTGGTTATCATATTTTTTACACAGCTGCCATTTTTTTACCATAAATTTAAAATACATTTTTAAAGTGTTTATATATACTGTATATATACAGTAAATACTTTATTTGAGGGAAAAAACAAGTTATATGAAGAACCAGAACAACTAAATGTCACAGCAATGACAACCAGACACTACAGGGTATGCTTACAAAATGCAGGCTTAAGTCATCTTTGCTATCATGTTAAAAGCCTGTGTTGACACAATTGAAGGAGTATGCGTCACCTGTTTACTTATGTTATCTAGATGTATCTATGATGCTGTTATATAATCCAACATGATTTCTCCAGATAATTTAGGACAGGTTTTGCAGTCGGACGACATCTTAAAATGGTTTAAATTAATGGTTTCCAGTTTGTATAATGCTGTCAAGGTTTTGTTCCTCTTCTCTTGTCATGTACTGTTTTATTACATGTTTAACCTCTTAGGAAATGGTGCACCATGAGTTAAAAATACAGGGTATTTCTGTGCTCTAGTTTCCATTCCCTAGATACAAAAACGTATTAAATAAATAAACAAAATAAAATAAATCCAATAGAAAAAAGAGAGATTTGAATGAAGAGGAAAGAAAAGGGTGTGTGGTGACAGACTACTGAGCTATAGATCACTCTGACACATCCTGATACAGAGCCTAGTCTACCGGCTTTATTAAATATTTTGTGACCCTTCAATTACATGAGGGCCAACATGATTTATGCTTTTACGTTTTAATTTCAATTAGGCAACCTATTTAGCCAATGTCCTGTTGCATGCTTACATAACATGGAGTAAGGAAAAAACTAAATTACACCCTACAACATGTTGATTCGCTATATCGGAAACTGGCTAATACATTTCTTGTCTGGACACATCCTGCTCTTGTTCTCTCGCCTCTACTTCCTCCAAAATCTACTTTCAATGTCTGCAGGGTCCTACACACACAGCAAACACACATAGAACAAAAACAATTAGATTATCTGTGAAAGCAGAGGTTTTATTTCATAAGTAAAATACACCTTACAGTGATACTGGAGAGGAATGAGCTGTGAACCTGTGGTAGGAAGATAACACGATTTTATTATATTTCTCTTCAGGGTAGAAATTTAAGAGAGCGGGAAAGATGCTATACAGTCTCAGTGAAGAATCAAACTCAGCAGGGTGCAACAGGTGAGAGAGAATGAATGATACACCAGCTCTTCTCTTTTTCATATAGATTATTTGTTGAGACAGCCAACCATAATCAAGTTTGATGTAAACTGGTCTAATGCGTGTCTCTGAACCGCTCCTTTGACAGAATGACTGTGAGGCATGTGGTTGGGATATTGGTAGGTAGCCTATGCTGAAAAGAATCTATTGATTGCTTATAAAAGTGACTAATGGAAAGTCAGTATCATTTTGTATACATTTTGACAACTAATACTGCAGTAATATTTGGGCCGGTTTAACACAGAGCTTTATCAAACACCTCCAGAGTTCAAATGCAACAGCTAGAATCCTGAATTAAATGCGCTTAAATACCCTCACTGGCTACCTGTGTCAAATAAAATGCATTACAAGATACGTAAATAACAGTGTAAATAGCAACATATTATATTCATTGAACTGAGTGCACATAGTGTTAGATGCTATTTACACCCTGATGCAAAAGGTGACAGATACTATTTGCACTCCTAATGAAATACTAACATACAGTAGGTTATTACTGCAGTGTGTCCCACAGACACCCTGCCTCAACCCCTGCCTCTAAACCTAACACTAACCTTACCTTACAAATATTGATCATGGTTTTACTGCAGTATCATGGTAGTTTGGTTAACAATGGTTACAATAAGGTTCCATTTTTAACAATAGATAACAACATTAGTTAAAAATGAACAATGCTTTTACAGAATCTTGGTTCCTTTTAATTTGAACATACATTTTAAAAATCGAAAGATGTATGTTAACAATAGTTAATGCACAATGAACACTTTTATTTTTATTAACTAGCATTAACGAAGCTTAATAAATGCTGTAAAAAAAAAAAATATATATATATATATATATATATATATATATATATATAAAATTTTTATTTTTATTTTTTTTATTTATATATATATATATATATATATATATATATATATATATATATATATATGATAATGAATTTATTAATTAATGATAAATTGAACAGGTGTTCCTAATAATCTTTTAGGAATATATATATATATATATATATATATATATATATATATATATATATATATATACACACACTCACCTAAAAGATTATTAGGAACACCTGTTCAATTTATCATTAATGCAATTATCTAATCAACCAATCACATGGTAGTACATGGAGTATTTCACAATCTGCTCAGTTACTGGGATTTTCACGCACAACCAATTCTAGGGTTTACAAAGAATGGTGTGAAAAGGGAAAAACATCCAGTATGCGGCAGTCCTGTGGGCGAAAATGCCTTGCTGATGCTGGAGGTCAGAGGAGAATGGGCCGACTGATTCAAGAGCAACTTTGCCTTGAAATAACCACTCGTTACAACCGAGGTATGCAGCAAAGCATTTGTGAAGCCACAACACACACAACCTTGAGGCGGATGGGCTACAACAGCAGAAGACCCCACCAGGTAACACTCATCTCCACTACAAATAGGAAAAAGAGGCTACAATTTGCAAGAGCTCACCAAAATTGGACAGTTGAATACTGGAAAAATGTTGCCTGGTCTGATGAGTCTCGATTTCTGTTGAGACATTCAGATGGTAGAGCCAGAATTTGGCGTAAACAGAATGAGAACATGGATCCATCATGCCTTGTTACCACTGTGCAGGCTGGTGGTGGTGGTGTAATGGTGTGGGGGATGTTCTTGGCACACTTTAGGCCCCTTAGTGCCAATTGGGCATCATTTAAATGCCACGGCCTACCTGAGCATTGTTTCTGACCATGTCCATCCCTTTATGGCCACCATGTACCCATCCTCTGATGGCAACTTCCAGCAGGATAATGCACCATGTCACAAAGCTCGAATCATGTCAAATTGGTTTCTTGAACATGACAATGAGTTCACTGTACTAAAATGGCCCCCACAGTCACCAGATCTCAACCCAATAGAGCATCTTTGGGATGTGGTGGAACGGGAGCTTCGTGCCCTGAATGTGCATCCCACAAATCTCCATCAACTGCAAGATGCTATCCTATCAATATGGGCCAACATTTCTAAAGAATGCTTTCAGCACCTTGTTGAATCAATGCCACGTAGAATTAAGGCAGTTCTGAAGGCGAAAGGGGTCAAATACAGTATTAGTATGGTGTTCCTTATAATCCTTTAGGTGAGTGTATATACACACACAACAGATCGTTCCGGTCCTCAAATCTGATTGGACAAGAGTAATTTCAAGAGTACTTATGTCTTAGAACAGCAGCACTCTGACGCTTTACTTTTTGTATCGCTCTGCTTAAGATTGAATGAGCTACATGTGTCTTTTAATTTTTTCCTGTGACATTAAAGATATTATCCAAAATATTATTATCATATTATGTTATAGCCAGTTGAGTTGGCGACATTCGAGTCAGCACTGCCAGTCAGTGAGCGGCATCTTTGAAGACATCGGCATTGTCTCTCACTCCATGATCGCTCAGATTACAACTACACTACAGCTGGGAAATTTAGTTAAACTATCAGCTTCAGCATGAAGGCTAATCAGAGCTGAGAGACACAACAGCTTACTAACACACAAGGCGGAATCTAGCTTCTTATTCACACTACACGCTACAGCTTTACTGTTCATCTCTGTCGTGGCAGACGCAGGAAATCATGTACGCTAAATCTCTCTCTCTCTCTCACTCTCTCTCTCTCACACACACACACACACACACACACGTTGTGTTTCCATGTTTTATGGGGACTTTCCATTGACATAATGGTTTTTATACTGTACAAACTTTATATTCTATCCCCTAAACCTAACCCTACCCCTAAACCTAACCCTCACTGAAAACTTTCTGCATTTTTACATTTTCAAAAAACATAATTTAGTGTGATTTATAAGCTGTTTTCCTCATGGGGACCGACAAAATGTCCCCACAAGGTCAAAAATTTCGGGTTTTACTATCCTTATGGGGACATTTGGTCCCCACAAAGTGATAAATACACGCTCACACACACACACACACACCCTTGTTTCTCCAATAACTTGATAGAAACAGCCCAACCTTTCGTTACTAGTTCTAAAGTGACATTTTTTAATTAGTAAGAAAGGTTTGGGCACATCTTTTGATCAAGCAACGGCAGATCCTTATACATGGTGTAAGAAATTAGTTCCATGCAAAAGTTTATTTAGTTGGGATGGGCGATATGACCAAAATTTCACGATATGAGTAATTTGATATCATTATAACGATCATGATATAGTAAAATATTTCTGGAAAATCAATAAAAATTGGTTTATATACTAATTAACCATATTTGAATGCCTATTTTTTGAACTCCAGTCAGTGAATTAATTACTTTATAAATTAAAACTACTTCCTTTTTATTTGGAACAAGATAAACAATGTCAAAGTAAATAAATTATTACAAATCAATGTGTTTTCAAAAATCAACCTAACCAAAATGCAAAATATGCAAGTATGCCACATTTCAGTTTAAAATGTTGTTAAGCAATATTATTATTATTATTATTATTAATATTATTATAATATTTGCTTGAGAAACTTAAGATCTTCTCAAAGCAATTCGAAAAAGAAAAACCATAAATTAAAAAAAATATCCAACAGAAATAAATATCAATAATATCACTTCTTGCAAAATAAAAAAATAAATGATCAATGTAATGTGGAGTTCATCTTTTGGCTTTCATAATATACATTTGCTTGCATCCTTTTGAGGTGATAAGACAGATTGCTTGAATTATGAGTGATTATCGTCATGTGAACCACAGATGTCGCACCGATTTTAATAACAAGTACCTTTTAATTTTCTTGACCTGTTTGGGAGTCGACTCATTCTGTGGACATTTCTTTCTCCATTCAGGGTTTTTCTAGGTAAAAAATTATTGAGAAACTCGAGCTGTCCTGTCTCTGGAGCACAAATACCGGAAAGCATGCTGGACTAAAGGGCACTTCGGAGCTCCAGAGACAGCACGCTCCACAGACACATGAAACATTTGTGTGTCAGTTGAGAAAAATATTTAACATTTTAAAGCAACAAACGTGAGATGCACATCATTAAATTGGCTTAGGCGGTTGTAGATAAATATTCAATGCCTGAAAAACCCTATCCATGTTTCTTCCATTCAGTCTCACGTGTAGCCCTGCCCATTGATAGATAAGCTGACACACATCGAAATGTACATATCGCTATATAAACGCTATAGCAAAATCTCTATCGGTTTACATTTTATATCATTGCCATGAATATGATATTGTCATATCGCCCAGCCCAAGTGCAGCCACATGCCACCATTGCAGCACTTCTTGTATTACTATTTAATAAGATTCAGCACATCAGCAAGGGGTGGAACAGAGTCCAGCCTACTATATATGTGTGGGGGTCATATTTGAACTTGTGCACATACACACACACATGCTTTCACACAGGTTATATGGAAAGCAGTGAAAAAATAATGTTGAGTTTTGAATACACTATTTTGGTCATGCAGATTGCACAGGCAGGGTGGCAGATGATGAAATGCCATAATCTGTGTGAAGAAAAATAGATCATAGATGTCAGATTCCTGGCTTTATTCTCTGACATGCCATCACCTGAAATTCTAAATAAATAAAAATTGCACATAACCAGACACATGCCTCAGGAGCTGATTGTTTTCAGGGTGTTTGGTTCTGTGCGTGTTGTAAATTCCGACCATCTCAGACATTGCTTCACGAATTGTGTACATATGGCTGCTGTGTATGTTCATCTTCTGGGAATAGTGTGTGTGTGTGGGGGGGGGGAGGGTAATGGTGAAGGAGCTTTAGCTAACATTGTATCTCTCTCTCTCTGTGAGGTTTTCATTTAGTGTCACAGAATTTATATGCTTTCCTGGGCTTCCTCATTCTGCTCCTCTCAATTTTGATTTAAAAACAAAATAAAGTGTGAGACAAACAGTCTGTGAGTTAGGTTACTTAACTCTCACTGGCTCTGCATGCTGCACAGTGACACAAACACATGTTTGTTTCTCTTTTATTAGTGAGGACATTTCATAGACTCAATAATTTATATACGGATGTAAAAAAAAAAAAAAACGTGTCAATGCACAGGTATCGCACATAGAACATAGTCTGTTTGGTGCATAGATGTGGCAGTCCAAAACAGTTAATCTAATCATCATACAGACAAACATTACACTCAAAGGTTTTTGCACTTCTTCAAGAACGAGCAAGGTGACATTGATACGTTTTCAGGTTAGTGTGTAAAATAACAGTGGTACAAACTGAAGCCTATGTAGTGTAGGATTTATTCAAGCTACAGTACCAAACCTCAGACAGACAAACTTGTTACTGAAAAATTGTATATACACAATGTTGCTTTTATCCTTGGCTAAAGTCAATAATGTATGTCCCTTGATAATATTTTGAGGTGGATTCTATAGAATTTACATAGAAAATGTAACCCTATGCCTAATCCTAACCCTCACACAAACATTTTAATATCAGTAGATTTAAACTAAAACATTTGGTTGAATTATGAGCCTGAGAACTAGTGAGGAGCACTGAAAAGGTTCTCAAAAGACCTTTTGGTCATGTTTCACTATGTTAACGAGGACATCCTCAAAAATGTGGTCCTCAGATTTATAGCCAAATCTGTGGACACACACACACACACACACACACACACACACACACACACACACACACACACACACACACACACACACAGACACATTCAAATGTAACTCAATGGCTATAAACAGTCATTGCAAGTTTTTAATCTGTCCATAAAACCATACAGTGGGGGCAGGCCGATTCGGAGCACTTTATAGTGCAGCAGACCACCATAACACACTCTGCCGGGACCGTCCAGTATCACTCCCCTACTTTGATACAGACACCCAAATCATCTCTTTAACCAGCTGAAAGTGTGCTTGACTACACTGAACATCTGAATATATGCCAGGTTATAAAGCTCTACTGCATCATTTGATAATGAGTTGATGAATTACTGCTGAGAGTATCAATAGAAAATGCACATAAACTAACAATTTTTTAATGAAATTTTTTATGGTGGTAAAAATTCAGCGAGCTGAATACCTCTTCCGAATTGCAAATTGCTGTTGTTCGCTGCAGATTACATCCTGGGCGCTTCGACAGCCTAAGTGAGTATGTATTCCCGCAAAAGAGTATGACCTTCCGTCTCTATGTAGTTTCTGGGTGTGGTCATTTTCTCTCCACCTCTGATGGCCACGATCACTGCCTCACGTGTCTGGGCCCTAATCACGTTGAGGAAGCATTCGTGGATGGCTCATGTTCTCATTGCAAGGAACGTTGTGGTCATGGCTTACTTTCTTCCAGGGGAAAGCCACTTCAGCCGTCCCCTGTGCCGAACCTTCTACCTGTGGGTACGAGGCCAGCCCGGTTGACGCTGGAGCTGATTTTGGGTCTCCAATGGGTTCGCTTCCGCCGGGTAATCCCCCCCCGAGTGGAACCCTCCACCCGCCCGGTGTGACGAGTCTCGAGTACAGCTCCTTTTACACCGTATTTCTGGGGTAGTGGCATGCAAAATCCACTCGGCAATTCTCATTGGCCTTTTCTCAAAGATCCGTGGTGTTTGGGGCTCTCAAGAGCTAGTGTCACTACATCAACACAACATCTCGTTCCCTCCATCAGGTAACGGAGGTTACGACAATATCTGAGACAGTTTTCTTCTATGTATGCTAATTTAACTAGTTTGGTTCACCAAGCTGATTTATATGGTTTCAGTTCAGATCTATTAAAGTTCTTTTTATTATCTATTTTATTAGGCCTAATTGATATGTTTGATTGAGTTTGACATAATTTTTTTTTCCTTACTAGACAGTAATATTCAGAATGCTCCAAAGGACCTTTTCTGTTTCAACAAACATACAGCACCAAAAATCAACATTCAAGAGAATAAGAAAATAAAACAAAAGTTGCAATATTCACATGAAAGCTGGTCTCACATCACAAAACATCAGCAGTACACAACTCTGGCTACTGTCAGTTATCTGTAATCAACTCAGTCCAGTTGCTGTCTTCAGGAAACAGAGTGGAACAGTCCTTACAGTCCTACCAAGATGGAAGATACCCAAGTAAAATTGCCTTTTCTGCAGGTGGCTGAAATTAAACCGTTTCTATCCTCCTAGTGGTTAGAAGAGTGGCTTGCCATCTTGTTGAAATAAATGATCAGATGTTCAAAAGACCTGTCCTGTTTTATAAACAGTATCATACACACAAGAGAAAAAAATACATTAACAATACAACACATGTTAACATAATTGACAATATGAAATATTTACTTGAAACATAAAATTCTCTCCCAGTCTCTAACAACCATAGGGTTTTCTCAAAATGGTGGCTGCACATGTTAATTAACACAGCATATATGTTGCTCTGGATAAACATTATAATCTACATACCATCCTGACATAAATTAACCAAAACACTCACTTTTCAGCAATAACAGTTACAAAAATACATATTTTAAAGAAAAATCTATTTTATGAATTTCTTCCGAATGCACAAACATGAATAAACTCAAAGTCAGTCCCACAGGTGTAAATGGAAGGATTTCAAAACTATAGCACTTCAGTTAATTAAAGTTACTTTTTCAAGCATACAATCAAAGTTTTCTTCTTCACACAACAGATCAATTCTAGCATCTCCTCTCCTCTGCGCATCTAGCACTTTCTCTCATCTAATCAGCCTGTTCTTAAGGGGTCTGTGTTCCTTTTTATCATTCACAAAACTGTGTTTGTACATTTTTATTGCTTAGTTTAGTATCCCAGATTGTTATGTTAAAGGTTATTTTTTTATTTTAGATACATGAAGGTGCATATTTATATTTATGTGACTGTTAAAATTGTTGCCTGGGTTTCACATGCAAGGACAAATTAACTAATAAACAACCATTATCAAAATGAGGAAGTGAAAAGCAATACCCAAACAAATACATATCACAGAACTCTAAAGCAAACAACATAAGCAATGCATCCCCCCTACTGGTAACATGGACTCCCCCTTAGCCTAGAAAAAAGGGGTTTCTAGGACACGCCCCCTCCTAGGAGGAGTCACTGAAAGCAGGAATAGGTGTGAGAAACACATGTTGCAACTGATTAAATGGCTGTTTAAATGTTGAGTTAAATGAATAAAAATTTAAAGTATATGTAAACAGACATGTCTCTGTGATTAATGGGGAATTGTGAACTATTGCATGAATGAATAGGATGAAGAGGGTTGAGAGACCCATAGATATGTGCACCTATCAATAAGCATACACAAACAACAACTAAGTACATTCAAATGAGATTACCTTGATATAACAACAGTTTTTCAGGGGAAATTGGACCAAAATTAATGAAATTAATGAACAGTAAAAAGAATGTGTGTAACAGCATTTAACAGTAAAAGAAAACATGATGTATGGATAAAAATAGACAGTCCAGAACCGGCGCGATTTGTACAGCGAAGCTGTGATGACGTCACACAGAGCCTGTCATCACACCACCCTATACCAAAACTCCTGTCCCAACTCAGTCCAACTTTAATTAGCTTTTTCACATTCATTCTCCTCCACACTCCAAATAAGAAAGTGGGTGAGTTCAGAAAACTGCCCTCAGGACTTTGTTATTTTGGTGCTGAGAATGGAATTCCATTTACCAGCTATATATTAAACATCAGATCTTACCACATGGAGGGGGGTTCTTTACAGGCCTGTGTACAGCACTCACATCAAACTGTCACCAGTCATTATGCCTATCAGTGGAGAGGGGTCCAATCACAGCAACTCAAATTAGAATGTACAGAGGGACCTGTCAGTGGCTGAGAATGGAAGGATGTCAAAGAATAATACACAATGACTAATTGGGACATGTCTCCACTGCTTTTTTGAGATTTCATAGATGTTTGTGGTTATTGATATCTGCACCTTTAAGGGTGTTCCCCTTTAAGAGTCCTGTACCTTTAATAATGAGGCTCTATTTTCTGGGGTAGCAGATGATCCCAATCTCAGCAATTATATTGAAGGGGTAGAAGGTTAAGGTGCTTGTGACTCTTTTTCCATGAAATAACTGCCCATTTTGGTTGTCTCCTATGGTTTGCTCTCACCTGTTGATCTGATCTACTCATGTATGCCAGTCCAGAATTCTTTGTGTCTTTTTTGCTATTTCTTTATGTTTTATATTCTGCCATATCTCAATAGTTTGTCTGCTTTAGTGTTTTGCTGTGACACCCTGTCCTCTCTTCACAAGTACCACTCTCATTAAGGTATGTTGCCCATTTGATTTGGAACTTTGGAAATTGAAGAGCTATTTGTTATATAACATTTTTATTTTTTGTTTGTTCTCAGCTGACTGAGTTCATTTAGGCCTACTGGTTGTGTCTAATCCAGGCTGTCCAAAACATGTGCCCTGCTTTTTGGCTTGTGGGTAGTTTGAGATGCACCTGGTAGCCTGCTGTAGTCACCTAAGCTGCACACAATGCCTCAAACTGCCATTTTGTCTTTTACTTATTTGTTAATTGTTTTGCTGATTCTTTGTTTATTTTGTGATCCCTCTGTCTTTTATTTTGATCCCCTAATTTTTTTTTTTTTTTTTTTTGTGCCTCCTTTTGGAACCTGGATCATTTGTTTTATTCTTATTGCTTGATTTTGTTTCCTCATTTGGTTGTGATTCAACAGTTTGACTTTCAATAGCTTCACGTGGTATCTTATTGATTTGTGTTTTAATTGTTTTAATTCAAGTTGACTTTTGCTTTAATTTCCTGCTTTAATTGGTCCTGGTGATACTGTCTATTCCTTATGGTGATCTGGTGCCATCTGGTATCCGTTTTGCCATTAGTTGCTATTGTGATTTTAGTTACCTTTTCCCTTTTGTTTTGGAAGCAGGAGCTGGACACCATATTTCATATGCACCTGAATTATTTGTTCGTTCTAATGATAATGAATCCGTACAATTCTAAATTAGGGAGCACATCACCAAAGATGGTAATCTGCATAAAACATGCCCAAATCATCTTTATACTGGATAAAGGCTGTCAGCACCACAGCACCTGTACAGTTGTAAATGTGCAGAGAAAGATGACACCAAAGCAAAAAAAACTAAAACATCCCTCTGTGAACGGTGCAGTACAGCATTAAAATTTATTGTGATTTTTATAACATGTACCAGTGTAGATATTGGATTAACAGAAGGTGTGCTTGAAACATTGCTTGTGAAGGAGCTTTTATCTGTTCCTCATCCAGTTCAGGCTGTTGGTGTGGTCCATATATAGAGTGTTCGAAATGGAAAGATCTCCACGGCAGTTCTCCCCATTCTGTGCTTCGCTTGAACGTTTCACGAACAGGACATCGTATCGGCACCTTACATGAAGGGTTAGTGGCAGCCGGTATAATGTGACTAGTATTGCGCACTTCAAGCACTGCCATAAGGTAAATAAACTACTCGTGCCTTTGCAATGTTGGGCAGTACACAACATTCTTAAAATCATCTGACAAATCTTTCTGGGTTGAATGGAACCTTTCACCAGCATTTTCACCCAACGGCTTAGAGTACAGAATTTGTGCATGCTCTATTATTGAGCTTGCACTGGCAGAAATCGAACCCTGCCGTAGCTATAATGTGCATACACACTTAATTATTGTTTCTTGGGGAAATGTGTGTGTGTGTGTGTGTGTGTGTGTGTGTGTGTGTGTGTGTGTGTGTGTGTGTAAAAAAATATATTTACACACATTGTGTAAATACAGTACAGTCAGTCGATGAAAGTTTTTGATCGTGATTAATCACTTTTTTGTTGTAGTTAACCGCAAATTTTGAAGTGCTGAAATTTCCATCTCAGGAAAGTAAATGTAAAAATATAGTGCTTTTATTCATTTATTTTCAAGCAATGTCTTCCATAGTTTAAAGATAGAAAAGCACCAAATTGGCACCAATTCAAGTAACATTAAACATGTCCCAAAATCTAAGTGGGTTTGACAAATTGAAATGACTAAACTCCACATAGGTGGTGAGCGTACAGGTGCACTATGGCTGCCGTTGCATCATCCAGGTGGATGCTGCACACTGGTGGTTGTTGAGGAGAGTTCTCTCTTCACAATATAAATCGCTTCGAGTGTGGTGTCAGGAATGCACTATACAAATGTAATGTTCATTCATGATTTGCGCCACTTTGAAGAGTGCTTGCATACAAAAACGTCTCTGCCTGTGTTTGGTGAAAGACGATATGCTTCTGTGGTAATTAAAATGTGCCTTACATGGGCTAAAAATACATAATGGTATGATGTACAAAACAAACCCAGATGGTACTTGTAATTTAAATTAAGAGATCCTTTCTCCATTTTATCACAGATGTAGTGTGTGTATGCACAAGTTAATTTTTTTACTGCGATATGAAACTTTTGCGGCTCTAACAAAGAAGAGAGCATAGCGGTCAACCAGCGTGTTACAACAGTACCACACATGTAATGTATGGGGCCGCTGCATTATGCAATTTTATGCTAAGCTTGTAGGCTCACCTTGGTAGAAGGGCTTTGGGTGTGTGTGTGTGTGTGTGTGTGTGTGTGTGTGTGTGTGTGTGTGTGTGTGTGTGTGTGTGTGTGTGTGTGTGTGTGTGTGTGTGTGTGTGTGAGAGAGAGAATAACTCTGCATGGACACAATACAAAGGCTCCGCCCCTCCCAACAAGTGTTTATGCTGGTTTATGTTGTATTAACAGTCCAATTCTCCATAATGTGGAGGATGAGAGTTTTAGAGATTTAATGGCCATTGCAATGAATATACAACCTATGAGGAGAATATTTATTTAAATTAGTCAAACTCCCTCTTAGACTTTAGGAAACGTTTAATGATACTTGAACTGGTGCTATTTTAGTGCATCTTTATAAAATGGAAGGCTTTGCTTGGAAAAGGTTAATAAAATATTATATTGTTGCATATTGTTTTTGGAAATGAATTTTGACAGGAAAAGAACATTGTGTCAAATTTAAGTATTTTACAAAACTACACAAAACCAGGACATGTCTCCTTCACTCAACAGCCATCAGTCTAAATGATACACAATTACCTCATCCGTGACATTCAGCAAGGAAATTCCTGGTTAGCTCATGCATGTGTGGCGGGATGCTTTCACACCACAAGTGTTAATATCTAGGAATTAGCGGACTACACCACCCTGGGGATTACACCCAGGGAATGATATCAATTAACCCTTTAGCACTTCTATATTTTGTGTTCAAACCGGTGAATGCACAGGTATTTCCAATCAGTTTTAATCACAATTCTAAATTAGCCTTCTATGCTGTACACCGTAATGACACATTGTGAGAGTTTTATGACTCGATATTTATAATACTTAATTATTCTCCAGATGTGAATATAGTGTCAGAGCTGGGATTAACCATCACATCACAAAACAACATCAATAAGTCAGTTAAGCAGTGCCGTGTTTACATCAACTGTGACAATACAGGAAACACAGACAACCCAACCATGTTCATCAGTCCTGTATTCTTGCCCAAAGAGCTTGTAAGGAAAGTATGGTTTGACATTCAGCAGGTTTGCACGGAGGTGGATGGAAAGTAAATGGAAACCATCAAATGCCTATTTCACTGTCTGACAAGACGATTTATTAAAAATCTAGAATGGCTGCTTATTAAACCTGCTCCTATAACCTATAGGCTGCCCTGTGACCACACATTGCTGACTGAAGCTCTGAATGGAGATTGTTTCATAACACACAGCCTTTTTGCTCTTTTGAAATTGAGCAACTCCACAACGTGATTTTAATTCAATCAATCGTGCAGCCTTAATTAATGGACACCATATGGATTAGAGCATTTTGGATAATGTTCTCCTCATGAACAGTAAGTGCAACTTTTACAACTGCCATATCAGCAATGCTTTTTTTTTTCTCAATGTGACAATGAATAGGAATTGAATATCACGTTCTCAGGAGTGTCAACCCCTCAACATTATGTGGCTAATATTTTTTTCTTGATTGAGTATATAAATTCACAGTTTTTAAAGTGTTTGGTCTCCAAAAAAACCCATAGTAAACTACTTTATCTCTATGTCTGATTTAGAATGGGCAGAACACTACATCTAACAACCTGTAGATAAAGTAAAAAAATATTTTTTATTCTTCCAGTCAAAATTTGTGCTGGATTAATGACAGCTGTAACCAATCAATGCTAGCAAGTGAACATGGTGTAAGCGGTGTAATTCACAGATAGGTGTGCATTAAACCATTTAAAATGCTTGACGTAGAGTGAAGAATCACCTGACACGAAGTGGCGTGCATTTAAAATAATTTATCGTTACAATAGATTATCCCTTACTGTATGTATATTTTCATTAATTTTGTGCATAGTCCATGTTTATAAGGGACTGGGAGTATGTGATATTTATTTTTTTGTGTACAAGTGGTTTGTTTTAAAATGTCTTGAAATTTAAAATAAGTTTTAGTGAGAACTTGATTGAGTCATGATTTCTTCATGAAAACGTTCATTTGCAGATCTCATGTACAAATATGTGCCTGTGCAGTTGTTAGTGTATGAGGCACACTGTTTTTTGCAACCTTAAGAACACATTGTAGACTTGTGCAGTTCATGGAGGCCTTTGCCCCATTCCCTCTGGTTTGTTTGTGTCTCTTACTCAGTGCAAAACAGGGCTTTGTACATTTCTCACATTGCAGACCTCTAAAACTTACATTTCTCAAAAGGCTGTTAAATATAATTAAAGGAAATCTGACAGAAGTCAGTTTTAGAAGTCCTTGGTCTGAAATTCCTTTGTTCAATTCAGTCTCTGAACTGATTTGTTGTGTGTTGCATTTAATGCACATCTTCGGGTGCTTTAGGGACTTTTTGACATAAATAAGCTCCCTTACAGGATAACATCCTTTAGTTACACACCTCTTTCAGCCACTGGGAAGTTAGACCCCAAATCAGATTGTTGCAAAGAAAAAGGCTGTGGGCCAAGTTTGCTGGTACATGCAGAGATTTATCTTTTATATCACTCTGTATTTAACTGTAACTCAAAGGTTAAGAGCTAACAGCAAAAGCTAAATTAATAAAATTTCTGGTTTCAACACAAGTGCACTGCCTCAAAGATACCAACTGACTAAAGATGTTCTTGTGATTTTATTTAATATTCAATCCAAACAGGATCACATAACCGGTCTGTTTTCCAAAAATTAGGAACAAAAGTTTGAAAAATTTGAATAATCGTGGACTGCTGCCATATTTTGTCACATTTCAGTTATTAAGTCCAGGTCTAGTGGATGAACGCATGTATATTTTAAAATGTCAAAAATGACTATTCATTTAAAATTTCAGGTTTCAATGCCACCTAACAACTTGTGTTGACTTAATCAAATCTAAGCTTAAGAAAAAAGCAAGGAAGGTCATATCAAGTCTTTCAAAACACACATGGTTTCAAAGCAGCTTTACAGAATATGAAAGCATACTATCTATAATGTCTTAGTCATCAGTGTAGTTTGATAAAATATGATTGTGAATTATTTAAAAAGAAGTAAATCAATATAATTGTATTTAGAACCCCACCAAGCAAGTTGAAGGCAACTGTGGCAAGGAACACAACTCCATAAGATGTTTGTTTGGAGAAAAATAAACTTGGGAGAAACCAGGCTCACTGTGGGGGCCAGTTCCCCTCTGGATAACATCATGACATATACTGCCAATATTATTTATTTATAATGCAAGTCATGGTTTAAAATTATTACACAAAGTGTCACAGGCTAACCTGATGACGTTACAAATCAACATTTGACACACGCACATCTCGCATACACGGATTGATGCCAGCATTCACAATCTTTTTAAATAAGATATGTGTTTTGTGATTGTTTGTGCTGTTTAAGTAACTGTCCTTGTGCCAGTTGGTTTTGTGTTCTGGGTTTTGATTTCTTATCAGTACAATCAAGATGCATATTCAAATAAGGCCATAACACTTCATCAAATGTCAGTTACCTTTATTTCATTTAACATTTCCACAATCATCCTGCCTGCTGCTCATTTTCTGGTTCACATGCTGTATAGCTAAACAGTTGTCCTGGTTTGATCCAGTTTTAAAGCATTGGCCACACCCATCCAATTGGGCTATACCATTAAGTATTATTCTCAGAGGGGAAACGTTTATAACAGCAGGTTTTGTCTTTGTTTTGATGTTTATTTCCCTTCTGTTATCAAGTGTTGTGTGGACTAGTTGCATATTGGGTGGCCGATATTCTAGGCCCCATTTTGTAAGTTTAAACATGAAATTGTTGTTTATTTTTCCCCCACATTGGATCATTCTAAGGGAGGAGCTAGACCTAGGTACTGATAGAGTTCAGATTCTCTTTTCTTTTTTTCAATTTTGAGAAGAGGATAATGGAACAGTGTTGTGGACATGGGCCATATGTTGGTTTAGCCATTTTTGTACATTGTTGAAATTTTCTTTTGTGTAGTTATTGTTTATACTTAGGCCTATATAAATATTTTCACTGTAAATCATTTTTAACCATAATAAACACATCTTGGGTTCCACCAGCACATAATTTTTACTCTGACCGTTAGGCCCTAAAACTGGTCCCTGTGGCCCTCCATACTTTTACTTTTGTTTGGTTTGACAATTCCTCATTTACATAGACAAAGTGGTAGCGGTCTGCTAAATAGGACCTAAACCATGCTAATGCAACTCCACAAATGCCAACATAATTCTCGAGCCTATTCAAGAGAATGTCATGATCTATTATGTTGAATGCGGCACTAAGATCTAAAAGCACTACAAGTGAAATGCAGTCTCTCAGGTGGAAGCGACCAATGAGCCAAATGTCTGAGACCGAATGCATAATAATAAAATAAAATCTTGGGTAGGCCTAGCCCACATTTGTCAACTGGCCTATGTAATTTTTTGAAATGTAATCTGGGACGTTTACCATTCCAAATTAAGGACTTCGCTATGCTATCAAATTGCTGGAAATAATAGAGGGGGACAGCTACATGGAGAGACTGTAGCAGGTAGTTGAATTTTGGAATAAAATTAATTTTAATAACATTAACATTCCCAATCATAGATAAATGTAATGAAGCCCACCTACTCACATCACTCAAACCTTTTTATTAAGGGGTCAAAATTAATTCACTAAATCACACAAATTAGCTGGGAATAAAATACCCAAATACAAAAACCACTGTAAAATGCCCGGCTGAAAAGCCGTTACTGGACAGTACACTGTCAAAGCCAAAGCTTTGGATTTAGACCAATTTACTCTTCAACTTAGAAAATGAATGAATAATTCTGTGGAGGCAAGGCATAGATCTAGTGGGGTCGAAGACGAATAATAATATAACATCTGCATAAATCAAAAATTATTTGAAATGAATCTATTTGTTTGTACCGCCGCAACCGGTATCTATAAAGTAACTGATCCCATCCAATAAAAGTGTTCCTGAGCCTGTATATTTCCAAAATCTTAAAAAGGTTATCACATTCTACCATATCAAATGCCTATCGGTGTCAAGTAAGATGGCAGCGACTGGAGTCTGATCATTCACCTCTTACCACATGATATTTATGAGATGCCTGATGTTATCAGAAGAGCTGCATCTCCGAATAAACCCCACCTGATCTAGATGTATAAGAGATTGTCATAACTTAATCGGTTAGCCGATTATTAGTTATAATTTCTTACTATTTTTACATCTAGCTGGATCAATGAAATTGGATGGTAACTCTTAGACTCACTTGGATCTTTGTCCTTTTTAAGAAAAAAGGCCTGTGTCGTGGTTGGTGGAAGCTTTCCATTTTTTTATTATTCCATTTAGACTTCTAATAAAAGTGGACCCAATTCTGTAGCATAAGATCTAAATTCAGTGGAAAATCTGTCTGGCCTGGAAGCATTGCCTGTAGGCAAGGCCTTAACCTTGGAGGAGCATGGTGAGGTAATTATCTCAAGATAAAAAAAAATATTGTGCAGTCATCAGTTTAGGGAGATCTAATGGTTCCACAAAGTTTCTAATACCTTCATCAGTAGACAAAGACGTGGAACTATAGAGATCAAGATAATGCTTTTCAAGTATTCTATTAATATCAATGGGCGAGGTAAAATTTTCACCACCAGCAGATTTCACTGAGGGAATGGTATAAAAAGACTCTCTCTGCTTGATATATCTAACCAAAAGCTTCACTGCTTTGTCCCTGACTCAAAATATGACCGGCTTGCCCTGAATAACCAAAACTCCAGCTTTTGCGACAATATTATTTCTGTATTTCAATTGGGTCAACATTCGGTGCTTCAGCTCTGCCTTGACACTTTTAATATTCCCTTCCAACTCCACGAGTTCTCATGCTTTGGATTTTTTGATGAATGAGGCATACTGTTTGATCCGACCCCTAAGAACCACCTTAAAGCCACAAAATCAACCTTTGCTGCTGATTTTCTGCTTAAACAATAATGACTCTTCCTAATTTATCTTAAATATGTTTGAAACATTTGAATTGTAGATGTTTACTTATCAATGTAATGACTCCCCTGCTCTTACTTGAGCCAGCACTATAGAAAACATGCCCACCCCATATCCTCCCAAATTTGTGGGGAAAGATGCATTTCTTGAAACACTGTATCATATTTCTTACATTTAAGAAAATAAATAAACATCCTTTTTATGGGGTTCCCCAACCCATTCAAAATTGCATGTAGAGAGAGAAAATGCACTCATATTAACATTTAACATTTTGACATTAGAAAAATGGATTGTGTGTCAAAAATAAAATTATAAAGTCCACATTCCAACATTTGTGCAACAGTCAAACCCTGAACTTCCCCCCAAACCAAACAAACAGGAAAGAGAAAACATGCCCATTAACCCCACGCACAACAGCATCTATCTTTCTAAACTCAAACAGTCAATGTACGCCTACGAGAGCCCCTGTGACAACGCTGCCATTTTGTGACAGAATTACAAAACAAATAAAACATTATCTATGAAACAAACTCCAGCCAATAGGCGGAATAAACTCAAAAAATGTGTAGATTAATTCACAAAACCGTGTTATTCCACAAAACAAACTCCAGCCGCTAGGCAGAACCAGCACAAAAAGAAACAAAAAGGCGCCTAGCTTCCTCAGACAGTCAAGTGTATGTTCAGTGCATTAAGCTCGCTTGGGTGCAACGTGAGAATCACACCATGTCTTCCTCAGTCCATTGATTTTATGAAAGACATTGCTTGTTGTGGGCATGTAAATATTTTGCAGCCATCCTTGGTATCTATACTCAATTTGGAAGGGAACATCAGTGCAAAAGGGAGCTTCCATTGATTTAAGAGTCTCTTGCATTCCATCGAGGCAAAAGTTTCTTGAAGGAGTGTTATTCCACAAAACAATCTCCAGACGCTATGTAGAATCAACACAAAAAGAAACAGAAAGGCACCCAGCTTCCTCAGTCAAGTATATGTTCAGTTAATCAAGCTCACTTGGGAGCAACATGAAAATCACTAAATGGCTTACTCACCCCTTTGTCTCTGAAAGACATTGCTTGCTGGGGACATGTAAATATTTTGCAGCCATCCTTAGTATCTATTCTCAACTTGCCCAGAAACACCAGTGCAAAAGCGACCTTCCATTGAGCTTCTTGCATTTCTTGAATTGATCACGTTTCTCTCTTGTTGAATCTGGCAAACTCAGGTGGTTGGTGAATCTGGGTGTAAATTACATGTAGTGGGGAATTGTTATTCTCAGATATAAAGTTCTGAGGAAAGCAGGTACAGCAGTGGAAAAGGCATAAGTAAACGTGTAGAGAAGAAGTTCACATTACCTTAAGGTTTGATGTAGAACAGATAAAAAACGTACACATTTTGCGTGAGTAAACTAGTTAAAATGAATAACTGCAAAGATTACTTGCCCATGTCACTGGCCAAGAAAAAAGTGACGTGCCATCACATCAGCAATTATGGGTACACATACTGTACCTACATTTTCTCTTTCAGTTTACTATAGGGGGAATTTACTGTGAAGGAATTGCACTCGCTTAGTATTGTTAATTTGAATGGACATTTTGGCGTATTTGCACAAGGCAAATGCACACAAACAAAGCATGCACTTTGTGTCTTTGTGAGGTAAGAAACCAAATATGATTCTTCTGTTGTGATAAAAATAAGTCTGTGGCTATTTGCATTGTGTAAATAGTGGTAGATTATATCATGTAATGTAGCGAGCTGGTGCATGATAGCTGTGCAGTGTGTTAACCTTACGCTCCTGGACTTAAGAGACACACTAGCGACGGTGGCTAGAGGCTATGGCTTTTATAGCCTCCTTGCTAGCACACCCAACTCCTGTGCCAAGGATCCCCGGTTCGAATCCCACTCTGGGCAGTTTGAGAAGGGCCTGTGACATGTACAATAATATGTACAAGTGTGAATGTACAAGTGTAAATAGCAACAAAAAGCATCATATTTGCACTAGCTGCAAATAGTGTAAGATACTATTTAGACCCCCGGTATAAATACTTGCAGATACTATTTGCAGACCAAATCAAATGATAAAATGCAGTATCACTGCAGTGTGCTTATTGTGTTTTTTAGAGTACCACATACACTTATATATACAGTACATACACCTAACCCTTAACTTACCTTGTAAAAAATAACCATAGTTTTACTAACATCACTGCAAGGCAATCAACCTTTATATTATTGCTTTATTTATTAAAATATTAAAATGCATTTTAAGAGTGGAGACATGAAACATGATGGGGAAAAGTGGGGGATCAAACCTGTGACCTTGATAAAAGCACCTCCACACCCTCTTTTAACACTACGCCATTGCAGCTACAATTGGGGTGCAGTCCATCTTTAATTTGTGTGTTTCCACCAGACTATTTAAGTGCAAATAGCCTCACTGTGTGGAAGATCCTATTTACACCTAGTCTAAATTGGCACTCTGAAAAAATACCTCCATTGGGAACAAGAGGGAAATAATTTGCTCAGACAATTTCTTAATGAAAGTTTGACATAGCCTGTTATGTAAAAATATGTTTACAGTTTAGAAAACCTGTGATACCCTCTTGCTTTGTTTCTACCTTTCCCATTCGACAAACAAAAATGCACAAACAAACAAATGCTACACTTACTGTTGCCATGGTTTTGTGTAAAATATTTTTTAAGAATTTGCCCCATATTGATTTGATTAAATATGAATATTATGACTGTTACATGTAAATGTACTAAGTGAAGTGTAAAGTCTATAAGTATAATATACATCTATTCCATTGCCTATGCAAACATATTTCACCCAAATTAAAAAGTGCTTAAGATAATTTTTCAGATCATCTACTAGAACTAGCTAATTTTGATGATACATTATTAGATAAATCCCAGACAGGTTTATATATCTGGGCTGGCAATTACAAATGTAAAGCTAAACTATGCAAGAGCCTTGCCAAAATCAAACAAGTTACTGAGTTTACATTTGAAACACAGTATATTATTGACTTAAAATTTTAGTAACATGAATGAATGAAGAATTGCATTTAGCAGCATCTGTCTAAAGAGTTTATCCATCCATTTGAGCTTCAGATAAGACCATAAACCAAAGGCTTAGCTTTCCTTGCTCCTCACCTATCCCCTTGTATTTTATTTGTGCTTTCTGTTGTTGAAATACTTTGTACAGCACTTTGTGATATATTAGTTGTAATAGAAATAAAGTGTGACCTTGACCCTTGGAGTGTCAAGAAAATCTTTTCACAGATTCAGCACATAATTCTCCAAGTAATCCTAGTAAATGGATATTAAATGTACAGAAATTTCAGAAGTTTACATACATCTTAGCCAAATACATTTTAAACTCAGTTTTTCACAATTCCTGACATTAAATCATAATAAAAACATTCCCTGTCTTAGGTCAGTTAGGGACACTACTTTATTTTAAGAATGTGAAATGTCAGAATTATAGTATATATATTTATTTATTCCAGCTTTTATTTCTTTCATCAAATTCCCATTGGGTCAGAAGTTTACATATACTTTGTTAGTATTTGGTAGCATTGCCTTTAACCCTCTGGGGTCTGAGGGTATTTTGGGTCCTGGAGAAGTTTTGACATGCCTTGACATTTGTGCTTTTTTCAGTTGCTTAAAAACATATCAGTGGATACAGTCTGATAACACTGTATTCAGCACAAACTGGGGTACAATAATATGTGAGCAACATGTATGTACACATTTCTATTTTTGAGAAAATAACATTTATGCATGGTTTTTGAAAAAACAATTTTTTTTTAAGTAATTGAAATAAGGCAATATAACACAAACTAAACAGTTGCTACAAAATTATATGAAAACCATCCTGATCACTCATTCATACAAAACAATATAGTCATTTAACTTTTGTAAGACACTTTTAATGTTAGAAAGGTCATATGCGAGGAGGTGTGAACAGTTTTATCAGACTGTATCCATTGATATGTTTTTAAGCAACTGAAAAAAAGCACAGATGTCAAGGCATGTCAAAACACAGGTGTTTGTAAATTTCTCCCAAGGATGAACAAGACTTCGTGAGGTCCACATTTTTTTCTGAGGTCTTGACTGATTTCTTTTGATTTTCTCATGATGTCAATCAAATAGGCACTGAGTTTGAAGGTATGCCTTAAAATACTCTTCAGTATTTAAAATTCCAATTCAGTATACCTCATACCAGAAGATATTTGTCTAAAGGCATGACATCATATTCTGGAATTTTCCAGAAGTTGCTTACAGGCAAAGTTAATTTGGTGTATGTAAAATTCTGACCCACTGGAATTGTGATATAGTCAATTAAATGTTAAACAATTGTAAAAATGCCTAAACTAAAGTTTGCTAATATTAAATATGTGGAGTGGTTACATTTGTTTTAATGACTTCAACCTAAATGTATGTAAACATCTGACTTCAGCTGTAATATATAAAATCCCAAAACTGGATCAGAAAATACAATCTTTAACCTTAAATGTAATGGAGGATCCCACCATTTATATAGATACAGTATGGCAGAGCAAGTAGGTTCTGTTTGGGGGGAAAAAAATGTTTAGCAAACCAACTACATACAAAACACGGTTTCTGTCTTTCTGTAACTTTCTGTTATGCAGTGTTGCTGTCTTACATATGAGTTTGTAATAGTAACAAGCTTATTAAAAGAATTACATAGGAACATGTTGACATTATGTACATTTTGATGCCAAGTGGGCGTACTGAGTTTAAGTTACTATATTAATTTTCAACACCTAATTCATTACTTACACAAATTATGTGAAATATGCACTGCTTTTCCACATCAGATTCTGAAAGAGTTTTGATGCAATTTGATCACTTGTTAATTAACACTGGTTCAATGAAACAAGCTTGGCAATAGCTCATTCACACATTTTCAAGTCATGGATTTCTTGCTTACTCATGGGAACTTAAACCACTCCACCTTATTGGCCTACATGCTGTAGTAACAAAGCTAGTCTCACTATCACCTCTTGTTATTTCAATTGTGGATTATTTTTCTTTACATGCACAGTCAAATTCTACTTTAATTAGTTTATGTATATCAAAGGAACAGGGCGTAGATTTACCACACAGCCTGCTCTGGAGGAAGCTAACCTGAAATAAGTTCTTTAAGATCAATTGTAGTGACTTCCTCTGTGCTTTTCTGTAGCTTATTCGTCATGCATTATACATTATTGTGTTATTTATGGCCCACAAAACACACTGATTTTAAGGTCTGTAGTAGTGCAGTAATCTTGCAATCCACCGAGGATGGGCAACAATGGACTCTGTCTCTGCTTAAATGCTGCTCCAGCCAAATCCCTGCTGTCTTCTGCTGATGCAGGTTGCCTAATGCAGTTTGAGTGTTGAGGTCATAGGAGTCAGCATACAGTGCTGATACATACTCAGGTCAAGTTTTAGATAGTAGGTGACATCTATGATGAACTTCCTCTTGTCCTCAGTGACAAGGGCACTGCGGGCACTTTGGAATCCTCAAGCTTCTGTGTGGCTTTCAGCCTATGTATTTTAGGTCTGTAACTGGGCTTTATACAATCTATGTATGTATTTCATGTATGTATTTATGTATCTAATGTGTTACATATTGGTAGCTTATAAGCATACAATGTGTGTCAACCACTGAAACAAAGTCCTTGTAAACTGTTTTGACCAACACTGTTTCCTTTAGTCTGTTGACGTATTTTTTTCTTAAACATGCAATTGGGACAGAACATGTCATGACATGTAAAATGGCTTGTACCCTTTAAAAAAATACACACACAATAGGCTTTAGTTATAGGCTTTAGCATCCATGCAATGCGATGCACATTCATTTTCCAACAAAATGGTGCTCTCTCTTCCAGAGCCAGTGTTCACTTTCATAGGAACTCGAGCTGCGTAATCACATTGGGACACAACCTGAGTGTCACGTGGCCTGAAGCCCTTTTACAATCATGCCAATTTATTGGCTGATGGTGCTTAAGTGACACCCCTAGGGAGCTATGTAACTGGCTCCACCACTTTGCGCCATCGAGTCAGATTTTCTGTTCTTCAGTACACAATCCCCAATCCATGTTGTAACAGCGACTCATGTCAAGCGAGGATCATTATTATTCTCCCTTTTGAGTGGCACCACAGGATGGAATTTAGGAATTGCTTTCCTCCATGCATGCTGTTTGTTCATCATCGTTGAAGAATCCCACCCCATGTGTATTGCCTATCTGGGTTTTCGCAATGTGGAGGCCTCATTGGAGGGTTCGGATTTCCCACAGTGTGATTTAATGAACTTAATGATGCTCCGTGAAAGGCTCACCTACTTTGTAAATTCAGTCAAGCCACGTGCTGGTGGAGACTGCGTGTCTGCCAGTGCCACACAGCCGTTTGACTTGTGGAAGGCAGATGCGAACGCGGAGGAGATGGGAGTGAGCAGCAGGCCAACCTACGGTCCTCTCCTTCACTCACCCGGAATTGGCTAGATGTTCTTCCGTGGAGTTTACATGTGGGCATTTGCATCCTATCCCAGCATTTTCCTTCGACGCTGAGGATATGGACACCATGTCTATGGCGACATCGGATTTCGAGGATCTTGCCGGTGGCCAGGCTTAAGCGGTCAATTTTCAGACCTTCGGCAACATATGTGAAATACCTGGAGGTTATTACACATGCAGTGGAATAAAAAATAGATCTAACTGACCATGTTACTACATAAAGAGCCCACAAACAAACAAAGCACATCAAAGCTTTTGTTTATGACTAGGCTGGAGCTGATGTGTAAGTCCAATACAAATGACTAAGAAACAAGCGAGTAAAACACTAAATCAGTTTTGAATCCCAATACACTAAACATTTAAGAATAAAGGATGTCTACTGCTGCTGTACATCCCAAGAAACTTTTTTTTTTTTTTTTTTAAAACAGCCATTTTTTTGCATCCAACATTTCATTCAGAGGTGATCATACCTATTCCCCTATTCCATCATGCCCTATTCCCTTTGAAGAAAATCACCCTTCACTGTAAGAGCTTTGGAGGGCTGAAATGTGATAAAAGTTATTCAGAACTCACTTTTTAAGTGATTTATATTGGAAATTCTGTTTGGAATAACCCTACAGCATTACTTGTGCTCCCTTTGAAGTTCCCCACGAAGGCAACATCAGCGCCTTATAGCACACAGACTCTAAATGTTTAGACATTTAAAAGTATACTAGCATATAAATGACCTTAAAGCTAATATGCATGGGTAAACAGCAGAGGTGGGTAGAGTAGCCAAAATCTGTACTCAAGTAAAAGTACAATTAATTCAAAAACATAATTACTTAAGTAGAAGTAAAAGTACTAACATAAATTATTAGTAAGTAAGAGTAAGAGTAAGAAAGTATCAAAGTAGTGAGTAACTCGTTACTAACACAAATGACATAATAGACACTAACTCACCTATATTCCATTACATAATACACATTGAACATGTACTACAGAATTAATATTATTATTATTAATGGAATATATATATATATATATATATATATATATATATATTGAAAGTGAATAGTTAGGGACTGTCAGTTTTATAGGTTTATCTGATTTATATGTCTGAAATATTTAGATCGTTAGTTCTGTACAGCAGTACAGCCGCTCTCTAAATGCAGAGCACGCAGCCTATGTAGGGCACCGACCTTGGTCGTGGAACACTCACTGAGTCTGAAACCGCCCCTATCCACTATATAGTGCACTATTTTGAGTTTTCGCTATTTTGTAGGAGTGTCTAAATTCTGAGAGAGCCACTCGGTCCCTAATTTTGTTCACACATTCTTACCCACAATGCACTCTAAATTCAAGTGTACATTTCAAGTATCCTCGATGATGGTTCATTTCTCACAATCCACCACGGGGAAGACGTACCAGCTGGGAGTTTACTGCTTTCTTCAGTCCTGCAATGTTTTATTTCATGCTGAATGTAGTAAATTACTTTGTGTTAAAATAACGAGTAAACACATTTGTCAGAGTATATATTAAAAATGACAAACAGAATGAAGATGTGTTGTATTAATATATTATTTAATAAGAATAATAAATAAGGCCCAAGTATTTTAAAATGTCATATGAGACGTTTCTGCACTAGCTCCAACACTCTCGTCCGAATTCACTCATTTCGTTCACTTACTGCTGAGATATAGTGCACTAACTGCCATTTACTATATAGGAAATAGTGAATGAGTTAACGGTAGCGGACACAGCCACTCTCATCGCCACGACTGCCTCACGCCCGCACACCTCATACGCGCGCTCCTCACTGTGCACGCGCAGAAATGCTGTCTGTTCGCGCTCCAGTTGTCGATCACGTGAATGGCAGCGTTTTGCGCTCAACTTGGATATTTACGTGGATTTATTCAGTTAATCCGTTTGAAGTAGCTGCGATAGTTTCCAGTACCCCCGCGAGGGCACTGAGCATATGCATAAATACTGCTTATGACATACGGGACAAAGCGCACTGATATATTACTGCAGTAATTTTAAAAAATGTACACTTAAAAACTGATGTCGTAAGAGCCCAGTTACAGAATCACCCTGAAAATGACCATCTCATTACACAGAAAAGCTATTTTGTAGATAGTCCGCTCTGTTTATCTTAGCTGTGTCATAGAGAGATAATGAAATATGTAATAAATAAAATGAATTTGAATATCATCTGCCATTCATTTAAACTGATTATCTCTTTCTTGTATGATTAAACTAAGGCTACGTCTACATTAATCCGGATACATTTGAAAATGGCGTTTTCGTTTCAAAATGCTCTCCGTCCACACAAACGTTTTCAAGCGTTTTCCAAAAGTTGCTCGTCCACACTGAAACGTATGAAATGCTTAAATCATACTGCGCATGCGGAAAATCCCCACTGCATGTATGGTATGAAATGCAATTGTCCTCCTGTTCCGTTGCTGGACACCAATTCCGAGTAAACTTCCCTTGACCTTTGAAGGAATGCAATGTGAATGTTGTACAAAGTGGCATACATTTTTTAACAATGTTATCAAAGTGAGTATCAGGCACAACAGCGCCGCTATAACACAGGCCACCATCTTGATTGTTTTGGTTGGATAGATCACATGACTAAAAATGCATCATCGTTTTCCAAAGCATCCGTTTTCACAGTCCACACTACATCATGAAAACAGCGTTTTCAAATTTATCTACTTTGAAGTGCGTTTTCAAAAAGCTCCATTTTCACGGACAAAAACGCTGTCTCAGTGTGGACGGAAGGCCAAAACGGAGAGAAAAAGATGCATTTTCAAACGAAAACGTATTAGTGTGGTTGAGGCCTTAGACAAAATTATTAATATTTGAGTCTTAAACACATTTTTGCTTTGTGAATGTTGTCCACAAGGCAGCCAGATTAAACCATCAACAGGTAGGCCTAATAAGTCAAAGTTCACTTTATATGATGACACCCATGTGTTCCGGTTATACATTTTGAAATCTTTCAAATTCTAATTATTTAGTTTGAAAGCCAGTTACTTGCTTCAAATGAACTGCCACAAGCTATAATTATGTTGCATACTGAGCAGCATCAACATATTTAATCAGTGAATAACAGTTAACCTTGCCTTAAATCATTGAAATTCTCTTTTATTTGTTAATTCATTTTCAAGCATATTTAGAAATTAATTAATAAACAGAGAAATAATGCTAATTAATTATACATGTTGTTGTTTTGGTCCATTGTACACCAAAAATAAAAATAAATTCAGAAACAAAAATGTGTCTATCATTTTTCATTTATTTTCTCAAACATTTGTTGCATGTATGCTTTACAGTCACTAAACCATGTTAAAATTAACAAACCATTAGTTATACCAGAAACAAATGGTAGTGATACATTTTAAAACTACGTTTCATGTGAAAAAGTCTTATTT